>NC_136610.1:5582742-6128712 GCF_933228915.1 Telmatherina bonti
TAAATAATCAGTTTATTTAACTTGAACCTTTGGAAAAGTCTGATTCTCTGTGAGCAGCTTATAATTCTACACATAAGTGAATCAGAATGATCAGAGCTAAGAATGTGGGTTGCTGCATTAACTTTTAATAAGCAGAGCGAATAAAGATCAACCACAAAGCTGCAGTTTCATTCTCACCATCTGTTGTGTTGAGTCTCCAGTGGACAAAATGCAGCAGGCAGTTGCAGTAGTTAACAACTGGCTTCACATTTCTGCAAGGCCTGATTGAAGACATGCCAAAGAGTGTGTGTGTGTTTCTATGCCCAAACATCACGAACAGTGATGTTTGGGCATACATATATATATATACACATAATTTGGATTTTTACGTGAAGATCCTAAAATAGTGAAAAATAATATTTTGTAACAGAGACTCCACAGAACTCCGTCTATTCCTAACGTGGGAGACGGAGGAGACGGACATCAGACTACAGATTGCTGCACCGGTTGCTGCGGCGACAATGAGACGACATATCGTACCTTTGGCGTTTTAGACGGTGAGGTTATCACGTTAACTTCTGAGCCATCTGTTGGACGTGGAGGCGCTGCCAGCAGACAGATGTTCATCATCTCCTTCTCTTTCTTTGACGAATAAATAAAAAATAGGCAAATAAATAAAATGAGCAAATAAAAAAATCATCCGTTAGTTAAAACCCACATAAAGTGAGCTGAGTCTTCGCCATGCACCCCGGTCATACAGAGACACCTTCCATTTCACCAGCCAGCTCTCTTTGAATGCTCTCCTTCTCTTTTGCTTAATTTTTTTCTCATTATCCTCAAATGTTTTTTTTCTCACATGGAGCTTAGAAATGAAAACGTTTTAGCTTTCTTTGTGACAGGGATGAGTTGAGGTCAAACACAATAGTTTCAGTTTAACAAGAAAATAGATATGATTAAACTCCATTTTAACTTTTGTCCTCTGTCTAAATGGCGCCGCTCTCGCTGTGCAGCAACAAAAGGGTCTGAGTCGCTTCCTCTCACTGCTGATACTCATTATTTGTAGTCCTACTTTTATCTTCACAACTGTAATGTTGAAGCCAAACAAAGAGATTCAGGGGATTTTTATCTGTGGTATTTTTCAATCTTCCCTCTTTTTGTTGCCGTATTTATAGTTTACACAAGCACGGACTTGAGGCTTTTTGCCACGGTGGATGAAAAAGAATCTGAGAACATTTACTGGAAGATTAAGCCATGGATATATCTGAACTCTGCTTGTTACTGGTGGATCGCCACTCGGATTACAGCGGGAACATCTACTTCACTCAGATGAAGACACAACACAAGATCTGCAATCTGCACAGCTGCTGCAAGAAGTAATGAGTGGATTAGAGAATGTGTGTCACCACGGCAGAGGACACATGCACTGTGGCTACGTCGTGCCTCTTATCGTGAGTCTTGTGAAATACATTTTCATATAAGCAAATAACAAGTCTGTTCCTGCAGCAAACATCCTGCAAACACACCCGAAGGCTGCTGCGTCGTGCCGCAGGTTTAAACAGTCACACACCGATTGCCTTCTTACTGGGGATGGATGATGTGAGATGTCTGGACGCTGAGTTCAACAACATGAAACCAAAGTAATGATCCAAATGAGGATCGTTGATCAGGGAAATACTTTTGAACTTGAATGTAAATAAAACGTGATTCAGCTGAGCTGCAGGCCTTCAAACCGTCAATCTGTCGTCTCACAAAGTCTGTTCTGTTCAAACCAGCTTTATTTCTGCACGGAGAATTCACAACAAAGTCGTCTCTTTTAGACACCGGCGTGGTCCAACGATAGTCCAGTTTAAACAAACCCACCATACAAGTCCAGTTCACATTACAAACTTCTGATTCAGTCCTTCATCCTGAGAGGCACCAGCAAAACCAGAACCCTGATGGAAAACCTCCACCAGAACCATGATGAAAAACCTCCACCAGAACCAGAGCCATGATGAAAAACCTCCACCAGAACACGAACCATGATGGAAAACCTCCACCAGAACCAGAACCATGATGGAAAACCTCCACCAGAACCAGAGCCATGATGGAAAACCTCCACCAGAACACGAACCATGATGGAAAACCTCCACCAGAACCAGAACCATGATGGAAAACCTCCACCAGAACCAGAGCCATGATGGAAAACCTCCACCAGAACCAAAACCATGATGGAAAACCTCCACCAGAACCAGAGCCATGATGGAAAACCTCCACCAGAACCAGAACTATGATGGAAAATCTCCACCAGAACCAGAACCAGGAACCAAAATCTCCATCAGAACCAGGAAGAAAAGCCTGTACCAGAACCAGAACCATGATGAAAAACCTCCACCAGAACCATGATGAAAAACCTCCACCAGAACCAGAGCCATGATGAAAAACCTCCACCAGAACCAGAACCATGATGGAAAACCTCCACCAGAACCAGAACCATGATGGAAAACCTCCACCAGAACCAGAGCCATGATGGAAAACCTTCACCAGAACCAAAACCATGATGGAAAACCTCCACCAGAACCAGAACCATGATGGAAAACCTCCACCAGAACCAGAACTATGATGGAAAACCTCCACCAGAACCAGAGCCATGATGGAAAACCTCCACCAGAACCAGAACCATGATGGAAAACCTCCACCAGAACCAGAGCCATGATGAAAAACCTCCACCAGAACCAAAACCATGATGGAAAACCTCCACCAGAACCAGAACCATGATGGAAAACCTCCACCAGAACCAGAACTATGATGGAAAACCTCCACCAGAACCAGAGCCATGATGGAAAACCTCCACCAGAACCAGAGCCATGATGGAAAACCTCCACCAGAACCAGAGCCATGATGGAAAACCTCCACCAGAACCAGAACCATGATGGAAAACCTCCACCAGAACCAGAGCCATGATGGAAAACCTCCACCAGAACCAGAGCCATGATGAAAAATCTCCACCAGAACCAGAACCATGAACCAAAATCTCCATCAGAACCAGGAAGAAAAGCCTGTACCTGAACCAGAGCCATGATGAAAAACCTCCACCAGAACCATGATGGAAAACCTCCACCAGAACCAGAGCCATGATGGAAAACCTCCACCAGAACCAAAACCACGATGGAAAACCTCCACCAGAACCAGAGCCATGATGGAAAACCTCCACCAGAACCAAAACCACGATGGAAAACCTTCACCAGAACCAGAGCCATGATGGAAAACCTCCACCAGAACCAGAACCACGATGGAAAACCTCCACCAGAACCAGAACTATGATGGAAAACCTCCACCAGAACCAGAGCCATGATGGAAAACCTCCACCAGAACCAGAACCATGATGGAAAACCTCCACCAGAACCAGAACTATGATGGAAAACCTCCACCAGAACCAGAGCCATTATGGAAAACCTCCACCAGAACCAGAGCCATGATGGAAAACCTCCACCAGAACCAGAACCATGATGGAAAACCTCCACCAGAACCAGAGCCATGATGGAAAACCTCCACCAGAACCAGAACCATGATGGAAAACCTCCACCAGAACCAGAGCCATGATGGAAAACCTCCACCAGAACCAGAGCCATGATGGAAAACCTCCACCAGAACCAGAACCATGATGGAAAACCTCCACCAGAACCAGAACTATGATGGAAAACCTCCACCAGAACCAGAGCCATGATGGAAAACCTCCACCAGAACCATGATGGAAAACCTCCACCAGAACCAGAACCATGATGGAAAACCTCCACCAGAACCAGAGCCATGATGGAAAACCTCCACCAGAACCAGAACCATGATGAAAAACCTCCACCAGAACCATGATGGAAAACCTCCACCAGAACCAGAGCCATGATGGAAAACCTCCACCAGAACCAGAGCCATGATGGAAAACCTCCACCAGAACCAGAACCATGATGGAAAACCTCCACCAGAACCAGGAAGGGCAGCCATCTGCTTGGACCAGTGGGAGTGGAGAAGTCAGGAAAGATGCTGAACCAGCAGCAGAACTTCTCCTGGATCCTGCTGAGAACGAAGAGAAGCACGTGAATGACAACATTGTGATAAATGTCTACACAGAGAGCAACAAAGAGCCCAGTGCATCATGGGACGTCTCCCAGTGCATCATGGGACGTCTCCCAGTGCATCATGGGACGTCTCCCATTGCCAGATCCACCAGCAGCAGGACTAAAGGGATGATCTGGGTCACCCAGACAGACCAGACTAGAAGATCATTTTATTTATGGTGTAACGAACAGTAGAAAATTTACATGAATATTTTTTCTTCATGTGAATCAAGAAGAAATGAAGAAAGGAAGATTTTTCTGGTAAAAAAGTTTGAAGATAATCTGAAGGTAGAGAGAAGGTCTACTTCCTGGAACCGGACTAGGATCCGGTTCTGCTTCCCTAAACCAGACTGGGATCCGGTTCTACCTCTTAAAACCAGACTGGGATCCGGTTCTACCTCCTAAAACCAGACTGGGATCCGGTTCTACCTCTTAAAACCAGACTGGGATCCGGTTCTACCTCCTAAAACCAGACTGGGATCCGGTTCTACCTCTTAAAACCAGACCGGGATCCGGTTCTACCTCCTAAAACCAGACTGGGATCCGGTTCTGCTTTCTAAAACCAGACTGGGATCCGGTTCTACCTCCTAAAACCAGACTAGGATCCGGTTCTACCTCCTAAAACCAGACTGGGATCCAGTTCTGCTTTCTAAAACCAGACTGGGATCTGGTTCTACCTCCTAAAACCGGACTAGGATCCGGTTCTGCTTTCTAAAACCAGGCAGGGATCCAGTTCTACCTCCTAAAACCAGACTGGGATCCGGTTCTGCTTCCCTAAACCAGACTGGGATCCGGTTCTACCTCCTAAAACCAGACCGGGATCCGGTTCTGCTTCCTGAAACCAGACTGGGACCTGGTTCTGCATCCTTAAACCAGAATGGGATCCAGTTCTGCTTTCTAAAACCAGGCAGGGATCCAGTTCTGCTTCCTGAAACCAGACTGGGATCCGGTTGTGCTTTCTAAAACCAGACTGGGATCCAGTTCTGCTTCTGGAAACCAGACTGGGATCCGGTTCTGGTAAATACCTAAAAACAAAGCACCAGTCAGCCCTCTTGTGGCAGACTTCCCAGAATAGGTGGTCTAAACGTCCAGGTTGGAGACGTCATTTGATATTTACTCATTGTGGCATTTTAATAACAATCCTGTTTCATTTCACCAACCAGTCTTGTGATGTCGGACTCCACAGACGACCAGAGACACACACACACCTGCTAAAAGTCATACATACCTAAACATAAACAAAAGAAAAAACAACTAATAGTCTGATAATATCTTACTTTTGTCTGGAAAACCTGAAAACAGACAGAAAAAAACAGATGAAACTTTACTTTTCAGCCTTTTCTCCAGTTTATTGTCGGCTTGTTGGTGTGCTTGTAATCTAATGCGTTGGTTACCATGACACACAACACGATGAGTCCCAGTCTCAACCTTGAGCTCGTTTTATTCATAGATATAATATTTATCAATATCCAAAAGTAAGAAAAAAAAGACAAAGTAATGTCCAACAAAGAACTTAATTTTTACATCTGTTGTGTCTCTTCACGTCTCCAACTGGGCAACAAAACGAAAAGAAGCTTCTTCGTGGGCACTTAAACTAGAGTGTGAAACCCAGCAACGAATAGCACACCTTCAGAACAAGTAGATATAAATAGATTTATATAGTGTTATATATAGCAGAAACTTTTTAAAGGAGTACAGTGAACACTTCTCACACATGATAGAAAGTATTTCGCAGCTCAGTGTCGAGCCAACGCTGCCCGAGCCGTCTACGTGGTGAACCAACCAAGGCCAAAGCTAAAAAGAACCAAAGGGTTAAAAACAAAGAAAAAAAATTGATGTTGGACACAATCTTTTTTTTCTTACAAACTTCAGAGACACTTAACCTCACAAACGGAATAGAAAAATCTAAAACGGTGGTATTGCATCATGAAATGCACAAAGTCTCCGCTGTACAGTTCGGCATGTCCGTCTGGTTGGAATGCCTGAAGGGCTGCTTGTGTCTGGACGTGTCCGCATCCGGCTGGATGTCACGCTAAACACAGGCCGGTCGCCACATCTCCTCCCCCAGTTTCTCAGTCCTGCTGAGAAAAATCCCAGTAAAGTTGTCCATTTACTGTCCATCCTGGATCCAAATCATCTCGTCCTCCGAGTCCAGATGTCACCTAATCCCCTAAAGATGTCTCCAAATCCCGAGCAGCAGAGTTCCTTACAAAGGGGGAGAGCTTGTTCTTCTTTGTTGTGTGATGTCAGTTTTATGGATGAGGGCGAAGGAGGGCGATGTGTGATGGAAACGTTCTGCAGACGGTCGTTGGGAAGAGAGTCACGCCGTCTCCGGGATGTCCACGTGGAAGGAGCTAACAAAGCCCTTTCCTCGCTGCATGCAGAGAAAAAACAAACAGGCAGGTTAGACGTGAAGGTTTGAGCAGATGCAGACGTTTAACAGACGCGGGGATGAAGTGGAATGATGTTTTATTGATCTGGAAGGGAAGCAAGCTGCATGGAGACGCGTGAAACGGCTCGTAGACGTCTGAGCGATCAGCCAGAACGTTTCCAGTGAACGCAGGAGGACTATGGGTACATTCACATCAGGACAGTCCGCTAGACCCCCTACAGTTGACTTGGCTCAGCTGTAGGGGGGTGTATCCATGTGGACTGAGATGGTGTTCAAGCTGCACTTTGGTCAAACCAGTCAAACCATTAGAATAATATCTCCCCATTCCCACCAGAGGTGGCGCTGCACTAGTATTTAGCAGAAGAGAGGACAAGACCGGCGTGAAGAAGAAAACTCTGTTTCCTCCACCTGCCAGTTAAACATGGAGACCAAACTATGGCTGTTTTGGGTTTTTATTGTGTCTTATGCAAGTATCCTGCAGAAGGACCCTTAACGCCATCACTATGGATTTACCCACAATGCAATGCTACGCCACATGCAGGAAGGGACTTGTTTTGTAGTCTGCTTCCTGTATTTGGTCTGCTTGAAACCTGCGTTTGTAGGCGGACCAAGTCCGCGTCATTGGTCCGAATCAGGATTGGTTTGGCGCGTTCACATTTCCCCAAGCGAAGCGACTTTCTTAGCAAACGGACTCGGATTCGTTGATGTGAACGCATCCTAAGAGAGAAATTGTGAGTTCAAGCTAGGCTTTCTGTCCCTGCTAGTCCTCACCCCTCCTCCTCTCCTTGTTCTCTCTTCAGCCCCCCGGCGTGACCCCCACACCCAACCCGAAGCCCAGAAAAGACAAGAGATTTTCTGTGTATCATTGGCCGGCTCGATCAGATTAGAGAGTTTTAGCCTCTTTGTATCATCGCTCCACATCTTTTCAAATCCACCATCTATCTGACTGTTGTTCCCTCTCTGCCAATACCCCCCCCCCCCCCCCCCCCCCCCCCCCCACACACACACACACACACACACACTCTCCTCCCACACACCCACACACACACACTGCTACCCCTCCCTCATTAAGACGGGATCGACTCTGAACGAGGACTGAGTGGTGCCGCTGGGATTCACCATGTTTGGAGCTCTTCACATCAGAAATTCATGATAAATTCTTCCACTTTTACCCAGCAAACACAACGCTCCTCTAACTGGGACGCGTGTGAACTGGGGGGGTTGGTGTGTGTGTGTGGGAAGGGGGGGGGGTTATGATAATGTGAGACAGATTTTTCTGGTCTGTTCAGATACAAAAGGACTGAAAAATGGAATATTATTGAAGTGAAAAGAGGCTGCAGGACTGCGAGGGCCAGCGTTTGTTTATTTTAACACTAGATGTGATATTTTTAACAGAAATCAACAAATATTTGGTTCCTCATGAATACGGCGCTGCAGATTCTGCAGCTTAACCCTTTGTAAGGCGGGCGCTGACGATGAAGGCCGTCTTCCAGCTGTAGAGCGTGAACATTTAGTAGTTTCTGCGTCCAAAAACCACTGAAACTCTCTGGCTTGTTTCTGTGTTCTTTACTAAATCTTTTTACCTTTACAGGAAAGTAGAAGATAAACAAAAAAAATAAAGGTGCTTCTTATGAGTAAATGCACTTCAGCATGGTCACCGACCGGCATGCTCTCTGGGCTTCACAGCAACAGCTAGCAGAAAGAGAAACTTAAGCTTCATGGATGGCTTGTTGAGCCAGAACCAATCAGAGTCCACAGTTTAACGTTGTTAAAGTTAAAAACTTTCTCACAACTAAACAACTTTAAGTAAATGACCTTTAATGTTCACAGTAAGAAAAAGTCAGGAGAAAAATGTTTCTGTTCATCAGAATAAATTTATTTTACCAAATGTTTGAGTTTTAATCTGAATAAAAACATAACGACAATGAAATGGTAGAAAATTTAAACAGTTTGAGTTTTAATATAACTGGCCGAGATGCTCAGGACGCTTTATTTTCAGAAGTTCATCATAGTCGCTGCAAATTTACCCCCATCTTAAAGTGTTAAAGCTGCGGTAGGTAATCCTGCTCTCTGGGTGAAGTGGTTCCTCGTCCTGACAGTAGTCTGTACGTTTTGTCATCATGAACATTAAGAAATATAGTTAGACCCCTGAGTTTATTGTAAATCTGTAAAAACTCTGACCAATCTAAACGTTCAGACCCTAATGGAGTTGTTCATTTCTTATAAAAAAGACTTGGATTACACAAGGAGCAAAACCGGAGAGGGAGGAGCCAAGACAGAGGGGGAGGAGACAAATCAGGGGAGGGGCCAATACAGGGGGAGGAGCCACGACTCCTTGCTAGCTCCCCAACATTACCTACCCCAGCTTTAAACCATAATAATTACATTACAGCTTTTTACAACATTTCTGCATTTTTTATACAACATCCTCTTATGATACTAAATCCTTTCTTTCCTGAACATATTTCACACTGAGTTACTCTCAGCTTGAAGCTTGAAGCGGGAGTTTGAGGCCTGATGCTCGCTGTTCGCCTGACATGTTGCAGCTATCATTTCTTCTGCTGGTGATCTTTGTGCTGCAGCTTTAATCAAAAATTGCGCCTCATTTTGGATTCCTGTTAATTAAGAGACAGCTTTAAAGCTGTGAAGCTGTTTGACAACATGGGCAAGATGTGATTTTAATTTGCTCCTATTTACATGGAAAATTACAACTCCCAGGAAAAACAAAGCTGACATGTGTGCTGCTGACTGAGACGTCTAGCCAAACACGTTCTACGATGTTCCGCCTCGTGTTCGCTGGATCCGCCGAGAGGAAACAGCTGCTGCAGAAATCTACAGACAATAGGAACTATGAAGCATGCATAGACCTGGTTCCCACAGCGTTGGGACGCTGTGTAAAATGTAAATAAAAAGCAAATGAAATGACTTCATTAAGCCATAGTTTATCCCCACAAGAACATAAAAGACCGAAGCGTTTTATCATTTCATGGAAAATATGAGCTGATTGGGAATCTGACGCAGCAAAACATCTGTAAACAGCTGGAACAGGAGCAACTAAAGGCTGGAAAGGTAACAACTGGAGGAGAATCTGACGACTGATTCATTTAACTGGCAGCAACATGGCCGATGGGTACAGAAGGAGCATTTCAGAGAGGCAGAGTCTCTTAGAGGGAAACATGGACAGAGCTTCACCAAACCTGACTAACTGTGCTCTCCTCAGATCATAAAACCTAAACATCTGAATGCAAGACCAACAACATGCCAACAGGCTTCAGACACACAACGGCTCGGCAGAAGAGTCCAGCTGCTGAACTGGCCTCCTGCCGTCCAGAACTTTCACCGATACGAAACATCTGGAGCATCATGAAAGCAGAAACCCAGCGAGCTCATCGAAAATGTTCTGAGTGGAAACCTGGATGAAGATGTGGAATAGTTTGTGGACAGCATGGACGGCGTGTCCTGCAGACTAAAGAGGAGAGGGAGCATCCAGCTTGTTATCAGCCTGCATCTCTGATGGGATGGGGTTGCATTAGTGCCGATGGCGTGGGCAGCTTCCACATCTGGGAAGCTCCATCAATGCTGAAACATCTGCTCCCATCCAGACAACGTCTCTTTCAGGGAAGACCTTGCAGGTTCCACCATGCTGGACCACATCCTGATGGTGGAACGGGAGAACTGGTCCAGCAGGACCACATCCTGATGGTGGAACAGGAGAACTGGTCCAGCAGGACCATGCTGGACCACATCCTGCATGGCGTCGCAGCAGCATGGCTTCAGTTTCTGTCCATCTTTCCCTCTGAGAGACTCTGCCTCTTTGAAATGCTCTTTTACACTCAGTCATGTTACTGACCTGCTGCCAGGTAACCTGATTAGTCGTCAGATTCTCCTCCAGTTGTTACCTTTCCAGCCTTTAGTTGCTCCTGTTCCAGCTATTTACAGATGTGTTGCTGCATCAGACTCCCAATCAGCTCATATTTTCCATGAAATGATCAAATGTCTTCGCTTCAGCCTCTAATATGTTGTTTATGTTTTACTGTGAATAAAATAAGGCTTGGTGGCATTTAGAAAATATTCTATTCTGCTTTATTTTGAATTAAGTTTGAAGATTTTCATCTTTACATTTTCATGTAGTGTATTTACCAGAGCTGGGTGATGTGACCAAAATCTCATGTCCAGATATAACTCATCTTATATCTCCATAACGATATATAACCATATGAAACTGTGTAATGTTGTGTCAGTCATCAGTTATGTATTAGATGTTGCTAGGCAACGGTAGCTAGATCTCCTTCCATCTGGGGGAACTATGGCCGTATGACGTTCCACAGGTAAATACCTGTTGCAGTGTTTGGTCTGGAGTTTATTCTGAGCTTTCTCCTCCACTTGACGCTGCTTTTGCTGCTTTTACTCGTTGACTCTATTCTTTATTCTGTATTCTTTATCCTGATTCCTGCAGGTGATAAAATGAGTTAGTTGTGTCGGAGTCCGTTGTTGGGACTGTGTGCTAGACTCTTGTCGGTTCCACGTCGGTCTTTTTATATCCAAACTGCATCCAGACAGAAATTTCCCTCTTTTAGGAACAAGCTCATCAGTTTGGGTTGGCTGCTCATCTTTTAGTGAACTATCCTCTGAAACACGTCTGCTACCGTCTTCCTCCATGTTTGTTTATGTATTGCAGCATGCTGTAAAGCACATCTTGACGTAAAATACTGCAGTAAAGCAGTTTATCGTGGCGTAAACAATAGAGCCTCATATGAAACAATAGACATTTTCTGTCATCCAAAGGATCTACATCGTCATATTGACCAGCCCTAGTATTTACTACCATAAAACAACGTAGATTGTGTAAATACTGCTGTATTTCATTCAGCTTCCTGCCTCTCTGCTGCTTGGTGTTATAAATAATTTTTCCACGTTTTCTGTTCTGATCATTAAAACCTATTTCAGCTTTACAACAATGTTTTCTTAATAAATAAGAAGTAAATAATTCTACTTGGAGGCAGATTTGCCACAGTGAAGCTCTCTTGGAAACAAATACAGTAAAAGTATAAAACTTGTCTTCTTCATGGGCTGCTTTCAGAAAATTAGAATGCAGACTGATCCTCGCATTTCACCAGCTTCTTGCTTACTTATCTGTTTTCACTTTATTTCATCCCCACTTTCACAAAATGATGTCCTTGGCATTAAAAAAAGACATAAAGCTGACACCTTTCACGCCATTTCTTCTGAAAACAGGCTTTTCTGTGTGAAGGACAGCGACTCCATAATGAAATAAATCTCTCTAAATGCTAACACATTGCACCAACACACCCTGCAGATGGAAATCTGCTGTGTGGAGTTCAGAGTGCTGCTGCTGCAGAAAGTTTACGTTTGTGTGTGAATGTGTGTGAATCAGACGTGAAACAAGAGGCGCGGGGCGATAAGACTATCGCGGTCAATGGAAGCGCCTGAGAGGGAGGGAAGAGTTAGTCAAACATTCTGACCAGAGCTGAACCATCAGGGCCAAACTGGAAACGTATTTGTTACTTTCTGGGAAGAAAAATCCGATTTGAGACGTTTTTGTTTGGTTTTGAACCTGGTTGGATCGTCAGATGGGGGACGGGTGCTACGTTCAAGCAAAACTCAGTACTCACTTATGTAAGCTGCTCAAGCGCTTGGCAGAAATGCTCCCAACTCTTTCCTCTCAGCAGATGTGGCTGACATGATGGTTTTGGACGCAGTGGTAGTGATTGTGGTGATGGAGGTGATGGGGACTGAGAGGCGTCTCTTTACCAAAGGTGGAGAATGACCCATCAGCCGTTTGCTCTGGGGTTTCAAATACCTCTGTGTCTGGGACCGAGTCCATGCCGGGCACGTGCAGGTTGCTGCGGTAATCGAGACCTTGGCGCCCATCAGAGGGCACAAAGCTGGGCATCCAGCAGCGATCGGAGTGGCCCAGGGCTTTGCACTCCTCTGTGCAGTTAGAGAACAGATCCGCAGCTGCAGAGGAGAAAACACAACACAGAGACAGTTAGAGAGGAGAAGATCTGGCAGGTTTTTCATCATCAACGCCGTGAGACGGTCCAGCCTGAACGGGTTATTTTTATCTCCAAGGAGGTGGAGGAGGACGTTCTGGTGTTCTGGTGTTTGTCTGTTTTTCTGTAACTTTATGCAAAAACTCCTGGAGGGATCTTCATGATGAGTTTCTGAGAACGGTTCTTTGTCTGACTGAAACTCCTTTAAAATGTTGGGAATGATCCGGATCAGCATCTGGATGCAGGGATGTGGTCAAAAGGATTCTTCCTCATCGTGTCATAGAAACATTTTCAGTGTCTCTGCATTTAACTCCACAATAAATGGTGATAAAATCCAGGAGAAGTTCCCAACAGGTTTTCCAAGATGTCAAAGATAGATGTGGATCCTGGCAACATCTTGGATACTACCATCCAGAACAGGAACAACATTCTGGATACTACCATCCAGAGCAGGAACAACATGCTGGATACTACCATCCAGAACAGGAACAACATGCTGGATACTACCATGCTGAAAAGGAACAACATGCTGGATACTACCAACCAGAAAAGGAACAACATGCTGGATACTACCATCCAGAAAAAGAAACTACATGCTGGATACTACCATCCAGAGCAGGAACAACATGCTGGATACTACCATCTAGAACAGGAACAACATTATGGATACTACCATCCAGAACAGGAACAACATTCTGAGGAACTACATCCTGGATACTACCATCCAGAAGAGGAACTACATCCTGGATACTACCATCCAGAGCAGGAACAACATGCTGGATACTACCATCTAGAACAGGAACAACATCCTGGATACTACCATCCAGAACAGGAACAACATGCTGGATACTACCATCCAGAACAGGAACAACATGCTGGATACTACCATCTAGAACAGGAACAACGTTCTGGATACTACCATTCAGAACAGGAACAACATTCTGGATACTACCATCCAGAACAGGAACTATATCCTGGATACTACCATCCAGAAGAGGAACTACATACTGGATACTACCATCCAGAACAGGAACAACATGCTGGATACTACCATCAAGAACAGGAACAACATCCCAGATATTACCAGCCAAAACAGGAACAAGGTTCTGGATACTACCATCCAGAACAGGAACAACATTATGGATACTACCATACAGAATAGGAACAACATGCTGGATACTACCATCTAGAGCAGAAACAACATGCTGGATACTACCATCCAGAACAGGAACTACATCCTGGATACTACCATCCAGAACAGGAACAACATGCTGGATACTACCATCCAGAACAGGAACAACGTGCTGGATACTACCATTCAGAACAGGAACAACATTCTGGATACTACCATCCAGAAGAGGAACTATATCCTGGATACTACCATCCAGAAGAGGAACAACATCCTGGATACTACCATCCATAACAGGAACTACATTCTGGATACTACCATCCAGAACAGGAACAACATGCTGGATACTACCATCAAGAACAGGAACAACATCCCAGATATTACCAGCCAGAACAGGAACAACGCTCGGGATACTACCATCCAAAACAGGAACAACATTCTGGATACTACCATCCAGAAGAGGAACTACATCCTGGATACTACCATCCAGAACAGGAACTACATCCTGGATACTACCATCCAGAGCAGGAACAAAATCCTGAATACTACCATCCAGAGCAGGAACAACATGCTGGATACTACCATCAAGAACAGGAACAACATCCCAGATATTACCAGCCAAAACAGGAACAAGGTTCTGGATACTACCATCCAGAACAGGAACAACATTATGGATACTACCATACAGAATAGGAACAACATGCTGGATACTACCATCTAGAGCAGAAACAACATGCTGGATACTACCATCCAGAACAGGAACTACATCCTGGATACTACCATCCAGAACAGGAACAACATGCTGGATACTACCATCCAGAACAGGAACAACGTGCTGGATACTACCATTCAGAACAGGAACAACATTCTGGATACTTCCATCCAGAAGAGGAACTATATCCTGGATACTACCATCCAGAAGAGGAACAACATCCTGGATACTACCATCCATAACAGGAACTACATCCTGGATACTACCATCCAGAACAGGAACAACATGCTGGATACTACCATCAAGAACAGGAACAACATCCCAGATATTACCAGCCAGAACAGGAACAACGCTCGGGATACTACCATCCAAAACAGGAACAACATTCTGGATACTACCATCCAGAAGAGGAACTACATCCTGGATACTACCATCCAGAACAGGAACTACATCCTGGATACTACCATCCAGAGCAGGAACAAAATCCTGAATACTACCATCCAGAGCAGGAACAACATGCTGGATACTACCATCAAGAACAGGAACAACATCCCAGATATTACCAGCCAGAACAGGAACAACGTTCTGGATACTACCATCCAGAACAGGAACAACATTATGGATACTACCATCCAGAATAGGAACAACATGCTGGATACTACCATCTAGAGCAGAAACAACATGCTGGATAATACCATCCAGAACAGGAACTACATCCTGGATACTACCATCCAGAAAAGGAAAAACGTGCTGGATACTACCATCCAGAACAGGAACAACGTTCTGGATACTACCATTCAGAACGGGAACAACATTCTGGATACTACCATCCAGAAGAGGAACTATATCCTGGATACTACCATCCATAACAGGAACAACATCCTGGATACTACCATCCATAACAGGAACTACATCCTGGATACTACCATCCAGAAGAGGAACTACATCCTGGATACTACTATCCAGAACAGGAACTACATCCTGGATACTACCATCCAGAAGAGGAACAACATGCTGGATACTACCATCAAGAACAGGAACAACATCCCAGATATTACCAGCCAGAACAGGAACAAGGTTCTGGATACTACCATCCAGAACAGGAACAACATTATGGATACTACCATCCAGAATAGGAACAACATGCTGGATACTACCATCCAGAACAGGAACTACATCCTGGATACTACCATCCAGAACAGGAACAACATGCTGGATACTACCATCCAGAACAGGAACAACATGCTGGATACTACCATCTAGAACAGGAACAACGTTCTGGATACTACCATTCAGAAGAGGAACAACATTCTGGATACTACCATCCAGAACAGGAACTATATCCTGGATACTACCATCCAGAAGAGGAACTACATCCTGGATACTACCATCCAGAACAGGAACAACATGCTGGATACTACCATCAAGAACAGGAACAACATCCCAGATATTACCAGCGAGAACAGGAACAAGGTTCTGGATACTACCATCCAGAACAGGAACAACATTATGGATACTACCATCCAGAATAGGAACAACATGCTGGATACTACGATCTAGAGCAGAAACAACATGCTGGATACTACCATCCAGAACAGGAACTACATCCTGGATACTACCATCCAGAACAGGAACAACATGCTGGATACTACCATCCAGAACAGGAACAACGTGCTGGATACTACCATCTAGAACAGGAACAACGTTCTGGATACTACCATTCAGAACAGGAACAACATTCTGGATACTACCATCCAGAAGAGGAACTATATCCTGGATACTACCATCCAGAAGAGGAACAACATCCTGGATACTACCATCCATAACAGGAACTAGATCCTGGATACTACCATCCAGAACAGGAACAACATGCTGGATACTACCATCAAGAACAGGAACAACATCCCAGATATTACCAGCCAGAACAAGAACAATGCTCTGGATACTACCATCCAAAACAGGAACAACATTCTGGATACTACCATCCAGAAGAGGAACTACATCCTGGATACTACCATCCAGAACAGGAACTACATCCTGGATACTACCATCCAGAGCAGGAACAAAATCCTGGATACTACCATCCAGAGCAGGAACAACATGCTGGATACTACCATCAAGAACAGGAACAACATCCCAGATATTACCAGCCAGAACAGGAACAACGTTCTGGATACTACCATCCAGAACAGGAACAACATTATGGATACTACCATCCAGAATAGGAACAACATGCTGGATACTACCATCTAGAGCAGAAACAACATGCTGGATACTACCATCCAGAACAGGAACTACATCCTGGATACTACCATCCAGAAAAGGAACAACGTGCTGGATACTACCATTTAGAACAGGAACAACGTTCTGGATACTACCATTCAGAACAGGAACAACATTCTGGATATTACCATCCAGAAGAGGAACTATATCCTGGATACTACCATCCAGAACAGGAACAACATCCTGGATACTACCATCCATAACAGGAACTACATCCTGGATACTACCATCCAGAACAGGAACAACATGCTGGATACTACCATCAAGAACAGGAAAAACATCCCAGATATTACCAGCCAGAACAGGAACAACGCTATGGATACTACCATCCAGAACAGGAACAATAGTCTGGATACTACCATCCAGAAGAGGAACTACATCCTGGATACTACCATCCAGAATAGGAACTACATCCTGGATACTACCATCCAGAAAAGGAACTACATCCTGGATACTACCATCCAGAGCAGGAACAACATTCTGGATACTACCATCCAGAGCAGGAATAACATTCTGGATGCTACCATCCAGAACAGGAAAAACATGCTGGATACTACCATCCAGAAAGGGAACTACATCCTGGATACAACCATCCAGAGCAGGAACAACATTCTGGATACTACCATCCAGAGCAGGAATAACATTCTGGATGCTACCACCCAGAATAGGAAAAACATGCTGGATACTACCATCTAGAGCAGAAACAACATGCTGGATACTACCATCCATAACAGGAACAACATGCTGGATACTACCATCAAGAACAGGAACAACGTGCTGGATACTACCATCTAGAACAGGAACAACGTTCTGGATACTACCATCCAGAATAGGAACTATATCCTGGATACTACCATCCAGAAGAGGAACAACATCCTGGATACTACCATCCAGAAGAGGAACTACATCCTGGATACTACCATCCAGAACAGGAACAACCTGCTGGATACTACCATCAAGAACAGGAACAACATCCCAGATATTACCAGCCAGAACAGGAACAACATTCTGGATACTACCATCCAGAACAGGAACAACATTCTGGATACTACCATACAGAAGAGGAACTACATCCTGGATACTACCATCCAGAACAGGAACTACATCCTGGATACTACCATCCAGAGCAGGAACAACATTCTGGATACTACCATCCAAGCAGGAACATCATTCTGGAAACTAACATCCAGAAGAGGAACTACATCCTGGATACTACCATCCAGAACAGGAACTACATCCTGGATACTACCATCCAGAGCAGGAACAACATTCTGGATACTACCATCCAGAGCAGGAACTACATCCTGGATACTACCATCCAGAAAAGGAACAACATTCTGGATACTACCATCCAGAAGAGGAACAACATTCTGGATACTACCATCCAGAACAGGAACAACATTCTGGATACTACCATCCAGAAGAGGAACTACATCCTGGATACTACCATCCAGAACAGGAACTACATCCTGGATACTACCATCCAGAGCAGGAACAACATTCTGGATACTACCATCCAGAGCAGGAACAACATTCTGGATACTACCATCCAGAAGAGGAACTACATCCTGGATACTACCATCCAGAACAGGAACTACATCCTGGATACTACCATCCAGAGCAGGAACAACATTCTGGATACTACCATCCAGAGCAGGAACTACATCCTGGAAACTACCATCCAGAACAGGAACAACATTCTGGATACTACCATCCAGAAGAGGAACAACATTCTGGATACTACCATCCAGAGCAGGAACAACATTCTGGATACTACCATCCAGAACAGGAACAACATTCTGGATACTACCATCCAGAAGAGGAACTACATCCTGGATACTACCATCCAGAACAGGAACTACATCCTGGATACTACCATCCAGAGCAGGAACAACATTCTGGATACTACCATCCAGAGCAGGAACAACATTCTGGATGCCACCATCCAGAACAGGAACAACATGCTGGATACTACCATCTAGAACAGGAACAACGTTCTGGATACTACCATCCAGAAGAGGAACTATATCCTGGATACTACCATCCAGAAGAGGAACAACATCCTGGATACTACCATCTATAACAGGAACTACATCCTGGATACTACCATCCAGAAAAGGAACAACCTGCTGGATACTACCATCAAGAACCGGAACAACATTCCAGATATTACCAGCCAGAACAGGAACAACATTCTGGATACTACCATCCAGAAGAGGAACTACATCCTGGATACTACCATCCAGAATAGGAACTACATCCTGGATACTACCATCCAGAAAAGGAACTACATCCTGGATACAACCATCCAGAGCAGGAACAACATTTTGGATACTACCATCCAGAGCAGGAATAACATTCTGGATGCTACCATCCAGAACAGGAAAAACATGCTGGATACTACCATCCAGAAAGGGAACTACATCCTGGATACTACCATCCAGAGCAGGAACTACATCCTGGATACTACCATCCAGAAAAGGAACAACATTCTGGATACTACCATCCAGAAGAGGAACAACATTCTGGATACTACCATCCAGAACAGGAACAACATTCTGGATACTACCATCCAGAAGAGGAACTACATCCTGGATACTACCATCCAGAACAGGAACTACATCCTGGATACTACCATCCAGAGCAGGAACAACATTCTGGATACTACCATCCAGAGCAGGAACAACATTCTGGATACTACCATCCAGAAGAGGAACTACATCCTGGATACTACCATCCAGAACAGGAACTACATCCTGGATACTACCATCCAGAGCAGGAACAACATTCTGGATACTACCATCCAGAGCAGGAACTACATCCTGGATACTACCATCCAGAACAGGAACAACATTCTGGATACTACCATCCAGAAGAGGAACAACATTCTGGATACTACCATCCAGAGCAGGAACAACATTCTGGATACTACCATCCAGAACAGGAACAACATTCTGGATACTACCATCCAGAAGGGGAACTACATCCTGGATACTACCATCCAGAACAGGAACTACATCCTGGATACTACCATCCAGAGCAGGAACAACATTCTGGATACTACCATCCAGAGCAGGAACAACATTCTGGATGCCACCATCCAGAACAGGAACAACATGCTGGATACTACCATCTAGAACAGGAACAACGTTCTGGATACTACCATCCAGAAGAGGAACTATATCCTGGATACTACCATCCAGAAGAGGAACAACATCCTGGATACTACCATCTATAACAGGAACTACATCCTGGATACTACCATCCAGAACAGGAACAACCTGCTGGATACTACCATCAAGAACAGGAACAACATCCCAGATATTACCAGCCAGAACAGGAACAACATTCTGGATACTACCATCCAGAACAGGAACAACATTCTGGATACTACCATCCAGAAGAGGAACTACATCCTGGATACTACCATCCAGAACAGGAACTACATCCTGGATACTACCATCCAGAGCAGGAACAACATTCTGGATACTACCATCCAAGCAGGAACATCTATCTGGATACTAACATCCAGAAGAGGAACTACATCCTGGATACTACCATCCAGAAGAGGAACTACATCCTGGATACTACCATCCAGAGCAGGAACAACATTCTGGATACTACCATCCAGAGCAGGAACTACATCCTGGATACTACCATCCAGAAAAGGAACAACATTATGGATACTACCATCCAGAAGAGGAACAACATTCTGGATACTACCATCCAGAACAGGAACAACATTCTGGATACTACCATCCAGAAGAGGAACTACATCCTGGATACTACCATCCAGAACAGGAACTACATCCTGGATACTACCATCCAGAGCAGGAACAACATTCTGGATACAACCATCCAGAGCAGGAACAACATTCTGGATACTACCATCCAGAAGAGGAACTACATCCTGGATACTACCATCCAGAACAGGAACTACATCCTGGATACTACCATCCAGAGCAGGAACAACATTCTGGATACTACCATCCAGAGCAGGAACTACATCCTGGAAACTACCATCCAGAACAGGAACAACATTCTGGATACTACCATCCAGAAGAGGAACAACATTCTGGATACTACCATCCAGAGCAGGAACAACATTCTGGATACTACCATCCAGAAGAGGAACAACATTCTGGATACTACCATCCAGAGCAGGAACAACATTCTGGATACTACCATCCAGAACAGGAACAACATTCTGGATACTACCATCCAGAAGAGGAACTACATCCTGGATACTACCATCCAGAACAGGAACTACATCCTGGATACTACCATCCAGAGCAGGAACAACATTCTGGATACTACCATCCAGAGCAGGAACAACATTCTGGATGCCACCATCCAGAACAGGAACAACATGCTGGATACTACCATCTAGAACAGGAACAACGTTCTGGATACTACCATCCAGAAGAGGAACTATATCCTGGATACTACCATCCAGAAGAGGAACAACATCCTGGATACTACCATCTATAACAGGAACTACATCCTGGATACTACCATCCAGAACAGGAACAACCTGCTGGATACTACCATCAAGAACAGGAACAACATCCCAGATAATACCAGCCAGAACAGGAACAACATTCTGGATACTACCATCCAGAAGAGGAACTACATCCTGGATACTACCATCCAGAATAGGAACTACATCCTGGATACTACCATCCAGAAAAGGAACTAAATCCTGGATACAACCATCCAGAGCAGGAACAACATTTTGGATACTACCATCCAGAGCAGGAATAACATTCTGGATGCTACCATCCAGAACAGGAAAAACATGCTGGATACTAACATCCAGAAAGGGAACTACATCCTGGATACTACCATCCAGAGCAGGAACTACATCCTGGATACTACCATCCAGAAAAGGAACAACATTCTGGATACTACCATCCAGAAGAGGAACAACATTCTGGATACTACCATCCAGAACAGGAACAACATTCTGGATACTACCATCCAGAAGAGGAACTACATCCTGGATACTACCATCCAGAACAGGAACTACATCCTGGATACTACCATCCAGAGCAGGAACAACATTCTGGATACTACCATCCAGAGCAGGAACAACATTCTGGATACTACCATCCAGAAGAGGAACTACATCCTGGATACTACCATCCAGAACAGGAACTACATCCTGGATACTACCATCCAGAGCAGGAACAACATTCTGGATACTACCATCCAGAGCAGGAACTACATCCTGGATACTACCATCCAGAACAGGAACAACATTCTGGATACTACCATCCAGAAGAGGAACAACATTCTGGATACTACCATCCAGAGCAGGAACAACATTCTGGATACTACCATCCAGAACAGGAACAACATTCTGGATACTACCATCCAGAAGAGGAACTACATCCTGGATACTACCATCCAGAACAGGAACTACATCCTGGATACTACCATCCAGAGCAGGAACAACATTCTGGATACTACCATCCAGAGCAGGAACAACATTCTGGATGCCACCATCCAGAACAGGAACAACATGCTGGATACTACCATCTAGAACAGGAACAACGTTCTGGATACTACCATCCAGAAGAGGAACTATATCCTGGATACTACCATCCAGAAGAGGAACAACATCCTGGATACTACCATCTATAACAGGAACTACATCCTGGATACTACCATCCAGAACAGGAACAACCTGCTGGATACTACCATCAAGAACAGGAACAACATCCCAGATATTACCAGCCAGAACAGGAACAACATTCTGGATACTACCATCCAGAAGAGGAACTACATCCTGGATACTACCATCCAGAATAGGAACTACATCCTGGATACTACCATCCAGAAAAGGAACTACATCCTGGATACAACCATCCAGAGCAGGAACAAC
This sequence comes from Telmatherina bonti, assembly GCF_933228915.1. Lineage (NCBI taxonomy): Eukaryota > Metazoa > Chordata > Actinopteri > Atheriniformes > Telmatherinidae > Telmatherina > Telmatherina bonti. Next base: position 5,605,230 of record NC_136610.1, read on the forward strand.
ATTTTGGATACTACCATCCAGAGCAGGAATAACATTCTGGATGCTACCATCCAGAACAGGAAAAACATGCTGGATACTACCATCCAGAAAGGGAACTACATCCTGGATACAACCATGCAGAGCAGGAACAACATTCTGGATACTACCATCCAGAGCAGGAATAACATTCTGGATGCTACCACCCAGAACAGGAAAAACATGCTGGATACTACCATCTAGAGCAGAAACAACATGCTGGATACTACCATCCATAACAGGAACAACATGCTGGATACTACCATCAAGAACAGGAACAACGTGCTGGATACTACCATCTAGAACAGGAACAACGTTCTGGATACTACCATCCAGAATAGGAACTATATCCTGGATACTACCATCCAGAAGAGGAACAACATCCTGGATACTACCATCCAGAAGAGGAACTACATCCTGGATACTACCATCCAGAACAGGAACAACCTGCTGGATACTACCATCAAGAAAAGGAACAACATCCCAGATATTACCAGCCAGAACAGGAACAACATTCTGGATACTACCATCCAGAACAGGAACAACATTCTGGATACTACCATCCAGAAGAGGAACTACATCCTGGATACTACCATCCAGAACAGGAACTACATCCTGGATACTACCATCCAGAGCAGGAACAACATTCTGGATACTACCATCCAAGCAGGAACATCATTCTGGATACTAACATCCAGAAGAGGAACTACATCCTGGATACTACCATCCAGAACAGGAACCACATCCTGGATACTACCATCCAGAGCAGGAACAACATTCTGGATACTACCATCCAGAGCAGGAACTACATCCTGGATACTACCATCCAGAAAAGGAACTACATCCTGGATAATGCCATCCAGAGCAGGAACAACATTCTGGATACTACCATCCAGAGCAGGAACAACATTCTGGATACTACCATCCAGAAGAGGAACTACATCCTGGATACTACCATCCAGAACAGGAACTACATCCTGGATACTACCATCCAGAGCAGGAACAACATTCTGGATACTACCATCCAGAGCAGGAACTACATCCTGGATACTACCATCCAGAACAGGAACAACATTCTGGATACTACCATCCAGAAGAGGAACAACATTCTGGATACTACCATCCAGAGCAGGAACGAAATTCTGGATACTACCATCCAGAACAGGAACAACATTCTGGATACTACCATCCAGAAGAGGAACTACATCCTGGATACTACCATCCAGAATAGGAACTACATCCTGGATACTACCATCCAGAAAAGGAACTACATCCTGGATACAACCATCCAGAGCAGGAACAACATTTTGGATACTACCATCCAGAGCAGGAATAACATTCTGGATGCTACCATCCAGAACAGGAAAAACATGCTGGATACTACCATCCAGAAAGGGAACTACATCCTGGATACAACCATGCAGAGCAGGAACAACATTCTGGATACTACCATCCAGAGCAGGAATAACATTCTGGATGCTACCACCCAGAACAGGAAAAACATGCTGGATACTACCATCTAGAGCAGAAACAACATGCTGGATACTACCATCCATAACAGGAACAACATGCTGGATACTACCATCAAGAACAGGAACAACGTGCTGGATACTACCATCTAGAACAGGAACAACGTTCTGGATACTACCATCCAGAATAGGAACTATATCCTGGATACTACCATCCAGAAGAGGAACAACATCCTGGATACTACCATCCAGAAGAGGAACTACATCCTGGATACTACCATCCAGAACAGGAACAACCTGCTGGATACTACCATCAAGAAAAGGAACAACATCCCAGATATTACCAGCCAGAACAGGAACAACATTCTGGATACTACCATCCAGAACAGGAACAACATTCTGGATACTACCATCCAGAAGAGGAACTACATCCTGGATACTACCATCCAGAACAGGAACTACATCCTGGATACTACCATCCAGAGCAGGAACAACATTCTGGATACTACCATCCAAGCAGGAACATCATTCTGGATACTAACATCCAGAAGAGGAACTACATCCTGGATACTACCATCCAGAACAGGAACCACATCCTGGATACTACCATCCAGAGCAGGAACAACATTCTGGATACTACCATCCAGAGCAGGAACTACATCCTGGATACTACCATCCAGAAAAGGAACTACATCCTGGATAATGCCATCCAGAGCAGGAACAACATTCTGGATACTACCATCCAGAGCAGGAACAACATTCTGGATACTACCATCCAGAAGAGGAACTACATCCTGGATACTACCATCCAGAACAGGAACTACATCCTGGATACTACCATCCAGAGCAGGAACAACATTCTGGATACTACCATCCAGAGCAGGAACTACATCCTGGATACTACCATCCAGAACAGGAACAACATTCTGGATACTACCATCCAGAAGAGGAACAACATTCTGGATACTACCATCCAGAGCAGGAACGAAATTCTGGATACTACCATCCAGAACAGGAACAACATTCTGGATACTACCATCCAGAAGAGGAACTACATCCTGGATACTACCATCCAGAACAGGAACTACATCCTGGATACTACCATCCAGAGCAGGAACAACATTCTGGATACTACCATCCAGAGCAGGAACAACATTCTGGATGCCACCATCCAGAACAGGAACAACATGCTGGATACTACCATCTAGAACAGGAACAACGTTCTGGATACTACCATCCAGAAGAGGAACTATATCCTGGATACTACCATCCAGAAGAGGAACAACATCCTGGATACTACCATCTATAACAGGAACTACATCCTGGATACTACCATCCAGAACAGGAACAACCTGCTGGATACTACCATCAAGAACAGGAACAACATCCCAGATATTACCAGCCAGAACAGGAACAACATTCTGGATACTACCATCCAGAACAGGAACAACATTCTGGATACTACCATCCAGAAGAGGAACTACATCCTGGATACTACCATCCAGAACAGGAACTACATCCTGGATACTACCATATAGAGCAGGAACAACATTCTGGATACTACCATCCAGAGCAGGAACAACATTCTGGATACTACCATCCAGAAGAGGAACTACATCCTGGATACTACAATCCAAAACAGGAACTACATCCTGGATACTACCATCCAGAGCAGGAACAACATTCTGGATACTACCATCCAGAGCAGGAACTACATCCTGGATACTACCATCCAGAACAGGAACAACATTCTGGATACTACCATCCAGAAGAGGAACAACATTCTGGATACTACCATCCAGAACAGGAACAACATTCTGGATACTACCATCCAGAAGAGGAACTACATCCTGGATACTACCATCCAGAACAGGAACTACATCCTGGATACTACCATCCAGAGCAGGAACAACATTCTCGATACTACCATCCAGAGCAGGAACAACATTCTGGATACTACCATCCAGAAGAGGAACTACATCCTGGATACTACCATCCAGAACAGGAACTACATCCTGGATACTACCATCCAGAGCAGGAACAACATTCTGGATACTACCATCGAGAGCAGGAACTACATTCTGGATACTACCATCCAGAACAGGAACAACATTCTGGATACTACCATCCAGAAGAGGAACAACATTCTGGATACTACCATCCAGAGCAGGAACAACATTCTGGATACTACCATCCAGAAAAGGAACAACATGCTGGATACTACCATCCAGAAGAGGAACTACATCCTGGATACTACCATCCAGAAAAGGAACTACATCCTGGATACTACCATCCAGAGCAGGAACAACATTCTGGATACTACCATCCAGAGCAGGAACAACATTCTGGATGCTACCATCCAGAACAGGAACAACATGCTGGATACTACCATCTAGAACAGGAACAACGTTCTGGATACTACCATTCACAACAGGAACAACATTCTGGATACTACCATCCAGAAGAGGAACTATATCCTGGATACTACCATCCAGAAGAGGAACTACATCCTGGATACTACCATCCAGAACAGGAACTACATCCTGGATACTACCATCCAGAACAGGAAAAACATGCTGGATACTACCATCCAGAACAGCAACAACATGCTGGATACTACCATCTAGAACAGGAACAATGTTCTGGATACTACCATTCAGAACAGGAACAACATTCTGGATACTACCATCCAGAACAGGAAAAACATGCTGGATACTACCATCCAGAACAGCAACAACATGCTGGATACTACCATCCAGAACAGGAACTACATCCTGGACACTACCATCCAGAACAGGAACAACATGCTGGATACTACCATCCAGAACAGGAACAACATTCTGGATACTACCATCCAGAAGAGGAACTACATGCTGGATACTACCATCCAGAACAGGAACTACATCCTGGATACTACCATCCAGAGCAGGAACAACATTCTGGATACTACCATCCAGAGCAGGAACAACATTCTGGATACTACCATCCAGAACAGGAACAACATTCTGGATACTACCATCCAGAACAGGAACAACATTCTGGATACTACAATCCAGAAGAGGAACTACATCCTGGATACTACCATCCAGAGCAGGAACAACATTCTGGATACTACCATCCATAACAGGAACAACATGCTGGATACTACCATCCAGAATAGGAACAACATCCTGGATACTACCATCCAGTGCAGGAACAACATTCTGGATACTACCATCCAGAACAGGAACTACATCCTGGATACTACCATCCAGAGCAGGAACAACATTCTGGATACTACCATCCAGAAGAGGAACTACATCCTGGATACTACCATCCAGAACAGGAACTACATCCTGGATACTACCATCCAGAGCTGGAACAACATTCTGGATACTACCATCCATAACAGGAACAACATGCTGGATACTACCATCCAGAATAGGAACAACATCCTGGATACTACCATCCAGTGCAGGAACAACATTCTGGATACTACCATCCAGAAGAGGAACTATATCCTGGATACTACCATCCAGAAGAGGAACTACATCCTGGATACTACCATCCAGAAGAGGAACTACATCCTGGATACTACCATCCAGAGCAGGAACAACATGCTGGATACTACCATCTAGAACAGGAACAACGTTCTGGATACTACCATACAGAACAAGAACAACATTCTGGATACTACCATCCAGAAGAGGAACTACATCCTGGACACTACCATCCAGAACAGGAACAACATCCTGGATACTACCATCCAGAACAGGAACAACATGCTGGATACTACCATCCAGAACAGGAACAACATGCTGGATACTACCATCCAGAACAGGAACAACGTTCTGGATACTACCATTCATAACAGGAACAACATTCTGGATACTACCATCCAGAACAGGAACAACATCCTGGATACTACCATCCAGAACAGGAACAACATGCTGGATACTACCATCCAGAACAGGAACAACATGCTGGATACTACCATCTAGAACAGGAACAACGTTCTGGATACTACCATTCATAACAGGAACAACATTCTGGATACTACCATCCAGAACAGGAACAATATCCTGGATACTACCATCCAGAAGAGGAACTACATCCTGGATACTACTATCCAGAACAGGAACTACATCCTGGATACTACCATCCAGAACAGGAACAAAATTCTGGATACTACCATCCAGAACAGGAACAACATTCTGGATACTACCATCCAGAAGAGGAACAACATCCCAGATATTACCAGCCAGAACAGGAACAAGGTTCTGGATACTACCATCCAGAACAGGAACAACATTATGGATACTACCATCCAGAATAGGAACAAGGTTCTGGATACTACCATCCAGAACAGGAACAACATTCTGGATACAACCATCCAGAATAGGAACAACATGCTGGATACTACCATCTAGAGCAGAAACAACATGCTGGATACTACCATCCAGAACAGGAACTACATCCTGGATACTACCATCCAGAACAGGAACAACATGCTGGATACTACCATCCAGAACAGGAACAACGTGCTGGATACTACCATCTAGAACAGGAACAACGTTCTGGATACTACCATTCAGAACAGGAACAACATTCTGGATACTACCATCCAAAACAGGAACAACATGCTGGATACTACCATCCAGAACAGGAACAACATGCTGGATACTACCATCAAGAACAGGAACAACATCCCAGATATTACCAGCCAGAACAGGAACAACGCTCTGGATACTACCATCCAAAACAGGAACAACATTCTGGATACTACCATCCAGAAGAGGAACTACATCCTGGATACTACCATCCAGAACAGGAACTACATCCTGGATACTACCATCCAGAGCAGGAACAACATTCTGGATACTACCATCCAGAGCAGGAACAACATTCTGGATACTACCATCCAGAAGAGGAACTACATCCTGGATACTACCATCCAGAACAGGAACTACATCCTGGATACTACCATCCAGAGCAGGAACAACATTCTGGATACTACCATCCAGAGCAGGAACTACATGCTGGATACTACCATCCAGAACAGGAACAACATTCTGGATACTACCATCCAGAGCAGGAACAACATTCTGGATACTACCATCCAGAAGAGGTACTACATCCTGGATACTACCATCCAGAACAGGAACTACATCCTGGATACTACCATCCAGAGCAGGAACAACATTCTGGATACTACCATCCAGAGCAGGAACTACATCCTGGATACTACCATCCAGAGCAGGAACAACATTCTGGATACTACCATCCAGAACAGGAACAACATTCTGGATACTACCATCCAGAAGAGGAACTACATCCTGGATACTACCATCCAGAACAGGAACTACATCCTGGATACTACCATCCAGAGCAGGAACAACATTCTGGATACTACCATCCAGAGCAGGAACTACATCCTGGATACTACCATCCAGAGCAGGAACAACATTCTGGATACTACCATCCAGAACAGGAACAACATTCTGGATACTACCATCCAGAAGAGGAACTACATCCTGGATACTACCATCCAGAACAGGAACTACATCCTGGATACTACCATCCAGAGCAGAAACAACATTCTGGATACTACCATCCAGAGCAGGAACAACATTCTGGATGCTACCATCCAGAACAGGAACAACATGCTGGATACTACCATCCAGAGCAGGAACAACGTTCTGGATACTACCATTCACAACAGGAACAACATTCTGGATACTACCATCCAGAAGAGGAACTATATCCTGGATAGTACCATCCAGAAGAGGAACTACATCCTGGATACTACCATCCAGAACAGGAACTACATCCTGGATACTACCATCCAGAACAGGAACAACATGCTGGATACTACCATCCAGAACAGGAACAACATGCTGGATACTACCATCTAGAACAGGAACAACATTCTGGATACTACCATCCAGAGCAGGAACAACATTCTGGATGCTACCATCCAGAACAGGAACAACATGCTGGATACTACTATCTAGAACAGGAACAACGTTCTGGACACTACCATTCACAACAGGAACAACATTCTGGATACTACCATCCAGAAGAGGAACTATATCCTGGATACTACCATCCAGAAGAGGAACTACATCCTGTATACTACCATCCAGAACAGGAACTACATCCTGGATACTACCATCCAGAACAGGAACAACATGCTGGATACTACCATCCAGAACAGGAACAACATTCTGGATACTACCATCCAGAACAGGAACAACATTCTGGATACTACCATCCAGAAGAGGAACTACATGCTGGACACTACCATCCAGAACAGGAACTACATCCTGGATACTACCATCCAGAGCAGGAACAACATTCTGGATACTACCATCCAGAGCAGGAACAACATTCTGGATACTACCATCCAGAACAGGAACAACATTCTGGATACTACCATCCAGAACAGGAACAACATTCTGGATACTACCATCCAGAAGAGGAATTACATCCTGGATACTACCATCCAGAAGAGGAACAACATTCTGGATACTACCATCCAGAGCAGGAACAACATTCTGGATACTACCATCCAGAACAGGAACAACATTCTGGATACTACCATCCAGAAGAGGAACTACATCCTGGATACTACCATCCAGAACAGGAACTACATCCTGGATACTACCATCCAGAGCAGGAACAACATTCTGGATACTACCATCCAGAGCAGGAACAACATTCTGGATGCCACCATCCAGAACAGGAACAACATGCTGGATACTACCATCTAGAACAGGAACAACGTTCTGGATACTACCATCCAGAAGAGGAACTATATCCTGGATACTACCATCCAGAAGAGGAACAACATCCTGGATACTACCATCTATAACAGGAACTACATCCTGGATACTACCATCCAGAAAAGGAACAACCTGCTGGATACTACCATCAAGAACCGGAACAACATTCCAGATATTACCAGCCAGAACAGGAACAACATTCTGGATACTACCATCCAGAAGAGGAACTACATCCTGGATACTACCATCCAGAATAGGAACTACATCCTGGATACTACCATCCAGAAAAGGAACTACATCCTGGATACAACCATCCAGAGCAGGAACAACATTTTGGATACTACCATCCAGAGCAGGAATAACATTCTGGATGCTACCATCCAGAACAGGAAAAACATGCTGGATACTACCATCCAGAAAGGGAACTACATCCTGGATACTACCATCCAGAGCAGGAACTACATCCTGGATACTACCATCCAGAAAAGGAACAACATTCTGGATACTACCATCCAGAAGAGGAACAACATTCTGGATACTACCATCCAGAACAGGAACAACATTCTGGATACTACCATCCAGAAGAGGAACTACATCCTGGATACTACCATCCAGAACAGGAACTACATCCTGGATACTACCATCCAGAGCAGGAACAACATTCTGGATACTACCATCCAGAGCAGGAACAACATTCTGGATACTACCATCCAGAAGAGGAACTACATCCTGGATACTACCATCCAGAACAGGAACTACATCCTGGATACTACCATCCAGAGCAGGAACAACATTCTGGATACTACCATCCAGAGCAGGAACTACATCCTGGATACTACCATCCAGAACAGGAACAACATTCTGGATACTACCATCCAGAAGAGGAACAACATTCTGGATACTACCATCCAGAGCAGGAACAACATTCTGGATACTACCATCCAGAACAGGAACAACATTCTGGATACTACCATCCAGAAGGGGAACTACATCCTGGATACTACCATCCAGAACAGGAACTACATCCTGGATACTACCATCCAGAGCAGGAACAACATTCTGGATACTACCATCCAGAGCAGGAACAACATTCTGGATGCCACCATCCAGAACAGGAACAACATGCTGGATACTACCATCTAGAACAGGAACAACGTTCTGGATACTACCATCCAGAAGAGGAACTATATCCTGGATACTACCATCCAGAAGAGGAACAACATCCTGGATACTACCATCTATAACAGGAACTACATCCTGGATACTACCATCCAGAACAGGAACAACCTGCTGGATACTACCATCAAGAACAGGAACAACATCCCAGATATTACCAGCCAGAACAGGAACAACATTCTGGATACTACCATCCAGAACAGGAACAACATTCTGGATACTACCATCCAGAAGAGGAACTACATCCTGGATACTACCATCCAGAACAGGAACTACATCCTGGATACTACCATCCAGAGCAGGAACAACATTCTGGATACTACCATCCAAGCAGGAACATCTATCTGGATACTAACATCCAGAAGAGGAACTACATCCTGGATACTACCATCCAGAAGAGGAACTACATCCTGGATACTACCATCCAGAGCAGGAACAACATTCTGGATACTACCATCCAGAGCAGGAACTACATCCTGGATACTACCATCCAGAAAAGGAACAACATTATGGATACTACCATCCAGAAGAGGAACAACATTCTGGATACTACCATCCAGAACAGGAACAACATTCTGGATACTACCATCCAGAAGAGGAACTACATCCTGGATACTACCATCCAGAACAGGAACTACATCCTGGATACTACCATCCAGAGCAGGAACAACATTCTGGATACAACCATCCAGAGCAGGAACAACATTCTGGATACTACCATCCAGAAGAGGAACTACATCCTGGATACTACCATCCAGAACAGGAACTACATCCTGGATACTACCATCCAGAGCAGGAACAACATTCTGGATACTACCATCCAGAGCAGGAACTACATCCTGGAAACTACCATCCAGAACAGGAACAACATTCTGGATACTACCATCCAGAAGAGGAACAACATTCTGGATACTACCATCCAGAGCAGGAACAACATTCTGGATACTACCATCCAGAAGAGGAACAACATTCTGGATACTACCATCCAGAGCAGGAACAACATTCTGGATACTACCATCCAGAACAGGAACAACATTCTGGATACTACCATCCAGAAGAGGAACTACATCCTGGATACTACCATCCAGAACAGGAACTACATCCTGGATACTACCATCCAGAGCAGGAACAACATTCTGGATACTACCATCCAGAGCAGGAACAACATTCTGGATGCCACCATCCAGAACAGGAACAACATGCTGGATACTACCATCTAGAACAGGAACAACGTTCTGGATACTACCATCCAGAAGAGGAACTATATCCTGGATACTACCATCCAGAAGAGGAACAACATCCTGGATACTACCATCTATAACAGGAACTACATCCTGGATACTACCATCCAGAACAGGAACAACCTGCTGGATACTACCATCAAGAACAGGAACAACATCCCAGATAATACCAGCCAGAACAGGAACAACATTCTGGATACTACCATCCAGAAGAGGAACTACATCCTGGATACTACCATCCAGAATAGGAACTACATCCTGGATACTACCATCCAGAAAAGGAACTAAATCCTGGATACAACCATCCAGAGCAGGAACAACATTTTGGATACTACCATCCAGAGCAGGAATAACATTCTGGATGCTACCATCCAGAACAGGAAAAACATGCTGGATACTAACATCCAGAAAGGGAACTACATCCTGGATACTACCATCCAGAGCAGGAACTACATCCTGGATACTACCATCCAGAAAAGGAACAACATTCTGGATACTACCATCCAGAAGAGGAACAACATTCTGGATACTACCATCCAGAACAGGAACAACATTCTGGATACTACCATCCAGAAGAGGAACTACATCCTGGATACTACCATCCAGAACAGGAACTACATCCTGGATACTACCATCCAGAGCAGGAACAACATTCTGGATACTACCATCCAGAGCAGGAACAACATTCTGGATACTACCATCCAGAAGAGGAACTACATCCTGGATACTACCATCCAGAACAGGAACTACATCCTGGATACTACCATCCAGAGCAGGAACAACATTCTGGATACTACCATCCAGAGCAGGAACTACATCCTGGATACTACCATCCAGAACAGGAACAACATTCTGGATACTACCATCCAGAAGAGGAACAACATTCTGGATACTACCATCCAGAGCAGGAACAACATTCTGGATACTACCATCCAGAACAGGAACAACATTCTGGATACTACCATCCAGAAGAGGAACTACATCCTGGATACTACCATCCAGAACAGGAACTACATCCTGGATACTACCATCCAGAGCAGGAACAACATTCTGGATACTACCATCCAGAGCAGGAACAACATTCTGGATGCCACCATCCAGAACAGGAACAACATGCTGGATACTACCATCTAGAACAGGAACAACGTTCTGGATACTACCATCCAGAAGAGGAACTATATCCTGGATACTACCATCCAGAAGAGGAACAACATCCTGGATACTACCATCTATAACAGGAACTACATCCTGGATACTACCATCCAGAACAGGAACAACCTGCTGGATACTACCATCAAGAACAGGAACAACATCCCAGATATTACCAGCCAGAACAGGAACAACATTCTGGATACTACCATCCAGAAGAGGAACTACATCCTGGATACTACCATCCAGAATAGGAACTACATCCTGGATACTACCATCCAGAAAAGGAACTACATCCTGGATACAACCATCCAGAGCAGGAACAACATTTTGGATACTACCATCCAGAGCAGGAATAACATTCTGGATGCTACCATCCAGAACAGGAAAAACATGCTGGATACTACCATCCAGAAAGGGAACTACATCCTGGATACAACCATGCAGAGCAGGAACAACATTCTGGATACTACCATCCAGAGCAGGAATAACATTCTGGATGCTACCACCCAGAACAGGAAAAACATGCTGGATACTACCATCTAGAGCAGAAACAACATGCTGGATACTACCATCCATAACAGGAACAACATGCTGGATACTACCATCAAGAACAGGAACAACGTGCTGGATACTACCATCTAGAACAGGAACAACGTTCTGGATACTACCATCCAGAATAGGAACTATATCCTGGATACTACCATCCAGAAGAGGAACAACATCCTGGATACTACCATCCAGAAGAGGAACTACATCCTGGATACTACCATCCAGAACAGGAACAACCTGCTGGATACTACCATCAAGAAAAGGAACAACATCCCAGATATTACCAGCCAGAACAGGAACAACATTCTGGATACTACCATCCAGAACAGGAACAACATTCTGGATACTACCATCCAGAAGAGGAACTACATCCTGGATACTACCATCCAGAACAGGAACTACATCCTGGATACTACCATCCAGAGCAGGAACAACATTCTGGATACTACCATCCAAGCAGGAACATCATTCTGGATACTAACATCCAGAAGAGGAACTACATCCTGGATACTACCATCCAGAACAGGAACCACATCCTGGATACTACCATCCAGAGCAGGAACAACATTCTGGATACTACCATCCAGAGCAGGAACTACATCCTGGATACTACCATCCAGAAAAGGAACTACATCCTGGATAATGCCATCCAGAGCAGGAACAACATTCTGGATACTACCATCCAGAGCAGGAACAACATTCTGGATACTACCATCCAGAAGAGGAACTACATCCTGGATACTACCATCCAGAACAGGAACTACATCCTGGATACTACCATCCAGAGCAGGAACAACATTCTGGATACTACCATCCAGAGCAGGAACTACATCCTGGATACTACCATCCAGAACAGGAACAACATTCTGGATACTACCATCCAGAAGAGGAACAACATTCTGGATACTACCATCCAGAGCAGGAACGAAATTCTGGATACTACCATCCAGAACAGGAACAACATTCTGGATACTACCATCCAGAAGAGGAACTACATCCTGGATACTACCATCCAGAATAGGAACTACATCCTGGATACTACCATCCAGAAAAGGAACTACATCCTGGATACAACCATCCAGAGCAGGAACAACATTTTGGATACTACCATCCAGAGCAGGAATAACATTCTGGATGCTACCATCCAGAACAGGAAAAACATGCTGGATACTACCATCCAGAAAGGGAACTACATCCTGGATACAACCATGCAGAGCAGGAACAACATTCTGGATACTACCATCCAGAGCAGGAATAACATTCTGGATGCTACCACCCAGAACAGGAAAAACATGCTGGATACTACCATCTAGAGCAGAAACAACATGCTGGATACTACCATCCATAACAGGAACAACATGCTGGATACTACCATCAAGAACAGGAACAACGTGCTGGATACTACCATCTAGAACAGGAACAACGTTCTGGATACTACCATCCAGAATAGGAACTATATCCTGGATACTACCATCCAGAAGAGGAACAACATCCTGGATACTACCATCCAGAAGAGGAACTACATCCTGGATACTACCATCCAGAACAGGAACAACCTGCTGGATACTACCATCAAGAAAAGGAACAACATCCCAGATATTACCAGCCAGAACAGGAACAACATTCTGGATACTACCATCCAGAACAGGAACAACATTCTGGATACTACCATCCAGAAGAGGAACTACATCCTGGATACTACCATCCAGAACAGGAACTACATCCTGGATACTACCATCCAGAGCAGGAACAACATTCTGGATACTACCATCCAAGCAGGAACATCATTCTGGATACTAACATCCAGAAGAGGAACTACATCCTGGATACTACCATCCAGAACAGGAACCACATCCTGGATACTACCATCCAGAGCAGGAACAACATTCTGGATACTACCATCCAGAGCAGGAACTACATCCTGGATACTACCATCCAGAAAAGGAACTACATCCTGGATAATGCCATCCAGAGCAGGAACAACATTCTGGATACTACCATCCAGAGCAGGAACAACATTCTGGATACTACCATCCAGAAGAGGAACTACATCCTGGATACTACCATCCAGAACAGGAACTACATCCTGGATACTACCATCCAGAGCAGGAACAACATTCTGGATACTACCATCCAGAGCAGGAACTACATCCTGGATACTACCATCCAGAACAGGAACAACATTCTGGATACTACCATCCAGAAGAGGAACAACATTCTGGATACTACCATCCAGAGCAGGAACGAAATTCTGGATACTACCATCCAGAACAGGAACAACATTCTGGATACTACCATCCAGAAGAGGAACTACATCCTGGATACTACCATCCAGAACAGGAACTACATCCTGGATACTACCATCCAGAGCAGGAACAACATTCTGGATACTACCATCCAGAGCAGGAACAACATTCTGGATGCCACCATCCAGAACAGGAACAACATGCTGGATACTACCATCTAGAACAGGAACAACGTTCTGGATACTACCATCCAGAAGAGGAACTATATCCTGGATACTACCATCCAGAAGAGGAACAACATCCTGGATACTACCATCTATAACAGGAACTACATCCTGGATACTACCATCCAGAACAGGAACAACCTGCTGGATACTACCATCAAGAACAGGAACAACATCCCAGATATTACCAGCCAGAACAGGAACAACATTCTGGATACTACCATCCAGAACAGGAACAACATTCTGGATACTACCATCCAGAAGAGGAACTACATCCTGGATACTACCATCCAGAACAGGAACTACATCCTGGATACTACCATATAGAGCAGGAACAACATTCTGGATACTACCATCCAGAGCAGGAACAACATTCTGGATACTACCATCCAGAAGAGGAACTACATCCTGGATACTACAATCCAAAACAGGAACTACATCCTGGATACTACCATCCAGAGCAGGAACAACATTCTGGATACTACCATCCAGAGCAGGAACTACATCCTGGATACTACCATCCAGAACAGGAACAACATTCTGGATACTACCATCCAGAAGAGGAACAACATTCTGGATACTACCATCCAGAACAGGAACAACATTCTGGATACTACCATCCAGAAGAGGAACTACATCCTGGATACTACCATCCAGAACAGGAACTACATCCTGGATACTACCATCCAGAGCAGGAACAACATTCTCGATACTACCATCCAGAGCAGGAACAACATTCTGGATACTACCATCCAGAAGAGGAACTACATCCTGGATACTACCATCCAGAACAGGAACTACATCCTGGATACTACCATCCAGAGCAGGAACAACATTCTGGATACTACCATCGAGAGCAGGAACTACATTCTGGATACTACCATCCAGAACAGGAACAACATTCTGGATACTACCATCCAGAAGAGGAACAACATTCTGGATACTACCATCCAGAGCAGGAACAACATTCTGGATACTACCATCCAGAAAAGGAACAACATGCTGGATACTACCATCCAGAAGAGGAACTACATCCTGGATACTACCATCCAGAAAAGGAACTACATCCTGGATACTACCATCCAGAGCAGGAACAACATTCTGGATACTACCATCCAGAGCAGGAACAACATTCTGGATGCTACCATCCAGAACAGGAACAACATGCTGGATACTACCATCTAGAACAGGAACAACGTTCTGGATACTACCATTCACAACAGGAACAACATTCTGGATACTACCATCCAGAAGAGGAACTATATCCTGGATACTACCATCCAGAAGAGGAACTACATCCTGGATACTACCATCCAGAACAGGAACTACATCCTGGATACTACCATCCAGAACAGGAAAAACATGCTGGATACTACCATCCAGAACAGCAACAACATGCTGGATACTACCATCTAGAACAGGAACAATGTTCTGGATACTACCATTCAGAACAGGAACAACATTCTGGATACTACCATCCAGAACAGGAAAAACATGCTGGATACTACCATCCAGAACAGCAACAACATGCTGGATACTACCATCCAGAACAGGAACTACATCCTGGACACTACCATCCAGAACAGGAACAACATGCTGGATACTACCATCCAGAACAGGAACAACATTCTGGATACTACCATCCAGAAGAGGAACTACATGCTGGATACTACCATCCAGAACAGGAACTACATCCTGGATACTACCATCCAGAGCAGGAACAACATTCTGGATACTACCATCCAGAGCAGGAACAACATTCTGGATACTACCATCCAGAACAGGAACAACATTCTGGATACTACCATCCAGAACAGGAACAACATTCTGGATACTACAATCCAGAAGAGGAACTACATCCTGGATACTACCATCCAGAGCAGGAACAACATTCTGGATACTACCATCCATAACAGGAACAACATGCTGGATACTACCATCCAGAATAGGAACAACATCCTGGATACTACCATCCAGTGCAGGAACAACATTCTGGATACTACCATCCAGAACAGGAACTACATCCTGGATACTACCATCCAGAGCAGGAACAACATTCTGGATACTACCATCCAGAAGAGGAACTACATCCTGGATACTACCATCCAGAACAGGAACTACATCCTGGATACTACCATCCAGAGCAGGAACAACATTCTGGATACTACCATCCATAACAGGAACAACATGCTGGATACTACCATCCAGAATAGGAACAACATCCTGGATACTACCATCCAGTGCAGGAACAACATTCTGGATACTACCATCCAGAAGAGGAACTATATCCTGGATACTACCATCCAGAAGAGGAACTACATCCTGGATACTACCATCCAGAAGAGGAACTACATCCTGGATACTACCATCCAGAGCAGGAACAACATGCTGGATACTACCATCTAGAACAGGAACAACGTTCTGGATACTACCATACAGAACAAGAACAACATTCTGGATACTACCATCCAGAAGAGGAACTACATCCTGGACACTACCATCCAGAACAGGAACAACATCCTGGATACTACCATCCAGAACAGGAACAACATGCTGGATACTACCATCCAGAACAGGAACAACATGCTGGATACTACCATCCAGAACAGGAACAACGTTCTGGATACTACCATTCATAACAGGAACAACATTCTGGATACTACCATCCAGAACAGGAACAACATCCTGGATACTACCATCCAGAACAGGAACAACATGCTGGATACTACCATCCAGAACAGGAACAACATGCTGGATACTACCATCTAGAACAGGAACAACGTTCTGGATACTACCATTCATAACAGGAACAACATTCTGGATACTACCATCCAGAACAGGAACAATATCCTGGATACTACCATCCAGAAGAGGAACTACATCCTGGATACTACTATCCAGAACAGGAACTACATCCTGGATACTACCATCCAGAACAGGAACAAAATTCTGGATACTACCATCCAGAACAGGAACAACATTCTGGATACTACCATCCAGAAGAGGAACAACATCCCAGATATTACCAGCCAGAACAGGAACAAGGTTCTGGATACTACCATCCAGAACAGGAACAACATTATGGATACTACCATCCAGAATAGGAACAAGGTTCTGGATACTACCATCCAGAACAGGAACAACATTCTGGATACAACCATCCAGAATAGGAACAACATGCTGGATACTACCATCTAGAGCAGAAACAACATGCTGGATACTACCATCCAGAACAGGAACTACATCCTGGATACTACCATCCAGAACAGGAACAACATGCTGGATACTACCATCCAGAACAGGAACAACGTGCTGGATACTACCATCTAGAACAGGAACAACGTTCTGGATACTACCATTCAGAACAGGAACAACATTCTGGATACTACCATCCAAAACAGGAACAACATGCTGGATACTACCATCCAGAACAGGAACAACATGCTGGATACTACCATCAAGAACAGGAACAACATCCCAGATATTACCAGCCAGAACAGGAACAACGCTCTGGATACTACCATCCAAAACAGGAACAACATTCTGGATACTACCATCCAGAAGAGGAACTACATCCTGGATACTACCATCCAGAACAGGAACTACATCCTGGATACTACCATCCAGAGCAGGAACAACATTCTGGATACTACCATCCAGAGCAGGAACAACATTCTGGATACTACCATCCAGAAGAGGAACTACATCCTGGATACTACCATCCAGAACAGGAACTACATCCTGGATACTACCATCCAGAGCAGGAACAACATTCTGGATACTACCATCCAGAGCAGGAACTACATGCTGGATACTACCATCCAGAACAGGAACAACATTCTGGATACTACCATCCAGAGCAGGAACAACATTCTGGATACTACCATCCAGAAGAGGAACAACATTCTGGATACTACCATCCAGAACAGGAACAACATTCTGGATACTACCATCCAGAAGAGGAACTACATCCTGGATACTACCATCCAGAACAGGAACTACATCCTGGATACTACCATCCAGAGCAGAAACAACATTCTGGATACTACCATCCAGAGCAGGAACAACATTCTGGATGCTACCATCCAGAACAGGAACAACATGCTGGATACTACCATCCAGAGCAGGAACAACGTTCTGGATACTACCATTCACAACAGGAACAACATTCTGGATACTACCATCCAGAAGAGGAACTATATCCTGGATAGTACCATCCAGAAGAGGAACTACATCCTGGATACTACCATCCAGAACAGGAACTACATCCTGGATACTACCATCCAGAACAGGAACAACATGCTGGATACTACCATCCAGAACAGGAACAACATGCTGGATACTACCATCTAGAACAGGAACAACATTCTGGATACTACCATCCAGAGCAGGAACAACATTCTGGATGCTACCATCCAGAACAGGAACAACATGCTGGATACTACTATCTAGAACAGGAACAACGTTCTGGACACTACCATTCACAACAGGAACAACATTCTGGATACTACCATCCAGAAGAGGAACTATATCCTGGATACTACCATCCAGAAGAGGAACTACATCCTGTATACTACCATCCAGAACAGGAACTACATCCTGGATACTACCATCCAGAACAGGAACAACATGCTGGATACTACCATCCAGAACAGGAACAACATTCTGGATACTACCATCCAGAACAGGAACAACATTCTGGATACTACCATCCAGAAGAGGAACTACATGCTGGACACTACCATCCAGAACAGGAACTACATCCTGGATACTACCATCCAGAGCAGGAACAACATTCTGGATACTACCATCCAGAGCAGGAACAACATTCTGGATACTACCATCCAGAACAGGAACAACATTCTGGATACTACCATCCAGAACAGGAACAACATTCTGGATACTACCATCCAGAAGAGGAATTACATCCTGGATACTACCATCCAGAACAGGAACTACATCCTGGATACTACCATCCAGAGCAGGAACAACATTCTGGATACTACCATCCATAACAGGAACAACATGCTGGATACTACCATCCAGAACAGGAACAATGTTCTGGATACTACCATCCAGAACAGGAACAACATGCTGGATACTACCATCCAGAACAGGAACACTGTTCTGGATACTACCATCCAGAACAGGAACAACTTTTCATTCCTGCAAGAGAACAAACATGCACTATAATATAACCTAGACACTACGGATTCATTATCAGTGTATCTGGAATCTGATAGTGGATCCATAAAAGAGGGATGTAGGACCAGAACAGGATGGAGATCAGTAGATGAGCTGCTTGCTGGAGGTCTGACCACTCTGCTTTCCTAGTTTGGTTATTTGATTTGCTAATAAATAGGATTTTGTGTCGCAGGCGGCTGATTGGAGATGGGCCCTTCCAGATGGAACCTGGTCCATCTCTGGTTTATTTAAACATTTAGTTGGTAAATAAAAAAATATGTTTCTATATGAATTTATTCACATCTTCCCTTGTTTATCATGGTGCCGGAACACATTATAACAAATATAATATTATTTACAGAGAAGCTCCGCTACCACAAGGACCTAACCCAACACACACTCACTGACTTTTCATCTTAAAGTGTTTTTTATTTCTACAAGGTTTCTGTGCATGTAATTATGTAAACTGCTCTCTGATATTTCATTCCAAAGCTTTCTGTATCACCAAGATCGCAGCTTCCCACACAACAAACAGAAAAATCTAAGTGACTACTGCTTTTATTCATACGATACACAGAAGATGAAAAGTTCCTAATTATATCCCACTCAGCCCCACAGTTCCTCCTGACTTACACGGTCCCGGTAGGGAGACAGGTGAAGCCTCCTCTTGACAGGTAAGATTTGCTTTTGTTTTGTTTTAAACTTATAATCATCCTGTATTCAGTAAAGATAAAACTCTGGTGTCAGTTCCTGAAGAGAATATTTACACACTTTCACTCTAAATGACATGATAACGCAAATGAACATCTATCAGAAACTCGTGTCCTACAGGATCCTCAGTGGGACAATTTCATCCCCCTGCTGATGTCAAAGCAAACATTTCTAAAATAAATCTTTTGTTTAAACCGGATTCTCTTCAACTCCGATCCCATGCAGTAAATGTTTCCCAGTGCAGCAGAATCCTGTAGTTTCAGTCACTTCTGCAGCCCTGCTGTAACCTTTCGATGCATCGTGTCCACCACAGCGGACACCTTAAAGGCTTTTTCTGGCATATTCATAAGTGAGGATGGTAGATTTACAATTTTTCCACTTTAGTTTAGTCACCCAACAAACTGTAGTTGTATGAAATGTCATATAAACACGTCCATGTAATTACCAACTTTTACCTTGGTGCTAAACGGGACAAGATAATGATACTAGTCAGGTTTTATAGAATATTTATATTATATATTTTGACAATATATTATTCTATAAATATTTCTACAGAACATACTAAATCAGAATAAACAAAAAAAAGGTAATAATATTAAAGACAAAGGAAAGTGTCTCTGTGGATGTCTGTAGGAGTAAAATATTGCATCTGAAAGAAAATGGGGTATTTATTTTATTCACAATTCATGTATCAGACGGTTAAAAACTGCAGTCCGATGGACAACACGTCTGTCCCTGCTACTGTCCCTGCATGTCTCCCTACTACTGTCCTTGCATGTCTCCCTACTACTGTCCCTGCATGTCTCCCTGCATGTGTCCCTGCTACTGTCCCTGCTACTGTCCCTGCATGTCTCCCTGCATGTGTCCCTGCTACTGTCCCTGCATGTCTCCCTGCTACTGTCCCTGCATGTGTCCCTGCTACTGTCTCTGCATGTGTTCCTGCATGTGTCCCTGCTACTGTCCCAGCATGTGTCCCTGCTACTGTCCCTGCATGTCTCCCTGCATGTGTCCCTGCTACTGTCCCTGCATGTGTCCCTGCTACTGTCCCTGCATGTGTTCCTGCATGTGTCCCTGCTACTGTCCCAGCATGTGTCCCTGCTACTGTCCCTGCATGTGTTCCTGCATGTGTCCCTGCTACTGTCCCTGCATGTGTCCCTGCTACTGTCCCTGCATGTGTCCCTGCTACTGTCCCTACATGTGTCCCATGCACTACAGCGTCCTCTCTCAGTCTGTTGTCGAGTCAGCAAGCTCCTTTTCTTGCACTGAGAAGCTTCTTCTGACAGAAGACGATAAAATCCTGCGTGTCCTCATCAGACATTTGATGCAGAGACACAAACAACACAATCACATTTATAATGTAAGATGGCTGCACACAGGTTGATGCATCGCCTCAACCAACCTTCACACACACACACACACACACACACACACACACACACACACACACACACACACTTCAGCATGTTTTGCTGTTTCAAAAGATATTAAAACCACAGAAAGAAGAGAAGCTGCATCTTTCTTTTGAATCCTATTTGCTTTGCTTAAAATGTGTTTTCCAGATGCAGCTAAAAGCTTCCAGCCTGGATTCCTGTCGGCGTGTTAAAGTCAAATTACACAAAACATTCAACTTAACACACCATTCTGACAAAGTGGAGCAAATTCCTGCTGTTCTCACTCAGATATCACCCTGAACCACTTTTATTTAGTACATCTCTGAACACATGATTACCAGGTAGTCTCGCTCTCTTTACGCCTGAACCTCAGCTGGAAAATCACTTCAGTCGCGTCTCAGGTGGAAAAAAGCCTCGCATGGCCTTTACAGATGTTTGGGAGGAAGATGGGACACCAGGAGGGAGGAAGAGGATGCCAGGATGAGGAAGAAGGAACAGAGCAGAGGGGCATGCTGATGTTTCTTTACATTGTTCCTCAGTTCATGTTTCTGTTTTGGCATCAAAGGAAAGAAATTCCCTCAATTTTTCCCTTTTTATCGTGAATTAAATTCCAAGTTTGACTTCATGCTGTAAAATCTGTGTTGCAGAAACATGAGATGCAGTAAACAGAAAGCAACACCTGGATAAAACATCTGAACTGACATGAGCATCACATGCAAAAACATTTTTTCAGTTATTCCAGGGTCCTGGAAAGGTTTTTAAAGGTTTTGGGAAAACTGGGATGACGCTGAAAATGTCTCGTTTTTTTGACTCAGGCAGTGAAGACGTGATTTACACGGAATGAGCTGAAGATATTTACTTTCCTGTATCAACACGCCTCTCTGCTCTGCAGACTCTAATGCAGAACCCGAATCTTCCCGGCAGAAAAAAAACCTACAATTTGGGGTTAAATTTGTGTCTTAATCATGAACATTATTGTTTCTGTAGTCTGAGAGCTCCATGTCTGAATCCAGCTCTGCTGTCCCTCTGAAATGTCTGCTTGTTGCGCCTTCATTCTGAATGTCCGGAGCTCTTCAGACTCCATCTGGGCTCTCAGGAAACATCTGCTGCTTTGGGTTGTCATGAGAGGATCCTGCTCAAATCCAGTTTTTATGACTGTTCGCCCACTACAATAACCAACACACTTTGACTCAAAACTACCTCACACAGTAAATCTGCTCAGATCTGCACTTTAAACACGAAACACTGAAGACCTTTCATATTTCCTCCCATCTGAACCAGCTGGTTAAACACATCAACCGGGTGTATAAACACGCTGGCAGTTCATAAAAAACACAGACTGAAAAAAACCTTCGGTTCATTAAACCGGCGCTCTGAGTCTCCTGACATTACAGTACGATGGAGGCAGGCAGCCGTGATGCAACCTGGAGCAGCAGAGATGAAGGTCAGGAGCCGTGGAACGAGCTTCACAAGGAGCCTGGACGAAGTGGGACGTCACAAAGACAAAGATCCGCCGGGCTAACGGATTAAACTGTTTTTCCTTCAAAAACTTCCCAAGAAAGTCTTCCAGCCGAAGCGGAAAGGCCGGAAGCTAACAGCTCCAGTCTACAACATGTTACAGTTCTTTACAGTAAACCAGGACAGGATCAACTAGTGGAAACTTCAGGTTCGTCCTGCAGCAGAGGCGATTCCTGCTCTGACTGCTGGGGGCGGGGCTTACGCAGCCGCCGCCGCGGCTCACTGAGAACAGTAAACTGTACGTTTCATGTTACTCAGTAAAAGTCTCCGATACAACCAGAAAAAGTCGCTGGATTAATGATATTCCCTTTTCATTTAAATATAAACATGAGAGGGGTTGGAAAGTTAGCTAAACAATGCGCTAAAGTTGCTACATTACTCACTGTGCGTTCATCTGTGTCATTGATGTGCCAGGAAATCGTGCACTGACACGCGTTCCACGTTCTGCGACTGAATGCCATCATTTTCTGGAAATAATTCATCATAGTTAAAATCCCACCAGTAAATTCACCAAACGTACAAATTTCCCACGTACAGGTGGTAAAATCGAATAAAAAAATTTAATATTGGGATTTTTTTGCTTCACAATTTCAAAATAAATTTTTTTGTTAAAAAAAATCGATTTTTTTTCAAATAATTATAAGTAATCCAATATAAAATGTTGGTCATTTTTATTGTTTTTATTTATTTACTTGTGTTCCTGAGCATCAGAGCAGCAGAATAATCATCTGGCTACTGTGTTGTTTTTTCTTCATTGAAAAGACATGCAAAAAAATAAAGTGTCATACATTTATTATCAACAGATATTAGCAATATCTAAGAATTGTGATAATCGCAATTTAAATCGGAATCAATTCGAGTCAGGACAAAAGCATATCGTCACAGCCCTACAAACTGAGGCCACAAAAAGAAAGAAAAGACAAAAGAAATAAAAGAAAGAAAGAAAAAATAAAAGAAAGAAAAGAAAGAGCAGATAAAAGAAATAAGACAAAAAGATAAAACAAAAGTAAGGAAAAGAAAGAACAAATAAAAGAAAGAAAGAAAAAATGAAAGAAAGAAAAAGGAACAGAAAAAAGAAATAAATAAAAAGGAAGATGAAGTGAAAGAAAAGAAAAGAAAGAACGGAAAAAAGGAAAGAAAAGAGAAAGAAAAGCAAAAGAGGAAAAGAAAAAAGATCAGAAAAAATAAATAAAACAAAGACAGAAAAGAAAGAAAAGAAAAAGAAAGGAAAAAGAAAAGAAAGAACAGAAAAGTAGAAAAGAGAAGAAAAGAAAAGGAAAGAAAGGAGGCAAGCTTGGGCCCTGTGGTGGGCCCTGTTCTGGCCCCCGGGCCGTATGTTTGGCAACCTTGGTTTCATTCTTACTGACTTTCTCGTTTTTTTCTGTTCCAGGTTTTTATCATCAGTCTGTAAAGGAAGAACATTGCAGCATGACCTCCGTGTTTAAACGGTGAAAAACTGTTTCATAAACGGGTTTATTTTTATCCCAGAAGGTTTTTATTCGCAGCAGATCGGAGCCGTTCTGCTTCCTGACTGTTTGGGGGAGAAAAGTTCTTCATGACAGACACTGGAAGGCTCCACGCGATGCTGGAGTCTTTCCTTCAGACTCACATCGTGGTTATGAGCTGCATTCAGCGGCCGAGCCGATCTTCCCTCTCTCCCCTCTTCAAAGCCGGAGGTCCATGACAAGCCGGCTCCAGGTGCACGTGAAACCGGTCTGGGCGTCAGCTTTCATGTGGGCCGGTTATTGTTCCTTGTGACGGTTTCTGCTCTTTAGCAGGACAAAGACGCTGCTCTGCCACTGCAGCTATTTAGGCTGACCACAAGCCTGGAGCTAAAGTGTGTTTTCATTGGCCCATATGTTTTATCGCCGTGGGGGCTCCATCCTAATTCATGTTTCTGAAGCCCAAATCCTCTTGTTGTGTGTCTGAGTCGCTAAAATCTGAACTGTCCAGCTACTGCTATCTGCAGCTAATCCCTCTGAATACAGACCGATTAGACTAAGACTGCTGCCATCCCAGTAAGCAAAGTGTGTGAGTGTGTGTGTGTGTGTTTGGTTCTGCATGTCTGTAGGGGTCAGCAAAGGGGGAATTTGCTTTGTTACAAAGAAGATTAATTTGGCTTGCTGTCGCGAACAGCTTGGAAAAGTGCCCCGTCTCCTACAGAGAGGGTTTCTTATTAAATATTAACCAACACGCCATAAATACACCATCACATTACAATTTAATATGCTCCCTTACAGCCGAGGCAACGGCTTCTCCTGCAGCTCCACCGTGGGTGGGGGGACCGGAGGGTCACCAGATGCTGACCGGTCACTGCATCTGCATACGCAGCCGTACAGTAAGTTGTAGACTGTCTGTGGGGGTGTGGAATGGCAGGTGGGGGGGTAACAATCCACTGATCTACAGTCGCCGCTTCAGTCAGCTCACGGCAAGGAAAATGCTGATGTTTGCACATAAAGTCAGACTGCGCAGTAAAATAGTTTTTATCCTGCTTTTTATTTTACGCGACAGAAACATTAAAAGCTCGACATCCAGAATGTGATTCAGTCGCTTTCAGTCACAGGAAAGATTTGTATTTAAATGTCTGATTCATGAGGAAGAAAATACATTTCTTATGATTTAATCTGAAACGTCAGCTCTGAAATCGTCTCGTATCGATCAATACATCCTGATCCGCGACGCAGACAATCATTGGATCTATCCACTTAATCCGTACGATATCGCACAGTATCGGCCCGTCATCAGACTTGTGATTTACACCTTTGGAGGTATAGACGTGAGTCTTTTGCAGGTTGAAAACGCTGACTGGAAATGTGGCATTTGAACCCAGATAAGCCTCAGAGAGGTGGGGGCTGGCTCGTCGTTCCAGACACAAACCAGTTTTTTGACATTTTCACAGATCAGATGTTTTTCTGGGACACGAGACGGCCAACTAAATGAGCAGGATAAAAGAAATCAGCTGCAACTCTTAACCTTTTATTTACATTTATATGAAAATAAAATAAAACCATTTTAAAAAGTAAGAAAATAACATTAAAAATGTACATCTAACTAAGAAATTACTAAAGATAAAATATTTTAAGGTAAATACAATTATAATAGTAAATTAAATTAAACTAAATAATTAAAATGAATTACCTGACTTAAAAAAAAAAAAAAAAAAAAAAAAGATCAGAAGTGGTTTGTGGACATCGAGGGGTTAACTTGGTTAAAACAGTGATTCTGAGTCATGTGACCACAGCATTGGACTCAAGCGCCACCTCGAGGACCGGAAATAACCTTCAGATTTACACCTGTGAGTCGCAGAAATGATTATCTGAAGACAAATGAGACACATATGACTGGAAAAGTTCATTGCAATGCAGCCTCCCACCACCTGGGGGCGGTAATGTGTCCGTCCTAACACGCTGCAGCGAGCAGGAGCAGGAGCTAGCCGCTAGCCTGTAGCCGAGAAGCATTCAAAATAAAAACATCCCGACAAAAGTAAAAAATTTGCATATCATTAAGAAAGTTTCACTAAACGGCGGTAACGAGTCGAGCTGACAAGTGTTAGCTAACGCTAAAGTCGTGTCTAAGAGCCGGACATCCAACACCCGGGGAAAGATCAGCTTTTTCTCAAGCAAACAAAAAAAAAGTTCAACATCTGTTAAAAATCCTAAATTGAGTTTGTAAAATTAATTAAATGTTTTCTGGTTAAATAATCTATAAATTCTGTTTATTTGAACCTTATTTGAACCAAACGTTTCTTTCTGAAGTGAATGCTCATTTTTAGTTGTTTTTATTAAATCTGACTTAAAAACCAGATTTTATTCCATTTATTGTTCAGCATCTTGTTATTTTTGCAGGTTTCCATCATGAGGGGGTGTTGGGTTTAGTTACTGAACCCAGTTAAACCAGTACACTGCTAATATCTGAAGGGGCCGCGGCGCCACGTCGAAGTCAAAAAGGTTTAACCACAAACATCCTGTTTTCAGCGGTTTGCTCCAAGCAGACTAAAAACCTCCGTTCAGCTGCAGGGTCAGCACATATAACCAAGGCCCACAAGGATCAAACGGAGGGCAGGGTAACGTCCTCTGACCCTCCTTATTTCTGACACGTCTGCTCATCCTGGCACGGTGTTCTCACAGAACAAACACAGTCCGTATAACAACCTTCGTATGGTCCCTAATATGCAGACGAAGACAAAGTCAATTAGTGATCAGCGAGCCGTAACCACGAGGCAGCGTGACCTGCGAGCCGGCGGAGGAAGACATCATGGCAGCGGGGGTAAATGGGAGTGCAGTGGGGGGTGGAGGAGAGATGAAAGAGGGTCCAGGACTAAATGAGGAGCAGTTGACACCACATAAACGCCGGGGATGTGAAGGAGAACGTGGGGAAAATTCGCTCTGGTCTTTTCCTGCAGTCACTGTTCACAGAAGCGCCTCACAGCGGGGTGGGGGGGGGTTCCCTGCCACAGAAACACTCCCACAGCTTTCAGGGGAGGGGGGTGTCTGTGGTCGAGTGTCTGTCGCGAGCACAGAGGAGGCCGATTGTTTGCCAAGAACACCCCCCCCCGTGGAACTGAGTTTTTTTCCCTGAATGAGTTTTGTGTTAATATCAACACCACAGGGTTTCAGAATGAACACACACTCGTCGAGACAAGACGGGACGAGACGGGACGAGACGAGGGGAGAAATTGTATCAGGGAAATTCCACTTGCAGTGAAGGAAAAGTTAAAATGTCATCATGAAAATAGAATAAAATAATCAGTTGAAAAAAGAAGAAGTCCCTGTATGTTGGGATATAACTGGGTTTGTATGTTAATAAAAGGCAGCAGGTTAAAAGTATCTAAATAACTGCTGCACAGCGACTGCTGGACTGAATGCACATGTTAGTAAAAATAAAATAAATAAAATGTTAAAAGAAAGAAAGTTTCTCAGTTAAAGTCCTGTTTTTATTAAAATTATCCTTTATAAAAAATAAAAAAGAGGATATGTTTAATTTGACAAAATGAGGAAAATCAAATCCACAAATATGGACAAAATAATTATTAAAAATGACAAAAGTCTAAAAAAACAAAACCAAATGCAGCAGGTTTATCAGGCGACGACTGAGAGCAGAAACGTCTGTAGAGAAGCGGCTCCAGCTTCCTGTTTTCTGAGCAGCAGCAGCTTTGCTTCATCCTGACGTCCACGTTGACCGACTGGCCGTAACGTTCATCCGTCTGCTGCGTTCATAAAAACTTCTGTTTTTAAGTAAAGGTTCTGGACGTTTTACAGGATAAAACTAAGGATTTTCTTCCAGGAACAACGTGTTTGATGTGGTGATAAAACTGAAGATGAGTCGTTCGGCTACATGCTGCTATAGATCCAAACCTTCCCGGAGTCTCTCTGATGCCACAAACACAACTTCCCGCCTTCTCTTCTCAACATTTCCGTTTCTATTGGGTCCCATCATGTGTTTATTTCACAACAAACTCTAAAGCCCACATGAACCAGCTGATCAGGAATAAAATAAAATCATCAGAATTTCTCACATTTAAACTAAACATGCAGGAGTGTTTTCATCTCATCTAAAAGTGTTTAAGTCGGCCTGCAGGATGGATTTAGTTTCATCTTCATCTCACACGTTCATCCGGACGCGAGATCACGCGTGCATGAGAGCACGTTGATGTATGCGCGGCAGCCTGAATAAATCTGACTAATGAGCGGCGCTCTGAAAGCAGGATGTTTTATTCACTCCACGCTTTTCCTTTTAACGGCAGGAAACTCCAGGAATCAGTTTTCTGCAGCTTGATGTTGGATGTTCTGAGGAATTCCTGCTTTTCTCTCGCAGTAACGACGATGGCGCGGTGAAACAACGGGGCCGTCACCGAACGGCTCCTACAGCTGCACATGTGTGTCGTGGCACAGAATGTAAACTATTCTTTTGTCTTCGGGCCTTACTGCAGATCCTGTGGTGTCAGTCCCACGCTCTCCACCGCAGACCCAAATACCTCCAGAAAGCCTCTCGGTTCTCACGCCGTCCGTCTGTCCGTCTGTCCGCTTCAGGACTCGCTTACAGAGAAAGTTTTTATCAGAAAAGGACAAAAAGCAGAACGACGGACAAAAAACGGTTTTTATGTTGACGATGTTACAAAGAATGAAGGAGATAAATAACATCATCATCATCATCCTCTTCAATGCTTCATGTCTCGTTACTGTTTCCTGTTTTAGGACGTTGATAAATATAATCACGTTTGTTAAGTAACATTCTTATTATAAGAAATTCTTTTTTTGCTTTTTTCTTCCTGTGAACTCAGGCGGTTTCACGGCGACAATGACGCATCATTCACCGTGTTCCTTCGCCACACAGGTTAAGCTCACATTCATCCCTCTGACTTCAAACACAAGCTGCTGCCGGTGGATTTTCTGATGTTTGCTGAGCTACTGGTCTGACAGATTCCATTACCTCCTGGGAATGGTCTGGAAGGAACGCTGGACATGTGGAGGAATTATGTAACAATATTTTTATGCAACATCGTCGTTCTTACACATCAGAATTTAGTTATGTAAATATGTTGGTGTGTATTTTCCTGCTGAAATCAGTGGGATTTTTCAACCCTGAACAAACTGGTGAAGAAGTCTGGTCTGCTACTGGCCTGGGTCTGGAGGCTGTGGAAGCACTGGGATGCAGAAAGCATCGTCAGCTTCTGCACTGGAGAGGCACCAGATCTGATCCCAACAGCTGATCATCCTCCCACCATGAGCAGTATCACAATACCAGCACATTTTCACACTTCCACATTGGGTCAGAAACGTCTTTCTGCACTGCAAGGCTTTTTCTCCCACGTATTTATAACCGTTCTTCTTCTCTGCATTTCTATCGTACATGTAAATACATCTGAGTGTGTTTTTCTTACTTTATCTCTGTGTTTACTGTGTGTACGATACGATACCCGGTCGTCTGCGACACCGAATCCCCCCCCAGTATATCTGATCTAATAATGGAAGTTTTTAAATCTATATTTGACTATTAATAATATTGCTATTCTAAATCCTAAAACTTTGTCTTGACCATCAGAGAATCTAACAGCGAACAGAAGCTGCATGTAGGATGAATGAGCGGCTCCGAGGTCTTCACTCGCTTTTTCCTCTTAAAACAAGATCTTTAACAGTTAAGAGCAAACGACTCTTTTCTGAATGAGCAGAGAAGAAGAAAAGTCACGATTCAGAGACCTGATTGGCAATGAAAGACTTCACCTGAATTAGAGACGTGGATGACAGTAAATAACAGCCGGTGTAGGAACCGGATCTGCTCCGGGCCTACCGATGACGTCACGAAGCGGGAAGTCTAACCAGACTGTAGTTTATTTCGTAGGATAAACGTTTATAAAGAAATCCATCCTAACCGATCGAACAGAACTTACCACAGTCCGACCTTCACTTCTAAAGCTTCCCGACAGCAGGGAGGCCGCCATTTGGAAGGCATCAAAACATTATACAATTAAAAATAACAGTGTGACTCAATGTTAAAGTTAGCCCTCCTTTTTTAGTTCATATTTTCCATATTTATTCACAGTTTAACCAGTCATACAACAGGGCCAGCTCCACCTGATGGTGTTTTAAACATGTTTGCATTGTCGAGAAGTTGCCATGGTAATAAACCGATTCATCTCCAGATTGAAAGGAGTTTTATTGATACAGCAGAAAAATGTTTAGTTTGACAAAGAAAATGTAAAATAACAGCTAAAATTAGACACCATGAGCATCTTACAGCACTTTTATGGAACGTAGTATCGTCCAACGTCATCGACGGGCGCAGCCGGAGCAGATCTGGTACCTCACCACCACAGATCACTGGGAGTAATCAGATTACTCTCATAAACTGATCTGATGCGTAGACACCTCTTAAAAATAATATTTGAAAAGCCCTCTACGTTGGATTTTCCCATTTATTACTGGATTAGTTTTGGTGTACGTACGTAGTGATGTAAGGTCTGTGCTGTTAGCATTAGCTGCTAACATTGGAGCTAATAAGCTGCTAATCAGACTTTATGTTCATGGTTTTACTTCGTTTCTCCAACTTCCTGCTGCTGCACGACATCACGTTGTTATTTTGTGTTTTGCTCACACTGAGACGGCGTTGAAGCACATTATCACATGTACAGATGTAAAAAGACTAAAAATCGTGTAAACGGCTCTGTGTGCAGCAAGATGGAGGACTGGGCAGAGATTTAGGTGTCTAGATAGTGCCTGATACAGGATATCCGATTTAGTTGTCTAAAAAAACACTTTGGGTCTCTGATAAGTTGTTGCCACTTCCTGATAAGTACCTACAGTACTGGTTCAAACAACTTATAAACTATTCACTATATTTCTGCAATTATACATGTTTTGGTTCATTGTTTGTACCAGTTTGTTTACTTTAGTTCACAGACGATTAAAAATACCTGAATTTGTTTTTTTTTTTAAACTTATACTTTCATAACCTTCTGCTTTCTATCTGCACATATTCTGAGGATATAAACTCATCAAATGACAGCACAGTTGAAATAAATGTGTTTCAGATGCTCCTAAAGAAGGATTCATGTCATCTAAAAGAGTCTGTTGCTTGTGGAAACAACCGTTTCTTTATTTTTAGTCTCTGAGAAATGTTTGTTTATTTGTTCAAGTGTCATTAAAAATCTTGTTATTTTTTTATATTTATGGCATAATTTCCGGACTTTTATCAGTTCTTATCGCTCATTGACTTTTAGGACCTTTTAGCTTCAGTTGCACAGATCAGAGATATGAAGCTTTAGAGGAAAGGACACAGAAATAAGCGTTTATGCCAGGCGGAGCGTTTCTACTGCAGCTTTTAAAGAGTTAATGTTGTAATACGAACAAAATGGCAGAAGAAACCTTCAGTCTCTTGTCTGATTGGAGAGGAAGGTTAATTCAGCTGTATGCGGGATGGCAGATGCGTGTTTATCTCCCATCAGCGTTTATCCAGCACAGATATGATCACACACACACACACTTCCTGAAAGGAAAGCTCGGCATCTTTTCAGCAGCAGAACGCCGTTAATTATCCAAACGATGACTTAATGCAAAAGAAATAATCTGTTTGTTCTGAAGTAAGAAGCTGCAAGTATCAACCACACCAAGGAGACTCAAAGTCAGGCCCAAGTTCTGCAAAACCAGACTGGACCAGACTAAAAGAGTTGGCTCTACTGGTTGCTTCATTACTGGTTTAACTGTGATGAATGGAGATTTAAAACAGCGCCAGAGGTGTTGCTTTGTAAACCAGTCAGAGCCACTGGTGAGACGGGGAAATACCAGGCCAACCACCGCTGCAGGTAAACAGACAGGATGACTGGTTCTATCGAACAAGGCTTAGCACTGGGAGAAGACATGAAACTAGTGTAACCAATTCAGGCTTTACTGTCAGAGCTCAGACTTAAAACAGAAAGAAGGAACTGCGGTGGAGTGATACCGTTAAGCAGGGAGTGAGGAAGAGGAGGAACGCGGTGCGAACTGGAGAGTAGCGGCACCACTGACTGCATTAATGAAGAAATGAATCGCCTGTTTTGTTTGCAACCCATTTGGTCGGCTTCCCAGTGCTCTGCTGCAAGCTCGGCCTCATTAAAAAGCCTGTCACATCTCGTCAGGCGGTCACAGGACTGAGTGGCCAAGTTCACGGGCTGGATGGGGTCCTCATTAACACCGCCACATATTTACCAACAACGGCTGCGCTCCGCTCGCCGCCATCAATAATAAATCATCACATGCCAGAAAAAACTACAACAGTCCGAAAGCAAGACGTTGCCGTCGGGCAAAACCACCCGATCTGGTCTGAATCCAGATCCTGGACAAAAGCACCGCAACAAATCCTCCTCCAGACGCCGCCGATGGGCCCACCAGTAGAAGAAGAAGAGTCTTACCAGAGGAGTGGCCTCGGTTGGTGGCGTCGTGGTCACTGTCTCCTTGCTCGCTGTCTCCATGGCCGCTGTCTTTAGAGCTAACCAGATCTGCTTCCTGAAAGGCCGAACTGGAAGAAATGAACCAAGAAAACCTCCAGTTATCTACTGTCGCTGCAGGATGAGCTTCAGCAGAAAAACCGGACATTTCAACTGAACGCCATAAAGCAAGACGGCAACGCTGTCGCTAAGAGACCGTTCACTATAGCAACCAGAAAGGACTTCATTTGAACGGACCAATCATATCACTGACAGAAAAACCACGTGTTCCACATGTGCATACGTGTAGTTTGAAAACAGTTTCCATGTCATCCACATGTAGAATGTGTATAGTTCACATGCAACTCACATGTGTGAACCACTACAGATTCATATGTTCATGTGTTTTCACATGTGAATCACAGGATTCACATGGCAACCACGTGTTTTACATGTGATTTTCATGGTCTTCCATGTCATGCACATGTGAATCACATGATTCACATGAACGCTACATGTTTTACATGTTGTTTTCATGGTCTTCCATGTCATGCACATGTGAATCACAGGATTCACATGAACGCTACGTGTTTTACATGTGGTTTTCATGGTCTTCCATGTAATGCACATGTGCCAACCACATGGAAACACGTGTTCTTAACATGTGAAGTACATGTGAATGTCGTAAGGGCACATGTGCTTGTACATGTGGACGACGTGGCTTTCCGG
This sequence comes from Telmatherina bonti, assembly GCF_933228915.1. NCBI lineage: Eukaryota > Metazoa > Chordata > Actinopteri > Atheriniformes > Telmatherinidae > Telmatherina > Telmatherina bonti. Next base: position 5,639,497 of record NC_136610.1, read on the forward strand.
TGAGGGCACCAGACAGGAAGTGTCGAGATGAAAAGCGAGTTGGGAAAAAGTGGAAAAATGAACCTAAAATGTTCACATTTCTGCGTTTATTGATTGTTTTTAGTTCATCAGTAAAAAGTTTGATCAGAAAATAAAAGTTCATCTGCAGTAGAACAGAAAACTGGCTTCATTATCCCATCTCGCTTTTCATCGTTTCATTTCATCTTTACTTTTGTTGCCACTTCCTGCTTGTAAATTCTTTTAATGTTTTATAAAACACTATTATGAAATTGTTACGTGCAAATAGACGTTTCTTGTTTCACTAAAGTAATAAAAAGACTGGAAACGTTGGTTCTGGTCCAGTTTAGTCTTTTTAAACATGAAGCTTCCAGTTTGTGTTGAAGGAGACTGATTGATCATATTTCAGTAAATACTATGATCATGATTCAGTACTAATATCTACAAGCAGAGATCATTATTTTACTAAAATACAGAAACAATTATTATAAAAAGTTCAGTAAAACATTTTTACACATCATCATTCAGCAAAACCAAACATTTTTTTTTTTTTTAAATTTTCAATCAGAAAGAAATATTATTTTTCCATAAACATTTTGGTAAATAGCAACTTTTTGTTTTATATAATAAATGTAAATAAATGTATTAAAACTTAGACCTTTTAAAAAATGAAATAAAAAAGAACGAACACACACATATTTAGCATCACTAAAGCAGCTGGAGGCCATTTGGGAAAAGATCTTTAAAATATTCCAGACTTTCTGTCAGAGGGGTTGAGAATATCGATACTCTGATGTCGATACTTCGATATCTGTCAAAACATCAGATTCTGTCCCACATCTTTATGTTCGTACAAAACAACATTTTTTCCATTTCTGACAGTTTTAGAGGATGAGCTTCGCAGCCACACGTGTCACATGACCGCAGCAGCCAATCAGATGTCACGCTTATGATGATGATGATGATGATGATGACGTCTGTCCTGTTATTTCAGCTTGAATGTTGTTCAAACTGTTTCATCAAAAGCTTTTTTTCCTATTTCAATTTTTATTTTTTATAAGCTTTCCTTTTAAAAATATTTTACTGCATTATTCTTTTTTATTGCTTATTTTTATGCTAATAGTTGGTTTTACTTAATAAAACTATTTTTATCTTGATTATTTTTAAGATGATTTTTACTTTAACTAGTTTTCTTCAACCCTGTAAAACCAGATGTGTCACATCTAAAACAGTTTCTGAGACCTTTAGCATCACTTTACTCACTAATCACCTGTTAATAAGAGATTTAAAAAGAAAAAAACATGTTTTCACGCTTTGTTTTAGGTCCAAATAAAGACTTTAGATTAAAAGAAATTGACTTTCCAGTTTTTCTCAGGTCAGCTTTAAAATCGTTAAACTTGACTTTATTATTAATTCATGAGCATTTTCTTTAAACACATATTTATTAGCTTAATTTATTTTTCAGATGTTTCCCTAAAATAAAGTTATGGATGCAGAATAACTCGTGGCATTTAAAGAAAAAAGAGAAGAATGGAGCTGAAAGGAAACCAGAAGCGGCGGCGATGCTCACCTGTTGACGCGTCGCGGCCTGTCGACCAGGTAGCTGAGTTCACTTCGCTGGTGTTTGGTCTGGAAGAGACGGGGGGGGGTCAATGAAGCACGTTGTGTAACATCAAGACAAGAAAAGCAGAAGCAGCAGCAGCCAGCAGACAAACACCATGAATAAGGAAATTCAGCGACACTATCAGACATATGTGGTGAGAAGGAAGTGTCAGGTGGTGTAAATGCCATGGGGGCGGGGGGGGGGGGGGGGGGGGGGGGGGGGGGGGGCTCTGCAGGCCTGCACCCACTCAGGCCGCCACAGCCATGTGACGCATCTGCATTCTTGTCAGCAATACGCTGACCAGTGGGCTTCATGCAAACATTAGTGTGTGGTGGGAGGTGGTTCCTCACAGCCGCCTGGAGGATACGTGGTCCTTCTGATTTCAGTAGGAACGTTTGCTCCTTCAAGGACGAACTTCCCAACCAGAATATCTGCTTCTGGTCGTCTAACTGCAGCTCGACTCACCTCCACCAGATGCTTCTACATATGTAGTTATGCGTGTGTGTGTGTGTGTGTGCGTGAAGGTAGTGTAATCATTTAGACATCAACATGCAGATAAAGTTGAGACTTCTGTGTGAAGCATCAGGCTGAACCTGGTCGTGTGTCCGACTTGTACAAGAATTCCTTCCCTCTGTGGTTTTATCTCTATGGGGACGACGGATGGCGTCCATCTGGGGCGTTTCTCTGGTTTCTCTGGAATGTGTGCAAACATTGTCCCTCCCTTCCAAATAAACTCAAACTATTTACTAAACTTTGTGTATTTTTGTGAAATCATCCAGAAAAGTGTGACGTTGCGTGTTAGTGCACATACAGGATGATCTATCTGGACATCATCTGAACATATCTGTGTATGAAACGGGGCGGGGGGGGTACAGACATGCTGTGGGTCGTATGGAGGGAAGGAATGAGCAGTGGGAGAAGAATTCTTACCTCGCTGGATAAAATGCTGCCGTTTGATATGATGTCGGGCTGCTGGTCTGTGTACCCTGACACTATGGCCCCACACAGGTTGTGGTCGGTGTCTGTGCTCCTAGATGGACTACATGGCTTTAGGAACATGAGGTCGGTTTTGGCGGACTCTGGAGTCAGACATACCTGATAACAAAAGTTCTTGTTTTGGTGGTGGGAGCTGAAGCTCCCAGACTCCTCCACGGGGACCTGAGCTGCGCCACCCCCGCTAACATTAACGGTGCTCTGCACCAGCATGATATCCGACTTGCTGAGCTTTTTCCTGCGGGACCGGCCCTGCCGGGAGCAGCAGGAGCTGCAGCCCAGGCAGCAGTCGCTGCTCAGGCACGTGTAGATGTTCAGCTTCTTGTCCTTCTGGCAGCGCACGGCCAGAACAATCATGACGAGGAGGAAGATGAAGGAGACGGAGCCCAGGGCGATGATGAGGATGAGGGTGAAGTCCAGTGTGCCCTCTTTGGCCTTGCCGGTGCCCGCTTTGACCCCCCCACCGCGGCTGTCGGCCACGCTGTCCACCAGCATCACCAGTACGCTGGTACTGGAGGACAGCGGCGGCTGGCCGTGGTCTCTCACCTCAATCAGGAGGTCGTACAGCTGGTGGGGGTCTCGCTTTGCTGACACCCGCCTGGCTGTCCTCAGCTCCCCCGTCCTCCAGTCCATCCTGAACATCCCGTTCTCGTTCCCCCTCTGGATGCTGTAGGACAACCGTGCGTTCTCTCCATCATCTGCATCCATGGCAACCACGTGGGTCACCAGGTAGCCCGGTTCCGCGGAGCGGGGGAGGGGCGCCTTGGCCGTTCCGTTGTTCCCCAGGGGAGCGAGCACGAGGGGGGGGTTGTCATTCTGGTCCACGATGATGACTTTGACGGTGGCGTTGGAGGAGAGCTGAGGAGAGCCCGCGTCCCGGGCCTGGACCAGGAAGCTGAAGTCCTTCAGCTGCTCGTAGTCAAACGACCGGAGTGCGTAAAGGTAGCCGGTCTCCTCGTTGATGGACACGTACGTTTTGATTGACATGCCCTGGATGTCACACTCTAATATGGAGTAGCTGATGAGCGCGTTCTGGCCGATGTCGGGGTCCAGCGCGGTCACGGCGTGGATGTACGCGCCCGGCACGTTGTTCTCTGTCACGTACACGTCATATATGGACTGCGTGAAGGTGGGCGCGTTGTCGTTCTCATCCGACACCTGGACTCGGATGGACTTACTGGTGGCCAGGGAGGGGGTTCCTTTGTCCCGCGCGACCACCGTGACGGAGTAGAAGCCCGCGTGCTCGCGGTTCAGCAGCCCGTCCGTCACGATGGTGAAATAGTTCCTGAAGGAGGATTTGAGCTTGAACGGAACGTCGCCGAGGATCTCCACGTGGATCTGGCCGTTCTCCTCCGCGTCCCGGTCCGTGACGCTCAGCAGGGCGATCACGGTGCCGGGAGCCGCCGTCTCGCTCACGGACTCCGTGACCGTGCTGAAGGTGATCTCTGGCGCGTTGTCGTTCACGTCGGCCACTTTCACCAGCACTTTGCAGTGAGCTGGGACCGCGTTCGGACCCAGATCCTTGGCCTGGACGAAGATCTGGTACAAGCTGCTCTCCTCGAAGTCCACCTCTCCGCGCACCTCCACGCGCCCGGTGCGCGGGTCGATGCTGAACAGCTCCTTCACGCGGCTGGAGATGTGGTTACTGAAGGAATAAAGTATCTCCCCGTTCAGCCCCTCGTCCAGGTCGGTGGCGTTCAGCTGGATGACCAGCGTGCCCACCGGCGCGTTCTCCGCCAGGCTCACCGTGTACACGGGCTGCTCGAACACCGGGACGTTGTCGTTCGAGTCCAGCACCTTGACCACCAGCAGCGCCGTGCCGGTCCGGGGGGGCTGGCCGCCGTCCACCGCGGTGAGCACGTACCTGTGCGCCGCCTGCTGCTCCCGGTCCAGCGGCTTCTCCAGGACTAGCTCCGCGAACTTGTTCCCGTCCGTCTGGGTCTGGACGTCCAGGTAGAAGAAGTTGTTGGTGGTGATGTCGTACGTGCGTAAAGCGTTGGAGCCAACATCCGGGTCGAAGGCGCTCTCCAGGGGGAAGCGCGTGCCAGGGGTCGCGCTCTCTGAGATCTCCACCGTGATGTCCGTCTCCGGAAAGCTGGGGGGGTTGTCATTAATGTCCACTACCTCGATTTCAACCCGAAACAGCTCCAGCGGGTTCTCCAAGAACACTTCCATGTTGAGCTGGCAGCTCGCGCTCTGCTTGCAGATCTGCTCGCGGTCGATTTTCTCGTTAACGAACAGGACGCCGTTCTCCAGGTTCACCTCCAGGTAGGGAGTCCGAGAGCTGGGCACGACCTGGAAGCGTCGGGAGGCCAGCTTGGTGAGGTCCAGCCCCAGGTCTTCGGCGATGTTCCCCACCAGGGTGCCGTGGTCCGCCTCCTCCGGGACAGAGTAGCGTATCTGAGACAGCACCCCATCCGTAAAGCACAGGATCACCAGAAGCACAATCATCGCCGGGAACACAAGTGCACTTGGGTAAAAATCATGAATCTTACTATCCTCTGTTGGTGAATAAAATGTCAGCATCCATCCTCCATGTCAGGCCAGAGGTTAAACTCTCCAAATGCGTAAAAGTGTCCCAGAGCAGGAGATCAGCCCTCTGCCACTAACACACACACATCTTTCTCTGGGAACCGACTTTTAACGACACCAGGAGCTCTTTTCTCCTCTGGGTCCGCATCAGGAGCTCCTTTCTCCTCGGGGTCTGATCACTTGCGTCTCAGATGAGCTCCACAGATTCTGTGGCGCAAATTCAGGCGCAGCGCAGAGAAAAAGTGCGTAAACTATAATCCATGGAAGGAAAATGAGACTGAAGCTGCATTTCTCCTCAGCAAAGCTCAGAAATCATAACTTTCCTCCTCATGGCGACTCCTTCTCATCCCCACTCTGCTCCACAGTACTGATGCTGTTCACTCAACTCTTTGCTTTTAGCCCCGCGTGGCTCCTCCCCCTGCAGCCCCGCGGCTGTCAATCACCCCACAGCTCTGCTGTGATTGGTTAGAGAGGCTGCCTGTCACAGTTGGCTTGGCTCTCCTCTCTCTCGCTGCTTCTCTTGGTCTCTTTACCCCGTTTTCAGCCTCAGACTAGTTTCTCTGAAAAGTAAGTGACGAATGAGAAAACGCCAAAGCTTGATTGATCATTTCCACTTTCCACACATATATTATTATTATTTTACCTCCTGTTTTAGCCTGCTGACCGACCCGCTGCAGGTTCTCCCACCTGCCCTCTGAGAGGAGGGAGGCTGGTATTTAATCAGAGAGGAGGACTTGTTGACATGGTGGCAGGACTGTTTTTAACCCAGGGATGTGTCGCTCGTCCGGGTTAAAACATGCAAATGTTGTGATATGCATGCAGTGGATCATTCACCGTCCAACAGCGCGCTCGAGGCTGCGCGCGCTGCAATTACACCCAACAGTCTCTGCGTTATTAGTTCTCATCCAGCCGCACAGAGAGGCCGCGAGCGCAGCTGATCTGCGGAGCGCACGCGACCCCCAGCGGCGGAGTGGTGTCCCTACATGGTTCACTTTATTTATCATCATCATTATTATATTATATCATATATATATATATATATATATATATATATATATATATATATATATATATAATAATGATGATGATAAATAAAGTGAACCATGTAGGGACACCACTCCGCCGCTGGATATATATATATATATATATATATATATATATATATATATATATATATATATATATATATATATATATATATATATATATATATATATATATATATATATAAAACTAAATTTCCCAAATTGGGATTAATAAAGTCATTCTATTCTTTTATTATTATTATTATTATTATTATTATTATTATTATTATTATTGTTATTATGACAGTAAGAAGAAGAAAGAGAAGAAATAAGATAATAAAACATTTAGATATGGATGATTAAGCATTGCACGTGGACATCTGGAGCAGAAGTGTCCTCATCAGTCATCACTGTTTCGGCTGTTCAAAGAAATTTAGGAGATTTTTTGTTTTAATAATAAAAACTAACAGAATAATGATGAAAACAAAAACAGTACTGAATTAGAAAATAGCCTGTAAATCCCACCGAGATGCAAAACATTAAAAAAAAAAAAAAAGATAAGATTATATATAAACAAAAGCATAATTAAATTAAACACACACTTCAGAAGGAATATTTAATAAGTCTTTTAAATCAATTTTAACGTTATTTATTACTCACAGTGGATTGAGGATAAACTAAAATGATCATGTCTGATTGTTTATAACGTTCACAGTAAAACCTGGGTTCACAAGCAGTCAGTATGGTGTGTAAAATGTAAATAAAAACAGAATTGAACATTTCCTAAATCTCGTCATCAGGCCTCATTTCATTCCCAGAAGAAGACAAACAACATTTCCGACGTTAAAACTGAGACATTCGATCATTTCATGGAAAATATGAGCTGAACATGAATCTGATGCAGCAACAGATTCAAACAGCTGGAGGAAAAGGCTCGAAAAGTAACAACTGCAGGAACATCTGACAATTAACCAGGTTAACTGGCAGCCGGCCAGTTACATGACTGGTTATATCAGCAACATTTCAGAGAAGCAGAGTCTCTCAGAGCCACAGATGGACAGAGCTTCACCAGTCTGAGACAAACTGGATTTAAAAATGTTGAACAATTTTAAAAAAAAAATCCTCAGCATAACTTTGTAAAGACTTTGAAGATCCCACGATCTACATGTGTGTATCGTCATCAAAGTGTCAGAGAATCTGGAGAAATCTCTGTATTCTGGGGAAAAGGCCAGATTACTGGTGATCTGCATTAAAACCAGACATGATTCTCTACTGGAAACCAGTGCATGGACTCAGGAAGCTTCCAGAAACCAGTGTGAACCCAGTTCAGGCTGAAATCCAGACATGCAGGTTAAAGCTCCATCATGTGTGAAGAGGATCCAGAAACACGCCGTCTTCTCTGGACCAAAGCTCATTTAAAATGTTCTGAGTGGAAACCTGGATAAGGATGTGGAATAGTTTGTGGACAGCATGGACGGCGTGTCCTGCAGACTAAAGAGGAGAGGGAGCATCCAGCTTGTTATCAGCCTGCATCTCTGATGGGATGGGGTTGCATTAGTGCCGATGGCGTGGGCAGCTTCCACATCTGGGAAGCTCATCGTTCCCGCTTTGTTCCAAGTTGGGAGCCAGACTTAGTTGATCCGATGCATCTCTTCCTCAGTGTTATGCAGGATATAAACTTTATTTACACTGTTCTTTAGAGCAAAACGTACTTTCTTCCCACCTGAACGTCCTAGCGCAGTTGCTCCGGGTGGCGATGCAGAGACACAAACAACCACACAGGCAACTGACTGCTTTGTCAAATGTAAAATTTAATGACCATGAACATATCAAAGTAAATGTGTCTTCAGGATATTCATATTTTCTCGACGCTGAGCGAGGCTGTTCTAATGAATAAATATTAGGTGAGTTCAGGTCGTTCTGGCTTTCAGAAGAGACTTTCTCCTCTGAATGCAGACTTGAGGAGGAAAACTCTTTTATATAACTTCAATTCTCGCGGACAGCCTTGTGACTGATTACTTTCTCTCCTTTGGCTTAGTTTTAAAAATGAGAATTTGAAAAGGAAATGTTGAATTCTATACCAGGTTTTAATATTTTCTTGTCTTAAAACATCTTTTGTGAATGTCTTGATGGACATATTAAGACATTTCCGGATTTATTTAGCTTTTATCAAAACGACTGTGTGAATTTAATTTCTGTGCAAGCCTCCGTTCCAGCAACAACAGAGGTGATTTATGACTGATTTCCCCATCGTGGACAAAAGAGGTTCAACATTTTTTCTGTTAAAGATTAACAGAAGAGTGAGGCGGCTCTGCGAACCACACAGGTTTGGTATCTGATGGTGGGAAGTGCTCCTTTGTTATAATGAAGAATAATGTGGACTAGAAACATCTTTTCCCTCACTGATCAACAGCTGGACACAGATGGTCACATATTCAGATGGCTTCTGTCAACATGAGGGGATCTTCTGGAAGACCGAGCAGAGCCTCTGCAACGCCAAGCCCTAAGATTTTAACTGGGACACACTGCCATCTACTGGTCAAACTGGGAAGTTTCACCCAAAATGAAACATGAAAACAGAAAAGTGAAATATCAGAAATATTTCATTATTTAAGACTCTCAGTTTCTAGCATGTTATTAATTAGATTTATTTAGCTTTTATTATCATCAATAACTGACCTAAAATGATAAAAAAAAACGAACAGTTTTCATCATTTTTACAGTTTGTATCATTTATCATCACACACATTGTGATGTGTGTTACTGGAGGCAGGCGATGTGGAAAAGATGGTTTGGGGTTAAAAGGGACTCCTGACATCAGCACGATTGATAAAAAGGTTTATTGCACAAAGAGTCTGTGAGGCCGCCTACAATCCCACCGAGCATCTCTGTCTGCTCCCTTATGTAGAACACACACACACACACACACACACACACACACACTTTCCTAAGTTTACATCTGTTACGACCTTAGACGTATATCTTATTTGTTTTCTGTGTGTTAACAGGGCTACAGTTTTGGTTTTTATTTTTTTGTCAGGGTGGCTCATCTGTCCTATACAGGTTCTCTGAATCTTCAGGTCCAAGTTGGATCAGCTGATCCATTAGTGGATCATCTTCTGATTGGCTCCTGCTCAACACCAGGCATCTCCGGATTGGTCCCCGCCAGCACCTGCAGCTTTGAGGAGTCCTGCTGTTCCTGTGTTCTGGTGGCATCAGCAGCGATCAGCCTCCCGGTCCTCACACTTCTGATTATTGTGTTTGTCTGGTTCAAACTGTTGACCAACCAGGTGTGAGTGGTTTGTTATATTCACACCACTTCTGTCCTTTTTTAAATTGTAGTGATGGCAGAAATGAACGTTTGTGAGATTGAATCGTTCCAATAAAAGAATCGATCTTTTGGAACATTCGGAAGACATTACCACAGTGACACCTAGTGGCCAAAATATGTGCTTTCACTCGATAAACTGGAACGATTTCATGGGTCCTGAGTTGTTTGTTCTGTTGTACCTTTTTTTTTTAATTAGTTTGTAGTGATGGTAGCATGGAAGAATGGACTTCACCATCACGTTCCGTGTATGACTGGATGGGAGAATTGGGGTTCACTTTCTTCACAAAATTCCTGAAGCTGTCATTGGCCACAATTGAAAAGGGTTGTGAGTTCTTTACAGGTCAACAAGTGTTCGGTCCGGTTCCTTTAGTCTCCCTGTCTGGAAACAACAAAAACAGAGTGAGGAGGAGAAATGGTGCTAAAAACCAGTTTGCATTGTATTCTTAATATTTAAATTAATCTTTATATGTGAATGTAGATGTATAACAGGAGGAAAAGTCGTCTTTCAACTCGAAGGTTGGGGGATCGATTCCCTGTGTGCCGAAGTGTCCCTGGGAAGACACTGAAAGTTGCCCCCTGATATATATATATATATATACATATATATATATATATATATATATATATATATATATATATATATATATATATATATACACAGCTTTGGATAAACGCATCTGCTAAATGACTGTATAGAAGAGAATAACAAATGTGCCGGTTTGTGCTCAGGTGTGAAATACATTCATCTTAAATCTTACTCTTAATTGCAGAGTAAACTCAAATGTGTGATAAAATGAATAAACATGATGCTGAATGTACATCCTATAAACAGTGCTGGCTCGATGCAGCACTGGACTGTTTCCTGGAACTGATGGAGACATCAGGATGTTTGGTCCACAGGTGTCTCCACATTGCTGTACTATTTTTGCAAAAGGCCAAATGTTGCATGCAATGCATTCATTAAACCCATTACACTTCAAGGAACTCCAAGTGATCCCAGACAGCTGACCTGGGACTCTTTCTACTTCCTTCCATTTTGAGACAATTTTCAAAGAACGCTTGGTGCAATACACTTAAATAAATGAGGCAAGACTTCGCAAATAAAAAGTCGTTTGGGAGAGATTTTAAATGTTTTATGCACATCAGTTGATGAATAAGCCACTAATCAGGAAAGAGAAGATAAATAAGAATATCGTATTTTTATTCTGTGAAAATGTAATATATTTGTGAATGTGGCAAATATTTTACTTTTTTTAGTAACTTAGTAAACACGAGGTTAAAGAAAAATGTTTTTTTTTCCACTGACTTTTAATTCTAACGTGGGACGGAACAACCGTGGCACTTCAGAACGATTGATGACGTGATGGAAAGAAACGTGGAACAGTCATGTGACATCCACGTCTTGATTCAGATCACAGAACATAGTTTTTCATTACATGTTCCACAGTAGTTTCAGTACAGACTGGAACACCGCTTCGAGCTTGCCATCATTAGTAAATAAATGATCTCTCATTAGCTGTAAACTGTTGGGGGTGAACTGCCATTTTCTTTTAGGGTGTTTTCTCCTGTTTATGTGGTGGAGAGACTTAGGGTCAAGCAGCAAACTCCGGCATTTAAAAGTGATGCCTATTCATAAACCTGCAGTTCCCCCATTCATCCACTAGGGGCTGCAAAACAGAGCGAATCCCTATAGATTACCATGTTAAAAAGACCAACTTCACAGCAGAAATAAACATGTTTACAGCCTGGTTCAGAAATCATTTTTGGATAATAGGTCAGGTTTACCTTCATGACAACTGTGGGGGGAGCAAAAATTTTTTCTAATTCGCTCGTTTAAAAGTACTTTGACAGGTACCCGATCTCCCACTTCAAGTAAAAAGAACGTACAACAACCGCGGTTTTCCGCCGGTTAACAACGTCACTTAGCTTTAGCCCACTTACCTCCGTTAGCTGGTTAGCTGCTGTTATCTCCGGGTTAGCTCAGTTAGCTCTTAGCTACAGGCAGCTCGGAGTTCGCTAGATGTCAATCATCCACCATGATGCTCACAGCCCCCCTCTCAGCTCCACCTCTTTGCCCATATTTGTATTTTCCAGTCGAGACGACACAAAATTGTCCCTTGTCCCTGCCAAGATGGCGATGGTAGGAACTGCCCAGCGAGCTTCAATTCAGCTCTTCAGAAACATACCAGTGACGTCGCGGAGGCTTAGCTCATCTTTTTATATACAGTCTATGGTTGACACACTGAGACACATCCCCAGCATAGGTGAGGGGAGATGAGGGCTCTGCTGGTCTGAAAGTTTGCCTACTTTATATAAAAATATGTTCATTGTGTGTTTCAGATAGTTATCTTAAAACAACAGACTGGCAGGGAGAAGGGAAGGTCATGTTGTCTCCTGAAAGTTAAAGACTGACATCCTGCAGCCACAACTGAGCTGATGGTGGCCATTGTCTAGGGAGGGGAAGAAGATGGCAGAAACGTATATCATGACACAATAACTTAACATTCACTGGATCGTTTCCGAAAGTCAGGAGCAAATTCTAAAACTATGCATATAGTACAAGAATATGTACAATCCAACCTGAGGCCTGGGTGTCAGTTTGGAACCAGATCCCACTGTGAACTGAAGCTGCAGAGTACTGGTGTCTGTTCCAAAGCTGCTGCAGACTGTTTGACGGGCTTCCAGACCTTCCAGTTGGACCCAGTCTGACCGGTTTGGGGATGAGCAGTGGTGTAGTGGTCCCGCCAAGTGGATATACTCTTAAAATTTTACCTTTTTTTCTTAAAAGTACTCCAGTAAAAGTGGCATGGAAGACTACTCTCTTAAGTTTACCCCAAAAATTCATCAGTATTTCTGCTCTTCGGTCTCAGCGAGGAAGTGTGATGAAGTGACTAAACCAGTACTGGAACACAGACTGGTGAGAGACAGGCTCATAGACATATATATTTATTATGTCTATGTTCAGGTTAAAGTTAACACAACTGATTGCTAACTGCCCCAGTGTAATTCAGGATATTTTTTATTACAATTCTGACGAATGTAATTTTGACAAGGACAATTCACAGAGAAGAGTGTGCTTTGAATAAATGTCAAATCAACTTGCTGTACAACATGGTAGGACAGGTCAACTTTCATAAAACAAACAAAGAAGCTGAGTTCATCATGAACAAAATACCAGCCAGCTAACATTTATCCAATGCTAACTAGCTGGCTCGCAGGACAAATTTGTTGACAACTGTCATGTTTTTCTTCCCTGATCTGCCAGCACTCATCACCTGGAACTCAGTCCACCTGGGGCTTCCTAATTGCCTCTGCTGTGCTCATCAGTCTCATTCAGTTCATCTGGTCTTCTGCCCATTTTGTCATGACTCACAGCCTACCTAAACACTCTCCAGCCTCTTCCCCTTTGCCAGATTATCATCAGACCAATGTCTTGTTGTTGTCCAGTATTCTACGAATTGTCTCCTGTTGCCGACCCACTTCTTTACATCCTTGATTCCTCTCCTTGCCTTGCCCATGACGGACATCTCTTGCCTCTAGGATTTCTCGACACAGACCCTTGCCTTGTCTCCGGACCCCCTATCGTCCTGGTTAAGTGCTTCATCCACAATATAATCTTGACCTCATGCCTCCATCCTGACCTGGTCTCTGGAACCTGGACTCAGTTGCTCATGTCCCTGGATTGATCCTCTGCTCCTTAGCCTTATCCTTCTTTCCTCAAATAAACTGGTTTTTGTTCACAGCTCCTTTGTGTGTGGCTGAACTTCCAGGTCCTCACAGTAACTGCTTACAGACAACAAATGACACACCATCATCCTTTGAAGATTTTCCTTAATCTGTTTTCTTTTTCCTTCTGTTTTTCTGCACAGCTGGGATAACTCCTTTTTGATGGCATCATCATGTTTTTTTTTTTTTTTAATCCTGTTGCTGACGGGACTGAATGGTCAATCAGCTGTCAATCATTCCCATCATACCTGTCGGCGTTGCTGACAGCTACATCAGGCACTGAGCGTGGGTGTCTCATGTGAAGTGTTGGAGTCCAAGATGGCGGCTGATGAGTAGACGCTAATCTCAATTTTACTCAAACCTCTGTCAAACTGTAGCATTTATGACGGCTCTTACAAAAAGTGGTAATGTCAAATAACTCACTATCAAAACATAAAAGTGAACTTATTCCTGCTATTTAACAAAGAAAACCATTTTGTGCAAAAGAAAGAAATGGAGGAAGATATGGCTGATAGCGTCGTGGCTATTGAGAAGCAAAGCTGCACAATCGGTAGATCTATCGAAAAGCTCAAAGCATCTATCAACTTTGGCAGCTGATATTCAAGCCATTAAAGGTACGCTGAAAGCCACTGGTGAGAGAGTTAGCAAGGCAGATGAGAAGATACTGAACCTGGAAAACAAAGTTCAGGAACTATCAAAATACAAACACAGTTGGAATCTGCGACAGAGGGCCGAGGGAGAAGATGTGAGCACAACATCAAAATATGCCAAATTGTAGATCCTCAACACAAAGATAAGTTTCTGGATGTGATCAATTCAGTCCACAGGCTTTGTAGGAAAACTTTAAACGAAATGCTTCCCCATGATATCCTTCTGCAGCTCTCAATGAGGCATTTTTGAAACTGTGTAGAAGCTGTCCAAAAACTCAGAGTACCTCAAGCAGAAGAAGATCGGTTTTAAAGAAGACCTCTCTCCAGAAGATCAGGAGCTGCTGAAACGTCTGGCCACAGATCATGATGGCACGAGAGTAGAAGATAGTGTCACACTCCGTGCCTTTACATGCATTTTAATTCCCATTTAAAACTTAATTCCGCTTTAAACTGATGAAAAACAACCATTTAAACACTTAATTCCTAATGCTAATTTTTATTCGGAACTAAACTTAATTCCGATGTAAGTGGCTGGTTTATTCGCATTTTAATTCTGAACTATTTAATTCCTCTGTCATGTAAACCTTCATTCTGCTCTAAGTTAATTCGGGTCATTCTCCGCATTCTCGTTTCCTTGTCCTGTCCTGTTGACGCGCGTTGTTTTGCCTCCCGTGTTCAGTGGTCTTTCTTTCTTCTCCTTCTCAGTGGCTGTAAAAAGTGTATGTTCCTGTTGAGCTGGAACTTCAAAATTATAATAAAAATGGAGGCGAAACTGGTACTTATGTAGTTTTTACAAGTTACGACTGAAAAGATGAGAAGCAGGGAGCTTACATGCCCACCTAAGCAGAAATAATTTATTTGAAGAGTTTCAGTCAGGATTTAGAGCTCATCATAGCACATTGGTGAAAGTTACTAACGACCATCTTATGGCCTCAGACAAAGGACTTCTGTCCGTACTTATCTTGCTTGATCTTAGCGCTGCATTTGATACAGTCGATCATAACATTGTTACAGACACTAGAACATGTGGTTGGAATTACAGGTGCAGCATTAAGCTGGTTTAAATCATATTTATCAGATAGACTTCAGTTTGTTCATGTAAATGACAAGTCCTCCTCACAAACTACAGTAAGTCATGGAGTTCCTCAAGGTTCTGTACTTGGACCAATACTCTTCACGCTATATTTGCTCCCTTTAGGCAAAATTATTTGATAACATGGAATAAACTTTCACTGTTATGCAGATGATACTCAAATATACTTATCTTTTAAACCAGATGAAACAAATCAGCCCGATAGGCTACAAAATTGTCTCATAGACATAAAGACTTGGATGTCTAGAAATTTTCTCCTCTTAAACCCAGATAAGACTGAAGTAATTCTCGTTGGATCTGAACAACTCAGAGCTAAATTTTCCAGTTTTGTAATGAACCTGGATGGCATTACTTTAGCTTCCAGTGCTACAGTGAGAAACCTTGGAGTAATATTTGACCCTGACCTGTCCTTTGGTCCACATATTAAGCAGGTTACTAAAACAGCCTTCTTTCATTTACGTAATATAGCCAAAATTAGGGACATTCTGTCTCAGAGTGATGCAGAAAAACTGGTTCACGCTTTTGTTACTTCGAGACTAGATTACTGTAACTCTCTATTACTGAGCTGTCCTAAATATGCCCTGAAAACCCTTCAGCTGATCCAGAATTCTGCAGCCAGAGTCCTGACCAGAACCAGCAGGAGAGATCATATTTCTCCAGTTTTAGCCTCTCTTCATTGGCTGCCTGTTGAATCTAGAATAGAATTTAAAATCCTTCTCCTTACATATAAAGCCCTCCACAACCAGGCACCACTATATATCAAAGACCTCATTGTTCCTTATATACCAAGCAGAGTACTTCGTTCGCAGACTGCAGGCTTACTTGTGGTTCCTAGAGTCTCAAAGAGCCGAGCAGGAGGCAGAGCCTTTGGTTATCAGGCCTCTCTTATGGAATAAGCTCCCAGTTAGTGTTAGGGAAGCAGACACCCTCCCCACCTTTAAGACTAGGCTGAAGACTTATCTTTTTGATAAGTCCTATAGCTAGGGATGGTTAGCATCCCTTAGTTATGCTGATATAGGTTTAGACTGCTGAGGGACATTTCCTGATACACTGAGCTTCTTTCTCTCTCTTTATTATAGAATATATGTTCATTTGGGTCGAATTAGCTGTTTAAGTAATCTGGAATTGTACAATTTGTTACGATGCTAATAATATGCTTTACTCTGGGGGAAAGTTTGTTTAATAATGACTGCTAGTTTCTCTTTAGACAGTACAGACTTCTTTTCTTTTACTTTTTTAGTTGTAATTTCCATTCTGAGATTTCTTTCTGTTAATGCTTGGGCTTAAGAGAAATCACAAAGCAGAAAGCTTTATTTTTATCTGCATAAATTCCGATGCAGACTTCTGTTATATCAAAGAAAGTCACTCTGTGGAAACTGACTATAATTTCTGGAAATCACTGTGGGTAGAAGACCTTTGGATGTCGCATGGAAACCAACATTCAGGAGGAACATTTACTCTCAAATGCAGATTTGGAGGAAAGATTGCTTAAGTTCTTTTTCTGATAAAAAAAAAAAAAAAAAAAAAGGACATTTTATACTTTTGATTTTTTTATCAAACCAATTTTATTTAGTGGGAAACATTTACAGGTATCACAATGACAATCAAAAAAAGAAGTTTTTACTGGTCCTAAATTCACATATATATATATATATATATATATATATATATATATATATATATATATATATATATATATATATATATATATATATATATATATAATTCTGAAGTTGACTCTACTACAGTCATTTTAGCAGACACTTTTATCCAAAGATTTGCACTCATACACCAACTGGCATATTGGGGGGAAACTTGGGGTTCAGTGTCTTGCCAAAGGACACTTTGGCTCATAGTCAGGGGAAGCCTAGAATCAATCTCCTAACTTTACAGTTGAAAGACTTTTGCTCTTCCCGTTGTGTGTCCGTTGCTGGTTTGATTCCAGCAGCGGACAACACATTCTGCACCGTTTTCTTTAGGTTTTAGACAAACTTTTTCAAACTTTTGTCACTAAGATGCAAAATGTAGCAAATTAACCTCGAAGAGGATTTTTTTTCTGACGTGAGCATATTTTTCATATTGCCGGTAATTTTGTCCATTTAATTGAAAGGAAATAATGATGTAAATATATTTAAACCACTAAATACCTCCTTACAAGCTTTTTTTTTATGTATGATTTATTTATAATTTTTTCCAAGTACAAATATGAAACATTGAGAGACAATGACAGTATCAGAGGAAGTCATGGGGCGCATAGCTGCACATACTAAGTATTATCATACACATCTGATACATACACCAAAACAACAAAAGAGAAAAAAAAATATTTAAAAAAAAATATATATATATATAAATAAATAAATAAATAAATAATAATAATAAAGAAAAAAAATTGAGACAAGAGTGAAACCAAAAATAAAACAACAACCAGACAAAAAAAGGGACCACAACAACAAAGAAATATGTGCTACTACCAAGATTACAGAGTGTATGGGTTTATTATGCAAGGGCATGCTGAAAAATAAAGAGGCTGTGTTCATGGGGCAATCTCAAGAGTAAGAGACATAACATGGTCTGCGAATGGTGACCAGACTTTAGAGAATTTAGCATCAAAGCCTCTAAGCAAGTGCTTAATTTTTTCCAGTTTCATAAAAGAAATGGCATCTCTAATCCATTGAGAGTGGGTGGGTGGGTGAGGGTCTTTCTAGTGCATCAAAATATTTCTTCTAGCCAACAAAGTAAGAAAAGCTACAAGTTCAGCAAAATGAGGTGGCATGGAATGGCCACTCGGGAGAATCCCAAACAGAGCAGTCAGTTGGGATCGTGGGATTACAACAGATGAGACAAGCGAAAGGGAGTCAAAAACTAGATCCCAGAATGTGGACAAAGCAGGGCAAGTTAAAAACATGTGAGTAAGATTAGCTGGACTTAAGTTACATTTCACACAGTTGGGATCAGTACCTGGGAAAATTCGTGCCAGCTTAGTCCGTGATCAGTGCACCCTATGAACAACTTTACACTGGAGGATGCAATGTCTAGCACAGATAGAAGAGGAATGCATACGCTTTAATACAGATTGCCATTGTTCACCACGTTAAGTTCTTCAGACCAGGCAGCACGGAGGTGGTCAGATGTAACTGAGGAGCAAGAAAATAAAAGATTGTATATTTTTGATATTGTACCCCTCGTGGAGGGCTTAATTTCCAATACAGTATCGATCAAACACATATCAGGGATATTGGGGGAGCCAGGGAAATATTTATTAATAAAGTCTCTTGCTTGTAAATACCTAAAGAAGTGTGTATTGGGCAGATTAAAACTAGCAGACAACTAAGCAAACGAGGCCAGGATGCCATTAAAATAAAAGTCTTTCACAGAGACAAGTCCGTGGCTCTTCCACAGTGCGAAGGTTCGGTCAATGAGTGATGGAGGGAATAGAGGATTCCGTTCAAGGGGTGAATAAAGAGGTATTCCCTGAAATTCAAAATGTCGCTTCACTTGAGCCCAACTCCTTACAAGCTTTGATTTGAATTCCCCAATGGCATCTATATTTTAGCAACTTTGATCAGTCATTTATATAAAATATTTATTTTATTATAGATGTAATCAGAAAATATTTTTATCTATTCATTAGATTTACTACATATAGATATACTATGAATAGAAATATTTTACACACACACGTATATATATATAATTTACTAATATTGTTATTTATGTTATGTTATTTCTCTATTTCCAAATATTTCTGGACATCATTTCACAAAAACCCGTGGAGATGTTACAACACATTTTTATTTTAAAACTACTATAGTTAGGCTTTGGACTACCAAACATTCTTTCATTTTTTAAAACTATTAAATCAAACATAATTTAATACAAAAATCTATACATAAGTAACAACACATGCATGCAAAACAAACAGAACTATGTACAGAACCGAAGTGACTGTCATTGTTTTTTTTTTTTTTAATGTTCTCCAACCACTGCTCTCTGGGCAAAGTCTCTACAGAGGGGCAGTAAACAACTCTTTTGTATTGGCTGTGCCTAGTTGCTGCTGTTCTAAACTGCCCACATTTATTCTACCTATGGTGTGAATTCCTGCCTCTTCTTGGGTGACCTAAACCTCCCCGTGTCCAGCTTGTTCTGGTATCTGGCAGAAAACGCCACCTTCTGCTTGTCAAAATCCAGCAGGTTCTGCCACAGAGCAACAGTGCTGCTCACCTAAACAGAGACAGAACAACAGCCCATCAGATCAGCCAGAGACAAAAATTATGATTAAAATGGCACAGTATTTTAATGACAATCAAAAAAGTATTTTTAAATCAATTCATATGTCATACAAAGAAAATAAATGTTAATAACCTGCTGGTTGTTGAACGCCAAAGAGGGTTGGTTCCTCAGGTCCACCAGGTACTCTGCCAGGCTGCCAACCCTGTCCATGCCTGGAATGCTGGACTCATCAACAGCCTGAAAAACCAAATAAAAATCTTTGAGGTCTGACTGTCAGCAGGCAGGGTGGATTTATTTACTGAGACATCAGTGGGTTGTATTTACCCCAAGATCACAGGAAGCTGCAGGGGCATCCAGCAGGGGCAGTTAGCCAGCACCAGAGGCACCAGTGTGTGAGGACGAGGAGGAAGGGTCCAAGGAGGGAGCAGCCACAGAGGAGGAGGTGGAGGAGGCAGGATGAAGGGATGGAGCAGCCACAGAGGAGGAGGAGGCAGGATGAAGGGATGGAGCAGCCACAGAGGAGGAGGAGGCAGGATGAAGGGATGGAGCAGCCGCTGAGGAGGAGGAGGAGGAGGCAGGATGAAGGGATGGAGCAGCCACAGACGAGGAGGAGGAGGAGGCAGGATGAAGGCATGGAGCAGCCGCTGAGGAGGAGGAGGAGGAGGCAGGATGAAGGGATGGAGCAGCCGCTGAGGAGGAGGAGGAGGAGGCAGGATGAAGGCATGGAGCAGCCACAGAGGAGGAGGTGGAGGAGGCAGGATGAAGGGATGGAGCAGCCACAGACGAGGAGGAGGAGGAGGCAGGATGAAGGGATGGAGCAGCCGCTGAGGAGGAGGAGGAGGAGGCAGGATGAAGGGATGGAGCAGCCGCTGAGGAGGAGGTGGAGGAGGCAGGATGAAGGGATGGAGCAGCCACAGAGGAGGAGGTGGAGGAGGCAGGATGAAGGGATGGAGCAGCCACAGACGAGGAGGAGGAGGAGGCAGGATGAAGGGATGGAGCAGCCGCTGAGGAGGAGGAGGAGGAGGCAGGATGAAGGGATGGAGCAGCCGCTGAGGAGGAGGAGGAGGAGGCAGGATGAAGGGATGGAGCAGCCACAGAGGAGGAGGTGGAGGAGGCAGGATGAAGGGATGGAGCAGCCACAGACGAGGAGGAGGAGGAGGCAGGATGAAGGGATGGAGCAGCCGCTGAGGAGGAGGAGGAGGAGGCAGGATGAAGGGATGGAGCAGCCACAGAGGAGGAGGTGGAGGAGGCAGGATGAAGGGATGGAGCAGCCACAGACAAGGAGGAGGAGGAGGCAGGATGAAGGGATGGAGCAGCCGCTGAGGAGGAGGAGGAGGAGGCAGGATGAAGGGATGGAGCAGCCACAGAGGAGGAGGTGGAGGAGGCAGGATGAAGGGATGGAGCAGCCACAGACGAGGAGGAGGAGGAGGCAGGATGAAGGGATGGAGCAGCCACAGACGAGGAGGAGGAGGAGGCAGGATGAAGGGATGGAGCAGCCGCTGAGGAGGAGGAGGAGGAGGCAGGATGAAGAGATGGAGCAGCCGCTGAGGAGGAGGAGGAGGAGGAGGCAGGATGAAGGGATGGAGCAGCCACAGAGGAGGAGGTGGAGGAGGCAGGATGAAGGGATGGAGCAGCCACAGACGAGGAGGAGGCAGGATGAAGGGATGGAGCAGCCGCTGAGGAGGAGGAGGAGGAGGCAGGATGAAGGGATGGAGCAGCCGCTGAGGAGGAGGAGGAAGGCGGCAGATGTGGAAAGGGCAGCAGACTGGCAAGGTGCTTGAAAATCTTGGGTCTTGTAGAAGAGTTGACGTGATTAATTCCAACTCTTGGTCTTCCTCAAAACCCTGTCCAGGGGCTGTCCAGTCTGGCTCAACATGTAGTCTACCCCAATAAGCTCTCCTGGAAAAGAAAAAAGAAATCAGACAGACACAGTGCATGTTATTACTTATCACATCATTTCCAAACAAAAACATACTTGTACTGTGTTGTGAGCACATGATAAAAATTATGTTAAAGCAAGCAGAGAAGGATCCATCCAAAACAGTAATAAACAAGATAATATTCACCATAGAAGCTCGAATAAATGTGTGTGGCGTCCTCAGGAGCAGATGTTGAAGCTGCAGACGATGACGAGGGAGATGACTGGGTAGCAGGCTGCAAAAGTGAGACATAGGGTGTCAAAAGCACAGTAGAACATATGTAATGCCAGATTACAAATGAGATTATATTGTTAAACTGGATCACCTTGGAATGGAACCCACAGCTCCAGGTCCTGGTCTGACCAGACCAGACTGCCCTCGGGCCTGCATGGGGCATTTCTCTATCTGAAACAACAACAAATGCTACTAAACCTGCTGTTCAGTTCTTTCTGAAATGAGCATACTCTGCATCATCACAGCACCCGCTTTCTTCAACTGATGCAATGTACAAAAACTCAAAATGTCATTTACTGTACCTGTAGAGGTCATGCCACTAGTGTTGTTGTAGTGCTGGCCTGTTGCCGGCTCCTGGGGGCCAAGCTCCGGTGCTGGCAAAGGTCCTCAGTCATCCGCTCATCATCTCCCATTTTCCCTTGGTCGTCATCTAAAGATAGCACAGACTTTAGACATAATGTCTTCATCTAAATACAACATGAATACAGTGAAAATAAGAAGATCTTACACTTGCTGTAAATTTGTTAAATTCTTTAACTCTTGATGGCACAGCAGTCAAAGTGTAATTAGACGTATCACCCATTAAAAATGGTAGAGATATTTATCATTTATTACCATGTGATATGTATAAATTCTTATAGTGTAATCATATGCTTCTGGGTATCCAGGAAGGGACATAAGACATGCATCAGATTGTGTTCAACAGGATTTTGAGCCAAGTTTTTACTATAAAGTGATGTAAAATGTCTCAAAAACTGTATTTACACATACACAGAGAGTATATATGATGCAAGATTCTTATGTGTAATATACACTACCAGTAAAAAATGTAGACACATTTTCCCATAATTCCATAGTGAACGTGAATATCTTTTAAGTCTTAGGGCTGTTTTTTTTTTTTTATTTGTAAGAAGCACGATCTCACTTAGCTGTTGTTTACATTTTTCCCTTTACTAGCCGCCATGTTTCATTCATTGCACAACGCACATTACATCATTAACTCCGTATACTGTATATTGCAATACTATCGCTCTCATAAAATTGTCACGATTTATTTATTTATTTATTTTAAACACAAATCTGTTTTCTGCATAAAGGAAACACAATGCGAACATAACGGATATAATCGCGTCTTCGGATCGCTAACTTAACGGAAGTTTACATACTCTGACAACTTAAAATAAAGGACAGAACATCTATTTCGCACAGAGGATGCCGAGTTAAATGAACCAGCATATTAAATAAAAATAAAAGGCACAGCTACTCACCTTCACTTGCAAAGTTTCGCCGCTATTTTCCTTTTTTTTTTTCGACCTTTGACGGAAAAACGCGAACAGCATCACCGGGGTTCAGAGACGAGCTCCGCGATTGGCTCTGTCCATTATTAGCTTTCGAGCTTTCCGCTGATTGGAAGAAGGTCCAATATCGTAATGGACAGGGAGGCAACTGATTGGACGAAAACCATTATGCTATTGGACAGAGAGACCTCTGATTGGACATGGTCCATTATCATATTGGAACGAGAACAGAAAAATAATGAGTTGAGTTTGACATCACACAGTAAGAGTTAAGGTCAAATCATGGCCAGATGTGACAAAATGGGATCAGACAAACATAGACCTGGCGCATGATTGAGTTCGCAAGAGTTAGCACGTCAGGTAAGGGGAATTAGCTCAAGTGGTAGAGCGCTCGCTTAGCATGTAAGAGGTAACAGGATCAACGCCCGTATTCTCCACAAGATTACCACAAAGCTGTGAGTTTTCAAATGAATGGCATAAAATGAATCAACTCTTCATTCTGAGTGTTTGAAATGTCAGCAAGACTACCCCAACAATTAGCACTTACTGTATTCCAAATATCAAGTCAGTGCCTGTGTTAAGGTCATTTTGCAGACCAAATCCTGAAAAACACCTTTTGGATCAAAAGCTCTCAAGAGAGAGAGAAGCACTTATGGACACTATTCA
This sequence comes from Telmatherina bonti, assembly GCF_933228915.1. Taxonomy (NCBI): domain Eukaryota; kingdom Metazoa; phylum Chordata; class Actinopteri; order Atheriniformes; family Telmatherinidae; genus Telmatherina; species Telmatherina bonti. Next base: position 5,662,797 of record NC_136610.1, read on the forward strand.
GCATCAGTGTGTCTGTTTGAGGGATTCTCCGTGCAATATCTTCATCAGCTAGCGTTGGTAGAGTTTGTCTCTTTCAACTGTCCCAACAGGAAGCACTTCCTGAATAAAAAAACAACTAAACAGTTAATGCTCATGTTGGGCCCATAGCAAGGACTGTTCATCAGACCTCTTTCTTCCATGAAGTCCAGAGCAGCTCTTCTTCCATGTTGTTTCTCACATGCAGTTTTCTGATGAGGTTTGTCCAACTTTTATCCTGAATGCTTCCACAAACTCCACCTACTTCTTCCACAAGTTTCTACGATGGGGGTATTGCCCATCAGACGGTCCATCAAGGAACAATGCTGTCATCAAGAATGCAAAACATTAGGTGTTGATGATTGGTCAATCAGCTTTCAATGTGTTTACTTCATGAAGATTTGTAACAGACAAGGACACAGTTCTGTGTTAGCTTTACACTGGGCACTGTTGAAATATAATTCAAGTCAAGATAAAACTTGGATTCAATCCTTCTTTCAGATCAATAAGAGTCTGAATCCATAATGGATCCAGAAAGGATTTCTTTCCATTGTGAGGAAAATGTGCAGTTTTGATTGATGATTTAAATGAATGGATCATGAATAGACTTTTGCAGAACTTGACAACAAACTGTGGAGATGAATTTGATTTGAATAAGATGTTCAAATTACCATGTACAGAGGTGTGGTGTCAAATGATCAAGTCAACAACCTACATGGCTGCCTTTCATTTGTAAGTGTAGCCATTACCTACCTAATTGCTGACTCCTTCAACATGCTCCATCTATTTCTGTTGTAAACAATGCTTCCAAAGACATTTAGCTGAAGCAGATAAGGTCTGAGATGGCCAACAAGAAGTTACTACAGTCAGTGAGTGTTGGGCTAATCAATCCTGGATTGCAATTTGTTGAAACTATGTTTTACATTTTGGAGTCCTATTAATAAGGTGGTGCTATTTTGGAAGTGTGTGTTGTTTGAGTAGAGTTTGATTAGAGATCACTAGTGCCACAAGCAAACACGGCGAGGATGGGACTTGAACCCATGCGTGCAAAGCACAATGGATTAGCAGTCCATCGCCTTAACCACTCGGCCCCAAAAATGGGGCAAAAGGGACTGCTACGGTGGGGGAAAAGGGGGAAAAGGGGGGAGGGAAGAAAAAAAAACTGGCTGAAAAAGTCAAATGGTTTTTATGATTGTAAAAACAAGCATCAATAACTATTCAATTTTGACAAAATTCAATTGACTTCTAACCCTTCATAATTTACCTGAATTTACTTTTACAAATGCAAACAGACAAGTTCCATTATTCTCTGGTTTGTTTATTGAATCAAAAGAGTTTCCAAAACCCTATTTAGAAGTTTGAATTACTTGTTTTTGTTGTCTGACAGACTAAAAAACAATTTCACACAACCTAAATAATTTTTAAAACTATTGCCTCAACCTTTACACCTCTTTCTTACAATACACTAAGAAATGTTATGCCAAAAAGGTTTACAATATTAACTGTTGAGTTATAAAAGACTTTGTTGCAAGAACACTGTTTCCAAGTCAGTCTGGCATTTTCCTTGTCTGTCAATGAACACTTAAAGCAGGGATACCCAGATATGGTTCAGGTCTGAAGGACAGTGAATCTCTTGGACTGGAAATATTGATTCTTTCTTAAATCTACAATTTACAAAAAATGTTTCATACACTTTTTGACCAAACAGTCAGTCTAACAATGACAGTGCTCTGTCTTCAACTCACAACATGGAACAATAATATAATGATAATAATAACATTTACAAACAACAAACCACCACTCAATGCTTTTCAAGACTTTCTTTCCAGTCTTGTAATGACTGTCCAGATGCTGGACAATACCACTTCCCTTTTTTTTGGGAATGACCAGTGCTTTTATTTTTAGACTGTCCACACTGTGTGCACTGGTAGACGTAGTTGTCCTTGATGGGTCGCTTTTTTGGTGGCTCACCTCTGGCAATGCGCTCCTGGTCTTCCTGTGCTGCTTTTTTCTGTCTCCATTCTCTGTAACGATTTAAAGGTACTGATGACTGAGATGAATTTGCTGTTGAAGTGGATGCTGTTGCTTGAGATTGTGGCATATAATACGGATGATAGGAGGTTGAAAGGCAAGGGTGCTGAGAGGGATTAGGTGGAAGCAGCTGTGGGGACCAGCCAAAGTATGGGGATGGCTGTGGATAGCGCTGCGGGTATGCAGATGAGACAGCAGGTGGATCTGGTGAAATGTGAGGACCATATGAGGACCACATCTGGGCTCATGGAGCATAAGGTGGTGCAAGAGGCTGATTCTGCTGATTTGAGTTCCAAGGAGGAAATGAGACAGGCGGCGAGGGACCAGCCTGGTATGAAGAGGTGGAAGAGGAACCAGAGAATGGGAAAGACAGAGGACCACTTTGTGCTGAGCCAGTTCTGGCACTGTGGCGTGGGCGTATCATTGCCTCACCTTCGCGATTTTCCGGTTCATGGAATTGCATTGTTTCATGTCCATGTTCCACTGCAGCAGATGGAAGGTTTCTTGCTTGTGGCAAGGGATTTGCCGCCACAGAGACTTTCTCTGGAAGCTGCACTCCTTGCAGCAAGGAGTCCTGATCTGTTCTCTTTTGTCTTGCTTGCAACCTGGAAAAAAAGTTACAATAGAATTGCATTACTATCCCAGATAAAACCATATGCAAAATTTGTTATTTCATGAGATCAGCGCTGGTTAAATGCATTTATATTGTGATGGCTAAAAAATTGTGAACATCTTACCAGGAACACACTGTGGTGTTGTTGATGGTTACTAATACCATGTTGGTCTGATTCTGTATAACACTGCTGTCTTCAAGCAGTTGTTTTATGTGGCTGTATGTCTTAACAGTAGACTGTGGGATGGGTAGAACTTTTCCCTTACAGTCTGTTGGTCTGTTACGAGCTTGCAGGTACTCTTTTGACAGCTTGAGGCAAACACATTCAGATATTCTGTTTGTGTCAGGTCTCTGAGCAGCTTGGCCATGGGTCATGAAGAGTCTGTTAAGGACAATGATGACAATCCAGGTGACAGTTATAAAGCATTAGGTTTCGGTCTATTCATTTGACTGGAGAAATTATGCCAAAATTCTAAATCATACCATATTTCATAGTTCCATAACTCTAGTCCAAATGAGGGTAGAGGGGTTTAAGATTAACTATATAAATATGTTTTCAGGCCATGATATTGCCACTTGTGTGCATTGTGTCCACTCAGCTTACCGTTCAGCTGCTTGTTGACCAGGTGCAGAGCCACTGCGCTTCCTGGAAGCTCTCCATGGTCCTGGCAAAATCTTTCTTTTGCTCTTCAGCTGATATTTGGAGGGTTGCTTGTCCATGGGATGTAGATGTGAATACAGTCTCATAATCTCAGCTATCTCTGCATTTGACAAAGCAGTTATGGTGCGATTGAGACTGATAAGGTACTCCGCCAAGTTGTCAACAGCCTCCCATCCAGGAACACCTCTTGTATCACATCTCTCATCCTTTAAAATGAAAAAAAAAAATGCAGATCATGTACTGCAACCATAAAACATCATAAAGAATGAAGTAAGACAATCTTACTTGGGATGATGTGCTTGGTTCACTGCAGTTGTCCTCAGTAAGCACATCTTGTCCTGGAGTGATGGGACTCTGTGGGTCAGTACTTGCAGCAAAACTGGTTTCCTGGAGGTGTTTTAATAAATAAAAGAAAATATCTTTTCATTGTTGAAACTTTTGAAAAAAAAATCCAATTTGGTTCACATCAGTGTCTGAAACCCTCAAACACGTTTTGTTGCTCGAACATACCAGATAAATATTGACTCATGAATAGACCTCTGTGGTATTTAACTACACCATAAAATTTTAATCCAACATATCAAAATAAAGAAGATTATATATATACAAGTCATTCTCCAAATGACATTATATTTATGCCACAGGAGATCTCATGACGTGTACAACCCAATAATTCTTAATTAGTTACCAACTGTATTTATAAAGGCAACTACCCTGAAGGTTTTAGATGTTTCCCAGTTTTTACATACTTTCTAGTGATTAAATCATTCTCCAACAGGTTATAGTTGAGCTCTGTATAATGTTAATGACTCAGTCATTTAAGTCATAAAGAATCGCAGCAGGGAAACATTTCAACTTGAAGGACAGTTGAACTCAAGACTAGAGTTTGTGATCCATAAATTACAATGACAGATAAGACTGTAGTAAATCAGATCACCTGCAAAGAAGTAGATGGGTTTCCGCAAAGAGATGGACTATGAGGAGGTGACATGTCTAGTTGGTCTTCATACGTGGGCTCTACAGCATGGCTCTTTGTGATGATGTCCGCTACATCACTGACTGTAACATCAACAGTTTCCTCCTCCTGAACATCAACTTTGAGGTCTGGCAAAACAGTCCCTAGTTCACTGTGTTGCTGAGGGCCACTGAGGTCTCCTTTGTCACACTGAGCTAACAAGTACTCTACGGCAATACGCTCACCTAAAACAAAGACCCAATACAGTGGGGAAAAAAAAAGATCAGATAAAATAAAATGGAAAAGAAAACATTTAACAAATAAACTTATCTGTAAGAAGTAGATGAAAGCAAAATGATGACTTCAAGAGGATTTTACCAGTGGGTCTGCCAGGGGGCATGAATTCAGGCAAGAGTGCAGATCCCAGAACCCTGTCACTTAGGGTGTTCACGTTAGACATCAGACGAATGTCATATATTCTGGTGTTGGATGTCACACTCGTAGCAACTGCCTCAAGGGCCCGATTCAGATTCCACCTTGATCCACCCTCAAGCATGTACATCTGGGTGTGCATGGCATTGCTTCGCCATCCTTTATGGGGGGGGGGGGGGGGGGGGGGGGGTGTTATTATTTTATAAAACATATTTGTTCACACCAGCAGTCATTTCTCTGAAAATCATGTTCTTGAGAAAGCATAACTTAGGTTTTTTGACAAGTTTCCCCAGAACTCACTGTCCTGTCTGTTTTAAATACTTATATACTTTTAACAAAACTGGTTGAAATGAATGGGTCATTAACAGGCGAGCAAAGAACTTATAGAAATTCATCAACTGAATATGGTGGTTTGAAGTTAAAAAGTATCTAAAACATACCAGGAAGTGGAATCTGAGGATCAGGATAGGCAAACACTGATGTACAGGATATAAAATCATAACAAAAAATTATATTTACCTGGAATGAAAGTGCACTGGTGGCGATGGAAACTTTCAACAGAAGATGACCCTCTAGCACATCTGAAGACATTTAAAACTTTGTCTCCCTTTTGGACCCCTTTGCCAAGTTTGGTGTAAAGTTCAACACCAGGTGGATCTTGGATGCATGGCAGGTGCTTCTGCTGCACTTCCCACACATGTGCCATGCTCTCAGGGTTAATGAGATGTAAGCCTGATGTGTCTGTCAGTTCCCACATCGATGTTAACAGACCCTGGATAAGGTTACGTGTTTCCTCAATCCCCCGGGTTCTTCTTCTGCAATGCTTGGCCAATTCTCCAGTGCTAATGCTGGCCAGAATCTGAGCATCTGTGGGTGAAAGTCCAGCATGTTTTTTCTTGAGCTCTGACCTTTTTGCCTCCTTGAGCCTAGTGATGTCATCTTGGTCCCACTCAAAAATACAACTAGACAACTTGGAACAGAATGTTCCATACAGAGGATGGTGTTCTGTCGTGAGGCCAGCTGTAAATCGCCTCATGAAGTGAAAAATGTCCAGTTTTACTTTGGTTCTCCAAGGTCTAAACCACTCAAGAACAGGGGGTGGACCTGAAAAAGAGGAAAAAAAGGGAAAATGTAAAAAGATCTGCATGGATTCCATGACTGACATGTAAAAACTTTAAACAATTTAAAACATTTTGGTTTCATTTGGTTAGAAATAAACCAAGTTTATATTAAGTAGTTTTTTGTGTATTTGCTTCAGTTGTTGAGCTTTGGGGCTGTATAAAAAGAATACATTTATATCCAAAAAATAAAAATAATTTAAAAAAAAAAAACATTAAAAATCACATACCTTTTCCACTACAGCAGTCTCGGTCAACATATATGACCTCTGGCTCTGGTTCTCCAGCATTCTCATAGAGCTTCACAATCCCTTGACACAACTCATGCAGGCCTGCTCCCTCACCAGTTGTCAGCACACAGTTTAACACGTGGCCACATTCATTGCTGACATTTGTCATCCATGTGGCTGTGTCTGCAATACTACCAGGAAGTTTCTTTGTGATCTATTAATTAAAGATAAATAAATATTTAAATTCCAACAGACAGCAATAAAAATAAATATTTTTTCAAAATTGTGCATTCATTTCATGTACCTTTTTTGTCGAGTCGAGCTTTAAAATCCTCCCATATGTGGAAGTAATCACACCTTTCATTTCATTCAAATGGCTGAGGATATCGTTGGCATGGACAGTCTCAAACCACTGGGCAAGAGGAAGGGGGCAGTAGGGTGGTGGATGGCGATAAATAGCTGCCTCGCACTGGGTTAAAGTGCATCTTTTTTTGTGAAGCTCACAGTCAGACAAATACTCAATGGTACGCCTTGCCCATTCCTCACTGTGAATCTCCTCTAGTACCTGCTGCAGAAAACTGGAACTATTCCCTACAGTGCGCGGTCTGAGAATGGTGACACACTTTCTGTCCAGAGCCAACTGAATGGTGAGAATAGATGGGAATTTGTTTCTGTGGGCAGGATCTAACTGACTCAACATTTCAGAGCTCCAAGGGCACACAGGGATCATGCATTTACTGCAGCGTGGATAATCTCCCCCAATCAGGTAGTATCTGGAATCAAGATCAATGACTTCCCTCACTTTAGTATAGATCCCAGAGTGGTGCATCTTAGTGTTGCACTGAGGACATTTCAGTGGAATCCCCCACATCCTCATAGGTGCCCACAAAAACATCTGTTGTCTGAAGTAAGCCATGGGATCCGGTGGTGCAGTTGTCAGTTTTGGCACACTTGGTGGCTGGAACCAGTTTTGAGTGAACTGTTGCTTCAGTTGTCCTGTGGAGTCATAGAGGCATTGCGCAATCCATTCCCTATCTGCTGGCTTGATGACCCGCATAAACTGTTTAGGAAGGAAACTTAACCAGTTCACCTCTGGAGACCGCAGGCAGACAACTTGTGATGTAGCAATAGATGGACAAGGAAATGGTGGTGGTGGTGGCGGACATGGCTGTGAAGGGGGTGGTCTTTGTAATTGTAGTGTTGGTGATGGTGTTGGTTGCTGGGGAAGCGGTGGAGCTGCTGGTTGGAATACAGGCTCATGGCCTTCTTCAATGTGGTTTAGAAGGCCAATTGCACCAGCTACCTTTTTCCCACACTGACTGCAACTTTCTTCTGTGTGGAAATCAGACAAGTGTTCAGAGAAATGGTCCACAGTAATGTCTTTGCTACAAAGAGCACACTTTATGTACTCTGCAATCTGTCTGACTGAGGACATTTGACAAGAATCTGTGCTGCTTCCTGGGGTGATGTCTGTTGTTACTGCTCCTGCACTGTTTCTTGGGGTGAGGTCTGTTGTTACTGCTCCTGCACTGTTTCTTGGGGTGAGGTCTGTTGTTACTGCTCCTGCACTGTTTCTTGGGGTGAGGTCTCCTGTACCTGCTCCTGTACCTGTGCTGCTCTGTGTGGCAGTGTCTGCTTTAATTGTGCTTGCGCTTGAACTGCTCTCTGCCTGACTGCCTGATGCACCTGTCTGCACAGCTAACTGTGAATAAAAAAAACCAACTTTCTTAATCCCAAAGCCTAAAAGTTGTCACTAAGAACATCTGGACAGCAAGTAAAAAAAAAAGATGTGAATTGCATTGCTTAGGAAAAAAGCACAGTATTTTCTTTGTAACTTGAAACGTTTAGGCTGAAGCTATTAATTGCTAATAAAATAATTTAGACAAACTTATCAGGTACATTATGTACCGGAATGATAACAATCACCACTTACCTTATGATATCCACATTTGCACGGGATTTTCTTTCCAAAAATATCATACTCCCGGACTTTGTAGCTATATAAGGGAGTCAGTGGACAGGCCTCAATAAGCTGCATAGCAGCCTTCCACTTCTTGGCTCCGGGATTTTTACCGGTGGTAAACTTGTACTTTCCCTGAGCATACAGACATAAAACACCTACCCAATGTGAATCGGGTTTGCCGGTTTTAGTCATGACTGTAACTGTCAGAAAATATGTAAGTCAGAAAATATGTAAGACAGTCTCCGTAAACAGGGAAACGTGTAGCTAAAAAAAAACAAACAAAAAAAAAAAACTGCGAAACGTCACGACCGAAAAAAAAAACTTGCACGTATCGACAATAAAATAAAAACAGAAATAACCTATTAAAGTATCTGAAAATACACTGCAAATGTTGCTGCACAAAATTCTCGAAAAATGTTTTAAAGCTATGAAGCTGTCACCCTACTCGCCATTTGTTTTTCTTCGTTTGCTTCTGGCGCTCCACGATGACGTTTATGTCACGTGTTAGACAAACGCGTTCGTAATTGGTTCCCTCGTTAGGAATTGTGAGGAGTTGTTAGGATTGGTTAGGACCCGTTCGGACTTTGTTCGGATTTGGTTAGGACTTGTGTTACAGTCTGATCGCTGGCGGGTGCGGCCACCTCGTCTGCTTACTGTACATTTGCTGTCTGAAAACCTTACTGTATATTAGATGCTCTTCTTTTTTCAATGTACATGCTGTGACACCGAAACTGAGAAGCAAATGAAAACTATGAAAACTGGAAGAGAGAGAGAGAGAAGCACTTATGGACACTATTCAGCATCAGTGTGTCTGTTTGAGGGATTCTCCGTGCAATATCTTCATCAGCTAGCGTTGGTAGAGTTTGACTCTTTCAACCGTCCCAACAGGAAGCACTTCCTGAATAAAAAAAACAACTAAACAGTTAATGCTCATGTTGGGCCCATAGCAAGGACTGTTCATCAGACCTCTTTCTTCCATGAAGTCCAGAGCAGCTCTTCTTCCATGTTGTTTCTCACATGCAGTTTTCTGATGAGGTTTGTCCAACTTTTATCCTGAATGCTTCCACAAGCTCCACCTATTTCTTCCACAAGTTTCTACGATGGGGGTATTGCCCATCAGACGGTCAAGGAACAATGCTGTCATCAAGAATGCAAAACATTAGGTGTTGATGATTGGTCAATCAGCTTTCAATGTGTTTACTTCATGAAGATTTGTAACAGACAAGGACACAGTACTGTGTTAGCTTAACACTGGGCACTGTTGAAATATAATTCAAGTCAAGATAAAACTTGGATTCAATCCTTCTTTCAGATCAATAAGAGTCTGAATCCATAATGGATCCAGAAAGGATTTCTTTCCATTGTGAGGAAAATGTGCAGTTTTTCTCAAGTCAGGACAGAAAGACACCCCAACTTTCAAGCACTTTCCAAAAATTCCTTCAAAGAATGTGCATAAAGTTGAAGTATATCTCATACTGAAATTTCCAAAGACATATATGGCTGAAGAAGACAAATGTCCAGAGGACATATAACTACCCCAACAAGAAGCACTTACTGTATTCCAAATATCAAGTCAGTGCCTATGTTAAGGTCATTTTGCAGACCAAATCCTGAAAAACACCTTTTGGATCAAAAGCTCTCAAGAGAGAGAGAAGCACTTATGGACACTATTCAGCATCAGTGTGTCTGTTTGAGGGATTTTCCGTGCAATATCTTCATCAGCTAGCGTTGGTAGAGTTTGTCTCTTTCAACCGTCCCAACAGGAAGCACTTCCTGAATAAAAAAAAAAACAACTAAACAGTTAGTGCTCATGTTGGGCCCATAGCAAGGACTGTTCATCAGACCTCTTTCTTCCATGAAGTCCAGAGCAGCTCTTCTTCCATGTTGTTTCTCACATGCAGTTTTCTGATGAGGTTTGTCCAACTTTTATCCTGAATGCTTCCACAAACTCCACCTATTTCTTCCACAAGTTTCTACGATGGGGGTATTGCCCATCAGAAGGTCCATCAAGGAACAATGCTGTCATCAAGAATGCAAAACATTAGGTGTTGATGATTGGTCAATCAGCTTTCAATGTGTTTACTTCATGAAGATTTGTTACAGACAAGGACACAGTTCTGTGTTAGCTTTACACTGGGCACTGTTGAAATATAATTCAAGTCAAGATAAAACTTGGATTCAATCCTTCTTTCAGATCAATAAGAGTCGGAATCCATAATGGATCCAGAAAGGATTTCTTTCCATTGTGAGGAAAATGTGCAGTTTTTCTCAAGTCAGGACAGAAAGACACCCCAACTTTCAAGCACTTTCCAAAAATTCCTTCAAAGAATGTGCATAAAGTTGAAGTATATCTCATACTGAAATTTCCAAAGACATATATGGCTGAAGAAGACAAATGTCCAGAGGACATATAACTACCCCAACAAGAAGCACTTACTGCAGCGAGCAACAAAGTCAGTGTTTGTGTCGGGGCAATTACTCTGACCAGATATATAAAGCGTCGTGTGAATCCTGGACTGCAATCTGTTGAATATAAACTATGCTTTAGTTTCAATTTTACTTTGCATTGTGGACATTGTCACAACCAAGACAACCCCAAAGAGAAGCACTTGTGAATAAAAGAATCAACAGTGGTTCCTTTGAGGTGATCTGAGAGTGATTGAAGACAGATCATGATGGCACCAGGTTCAAACACGATGGATACTAGGGCCGTCTTCGAACCAACGACTTACAAATAAAACATTAAATGGCATAAAATGAATCAACTCTTCATTCTGAGTGTTTGAAAGGTCAGCAAGACTACCCCAACAATTAGCACTTACTGTATTGAAACTGGAAGCAAGGTAAATAGTTTGACATCACACAGTAAGATTTGAGGTCAAATCATGGCCTGCTTAGCATGTGAGAGGTAATGGGATCAATGCCTGTATCCTCCACAAGATTACCACAAACCTGTGAGGTTTCAAATGAACAACAAATACATTGTAAAGGGGGCCTGCTAGATTAGCATTTCACACACAGCATCAAGTCCAGTGCAGTTTTTCTTCTATGTTGTCTCTTGTTTAGTGTTCTGAAGACAACAGTCCATCTTAAATGCTGAATCCTTCAACACGCTCCATCTTCTTCTTCTAAAGTTTCTAAGGTGGAAGTAACGGCCATCAGAAGGTCACACAAACAAAGAACAACAGTCTCCTCAAGAATGCAAAACATTGGGTGTTAATGTGTTCTAATTCAGCCTGCGAAAGACACTCAAGTTTTCAAGCACTGTCCAACAATACCTTTTAGAGAAAGTGCATAAAGTTTAAGTGTTTCTAAAACTGATTTAAGCTGAAGCAGACAAAGTTTGAGATGGCATATAACTACCCCAACAAGAAGCACTGGATGGACTGGGAATCCTGGATTGCAAAGCATAAAACTATGCTTTACATTTTTGCATTGTGGACATTGTAACAACCAAGACAACCCCAAAGAGAAGCACTTGTGAATAAAAGAATCAACAGTGGTTCCTTTGAGGTGATCTGAGAGTGATTGAAGACAGAACATGATGGCACCAGGTTCAAACACGATGGATACTAGGGCCGTCTTCGAACCAACGACTTACAAATAAAACATTAAATGGCATAAAATGAATCAACTCTTCATTCTGAGTGTTTGAAAGGTCAGCAAGACTACCCCAACAATTAGCACTTACTGTATTCCAAATTTCAAGTCAGTGCCTGTGTTAAGGTCATTTTGCAGACCAAATCCTGAAAAACACCTTTTGGATCAAAAGCTCTCAAGAGAGAGAGAAGCACTTATGGACACTATTCAGCATCAGTGTGTCTGTTTGAGGGATTCTCCGTGCAATATCTTCGTCAGCTAGCGTTGGTAGAGTTTGTCTCTTTCAACCGTCCCAACAGGAAGCACTTCCTGAATAAAAAAAAAAACAACTAAACAGTTAGTGCTCATGTTGGGCCCATAGCAAGGACTGTTCATCAGACCTCTTTCTTCCATGAAGTCCAGAGCAGCTCTTCTTCCATGTTGTTTCTCACATGCAGTTTTCTGATGAGGTTTGTCCAACTTTTATCCTGAATGCTTCCACAAACTCCACCTATTTCTTCCACAAGTTTCTACGATGGGGGTATTGCCCATCAGAAGGTCCATCAAGGAACAATGCTGTCATCAAGAATGCAAAACATTAGGTGTTGATGATTGGTCAATCAGCTTTCAATGTGTTTACTTCATGAAGATTTGTTACAGACAAGGACACAGTTCTGTGTTAGCTTTACACTGGGCACTGTTGAAATATAATTCAAGTCAAGATAAAACTTGGATTCAATCCTTCTTTCAGATCAATAAGAGTCGGAATCCATAATGGATCCAGAAAGGATTTCTTTCCATTGTGAGGAAAATGTGCAGTTTTTCTCAAGTCAGGACAGAAAGACACCCCAACTTTCAAGCACTTTCCAAAAATTCCTTCAAAGAATGTGCATAAAGTTGAAGTATATCTCATACTGAAATTTCCAAAGACATATATGGCTGAAGAAGACAAATGTCCAGAGGACATATAACTACCCCAACAAGAAGCACTTACTGCAGCGAGCAACAAAGTCAGTGTTTGTGTCGGGGTAATTACTCTGACCAGATATATAAAGCGTCGTGTGAATCCTGGACTGCAATCTGTTGAATATAAACTATGCTTTAGTTTCAATTTTACTTTGCATTGTGGACATTGTCACAACCAAGACAACCCCAAAGAGAAGCACTTGTGAATAAAAGAATCAACAGTGGTTCCTTTGAGGTGATCTGAGAGTGATTGAAGACAGAACATGATGGCACCACGTTCAAACACGATGGATACTAGGGCCGTCTTCGAACCAACGACTTACAAATAAAACATTAAATGGCATAAAATGAATCAACTCTTCATTCTGAGTGTTTGAAAGGTCAGCAAGACTACCCCAACAATTAGCACTTACTGTATTCCAAATATCAAGTCAGTGCCTGTGTTAAGGTAATTTTGCAGACCAAATCCTGAAAAACACCTTTTGGATCAAAAGCTCTCAAGAGAGAGAGAAGCACTTATGGACACTATTCAGCATCAGTGTGTCTGTTTGAGGGATTCTCCGTGCAATATCTTCATCAGCTAGCATTGGTAGAGTTTGTCTCTTTCAACCGTCCCAACAGGAAGCACTTCCTGAATAAAAAAAAACAACTAAACAGTTAATGCTCATGTTGGGCCCATAGCAAGGACTGTTCATCAGACCTCTATCTTCCATGAAGTCCAGAGCAGCTCTTCTTCCATGTTGTTTCTCACATGCAGTTTTCTGATGAGGTTTGTCCAACTTTTATCCTGAATGCTTCCACAAACTCCACCTACTTCTTCCACAAGTTTCTACGATTGGGGTATTGCCCATCAACGGTCAAGGAACAATGCTGTCATCAAGAATGCAAAACATTAGGTGTTGATGATTGGTCAATCAGCTTTCAATGTGTTTACTTCATGAAGATTTGTAACAGACAAGGACACAGTTCTGTGTTAGCTTTACACTGGGCACTGTTGAAATATAATTCAAGTCAAGATAAAACTTGGATTCAATCCTTCTTTCAGATCAATAAGAGTCTGAATCCATAATGGATCCAGAAAGGATTTCTTTCCATTGTGAGGAAAATGTGCAGTTTTTCTCAAGTCAGGACAGAAAGACACCCCAACTTTCAAGCACTTTCCAAAAATTCCTTCAAAGAATGTGCATAAAGTTGAAGTATATCTCATACTGAAATTTCCAAAGACATATATGGCTGAAGAAGACAAATGTCCAGAGGACATATAACTACCCCAACAAGAAGCACTTACTGCAGCGAGCAACAAAGTCAGTGTTTGTGTCGGGGTAATTACTCTGACCAGATATATAAAGCGTCGTGTGAATCCTGGACTGCAATCTGTTGAATATAAACTATGCTTTAGTTTCAATTTTACTTTGCATTGTGGACATTGTCACAACCAAGACAACCCCAAAGAGAAGCTCTTGTGAATAAAAGAATCAACAGTGGTTCCTTTGAGGTGATCTGAGAGTGATTGAAGACAGATCATGATGGCACCAGGTTCAAACACGATGGATACTAGGGCCGTCTTCGAACCAACGACTTACAAATAAAACATTAAATGGCATAAAATGAATCAACTCTTCATTCTGAGTGTTTGAAAGGTCAGCAAGACTACCCCAACAATTAGCACTTACTGTATTCCAAATTTCAAGTCAGTGCCTGTGTTAAGGTCATTTTGCAGACCAAATCCTGAAAAACACCTTTTGGATCAAAAGCTCTCAAGAGAGAGAGAAGCACTTATGGACACTATTCAGCATCAGTGTGTCTGTTTGAGGGATTCTCCGTGCAATATCTTCATCAGCTAGCGTTGGTAGAGTTTGTCTCTTTCAACCGTCCCAACAGGAAGCACTTCCTGAATAAAAAAAAACAACTAAACAGTTAATGCTCATGTTGGGCCCATAGCAAGGACTGTTCATCAGACCTCTATTTTGATTGATGATTTAAATGAATGGATCATGAATAGACTTTTGCAGAACTTGACAACAAACTGTGGAGATGAATTTGATTTGAATAAGATGTTCAAATTACCATGTACAGAGGTGTGGTGTCAAATGATCAAGTCAACAACCTACATGGCTGCCTTTCATTTGTAAGTGTAGCCATTACCTACCTAATTGCTGACTCCTTCAACATGCTCCATCTATTTCTGTTGTAAACAATGCTTCCAAAGACATTTAGCTGAAGCAGATAAGGTCTGAGATGGCCAACAAGAAGTTACTACAGTCAGTGAGTGTTGGGCTAGTCAATCCTGGATTGCAATTTGTTGAAACTATGTTTTACATTTTGGAGTCCTATTAATAAGGTGGTGCTATTTTGGAAGTGTGTGTTGTTTGAGTAGAGTTTGATTAGAGATCACTAGTGCCACAAGCAAACACGGTGAGGATGGGACTCAAACCCATGCTTGCAAAGCACAATATATTAGCAGTCCATCGCCTTAACCACTCGGCCACCTCGTCTGCTTACTGTACATTTGCTGTCTGAAAACCTTACTGTATATTAGATGCTCTTCTTTTTTTCAATGTACATGCTGTGACACCGAAACTGAGAAGCAAATGAAAACTATGAAAACTGGAAGCAAGGTAAATAGTTTGACATCACACAGTAAGATTTGAGGTCAAATCATGGCCTGCTTAGCATGTGAGAGGTAATGGGATCAATGCCTGTATCCTCCACAAGATTACCACAAACCTGTGAGGTTTCAAATGAACAACAAATACATTGTAAAGGGGGCCTGCTAGATTAGCATTTCACACACAGCATCAAGTCCAGTGCAGTTTTTCTTCTATGTTGTCTCTTGTTTAGTGTTCTGAAGACAACAGTCCATCTTAAATGCTGAATCCTTCAACGCACTCCATCTTCTTCTTCTAAAGTTTCTAAGGTGGAAGTAACGGCCATCAGAAGGTCACACAAACAAAGAACAACAGTCTCCTCAAGAATGCAAAACATTGGGTGTTAATGTGTTCTAATTCAGCCTGCGAAAGACACTCAAGTTTTCAAGCACTTTCCAACAATACCTTTTAGAGAAAGTGCATAAAGTTTAAGTGTTTCTAAAACTGATTTAAGCTGAAGCAGACAAGGTTTGAGATGGCATATAACTACCCCAACAAGAAGCACTGGATGGACTGGGAATCCTGGATTGCAAAGCATAAAACTATGCTTTACATTTTTGCATTGTGGACATTGTCACAACCAAGACAACCCCAAAGAGAAGCACTTGTGAATAAAAGAATCAACAGTGGTTCCTTTGAGGTGATCTGAGAGTGATTGAAGACAGAACATGATGGCACCAGGTTCAAACATGATGGATACTAGGGCCGTCTTCGAACCAACGACTTACAAATAAAACATTAAATGGCATAAAATGAATCAACTCTTCATTCTGAGTGTTTGAAATGTCAGCAAGACTACCCCAACAATTAGCACTTACTGTATTCCAAATATCAAGTCAGTGCCTGTGTTAAGGTCATTTTGCAGACCAAATCCTGAAAAACACCTTTTGGATCAAAAGCTCTCAAGAGAGAGAGAAGCACTTATGGACACTATTCAGCATCAGTGTGTCTGTTTGAGGGATTCTCCGTGCAATATCTTCATCAGCTAGCATTGGTAGAGTTTGTCTCTTTCAACTGTCCCAACAGGAAGCACTTCCTGAATAAAAAAAACAACAAAACAGTTAATGCTCATGTTGGGCCCATAGCAAGGACTGTTCATCAGACCTCTATCTTCCATGAAGTCCAGAGCAGCTCTTCTTCCATGTTGTTTCTCACATGCAGTTTTCTGATGAGGTTTGTCCAACTTTTATCCTGAATGCTTCCACAAACTCCACCTACTTCTTCCACAAGTTTCTACGATTGGGGTATTGCCCATCAACGGTCAAGGAACAATGCTGTCATCAAGAATGCAAAACATTAGGTGTTGATGATTGGTCAATCAGCTTTCAGTGTGTTTACTTCATGAAGATTTGTAACAGACAAGGACACAGTTCTGTGTTAGCTTTACACTGGGCACTGTTGAAATATAATTCAAGTCAAGATAAAACTTGGATTCAATCCTTCTTTCAGATCAATAAGAGTCTGAATCCATAATGGATCCAGAAAGGATTTCTTTCCATTGTGAGGAAAATGTGCAGTTTTGATTGATGATTTAAATGAATGGATCATGAATAGACTTTTGCAGAACTTGACAACAAACTGTGGAGATGAATTTGATTTGAATAAGATGTTCAAATTACCATGTACAGAGGTGTGGTGTCAAATGATCAAGTCAACAACCTACATGGCTGCCTTTCATTTGTAAGTGTAGCCATTACCTACCTAATTGCTGACTCCTTCAACATGCTCCATCTATTTCTGTTGTAAACAATGCTTCCAAAGACATTTAGCTGAAGCAGATAAGGTCTGAGATGGCCAACAAGAAGTTACTACAGTCAGTGAGTGTTGGGCTAGTCAATCCTGGATTGCAATTTGTTGAAACTATGTTTTACATTTTGGAGTCCTATTAATAAGGTGGTGCTATTTTGGAAGTGTGTGTTGTTTGAGTAGAGTTTGATTAGAGATCACTAGTGCCACAAGCAAACACAGCGAGGATGGGACTCAAACCCATGCTTGCAAAGCACAATATATTAGCAGTCCATCGCCTTAACCACTCGGCCACCTCGTCTGCTTACTGTACATTTGCTGTCTGACAACCTTACTGTATATTAGATGCTCTTCTTTTTTTCAATGTACATGCTGTGACACCGAAACTGAGAAGCAAATGAAAACTATGAAAACTGGAAGCAAGGTAAATAGTTTGACATCACACAGTAAGATTTGAGGTCAAATCATGGCCTGCTTAGCATGTGAGAGGTAATGGGATCAATGCCTGTATCCTCCACAAGATTACCACAAACCTGTGAGGTTTCAAATGAACAACAAATACATTGTAAAGGGGGCCTGCTAGATTAGCATTTCACACACAGCATCAAGTCCAGTGCAGTTTTTCTTCTATGTTGTCTCTTGTTTAGTGTTCTGAAGACAACAGTCCATCTTAAATGCTGAATCCTTCAACACGCTCCATCTTCTTCTTCTAAAGTTTCTAAGGTGGAAGTAACGGCCATCAGAAGGTCACACAAACAAAGAACAACAGTCTCCTCAAGAATGCAAAACATTGGGTGTTAATGTGTTCTAATTCAGCCTGCGAAAGACACTCAAGTTTTCAAGCACTTTCCAACAATACCTTTGAGAGAAAGTGCATAAAGTTTAAGTGTTTCTAAAACTGATTTAAGCTGAAGCAGACAAGGTTTGAGATGGCATATAACTACCCCAACAAGAAGCACTGGATGGACTGGGAATACTGGATTGCAAAGCATAAAACTATGCTTTACATTTTTGCATTGTGGACATTGTCACAACCAAGACAACCCCAAAGAGAAGCACTTGTGAATAAAAGAATCAACAGTGGTTCCTTTGAGGTGATCTGAGAGTGATTGAAGACAGATCATGATGGCACCAGGTTCAAAGACGATGGATACTAGGGCCGTCTTCGAACCAACGACTTACAAATAAAACATTAAATGGCATAAAATGAATCAACTCTTCATTCTGAGTGTTTGAAAGGTCAGCAAGACTACACCAACAATTAGCACTTACTGTATTCCAAATATCAAGTCAGTGCCTGTGTTAAGGTCATTTTGCAGACCAAATCCTGAAAAACACCTTTTGGATCAAAAGCTCTCAAGAGAGAGAGAAGCACTTATGGACACTATTCAGCATCAGTGTGTCTGTTTGAGGGATTCTCCGTGCAATATCTTCATCAGCTAGCGTTGGTAGAGTTTGTCTCTTTCAACCGTCCCAACAGGAAGCACTTCCTGAATAAAAAAAAACAACTAAACAGTTAATGCTCATGTTGGGCCCATAGCAAGGACTGTTCATCAGACCTCTTTCTTCCATGAAGTCCAGAGCAGCTCTTCTTCCATGTTGTTTCTCACATGCAGTTTTCTGATGAGGTTTGTCCAACTTTTATCCTGAATGCTTCCACAAACTCCACCTATTTCTTCCACAAGTTTCTACGATGCCCATCAGAAGGTCCATCAAGGAACAATGCTGTCATCAAGAATGCAAAACATTAGGTGTTGATGATTGGTCAATCAGCTTTCAATGTGTTTACTTCATGAAGATTTGTAACAGACAAGGACACAGTTCTGTGTTAGCTTTACACTGGGCACTGTTGAAATATAATTCAAGTCAAGATAAAACTTGGATTCAATCCTTCTTTCAGATCAATAAGAGTCTGAATCCATAATGGATCCAGAAAGGATTTCTTTCCATTGTGAGGAAAATGTGCAGGTTTTCTCAAGTCAGGACAGAAAGACACCCCAACTTTCAAGCACTTTCCAAAAATTCCTTCAAAGAATGTGCATAAAGTTGAAGTATATCTCATACTGAAATTTCCAAAGACATATATGGCTAAAGAAGACAAATGTCCAGAGGACACATAACTACCCCAACAAGAAGCACTTACTGCAGCGAGCAACAAAGTCAGTGTTTGTGTCGGGGTAATTACTCTGACCAGATATATAAAGCGTCGTGTGAATCCTGGACTGCAATCTGTTGAATATAAACTATGCTTTAGTTTCAATTTTACTTTGCATTGTGGACATTGTCACAACCAAGACAACCCCAAAGAGAAGCACTTGTGAATAAAAGAATCAACAGTGGTTCCTTTGAGGTGATCTGAGAGTGATTGAAGACAGATCATGATGGCACCAGGTTCAAACACGATGGATACTAGGGCCGTCTTCGAACCAACGCCTTACAAATAAAACATTAAATGGCATAAAATGAATCAACTCTTCATTCTGAGTGTTTGAAATGTCAGCAAGACTACCCCAACAATTAGCACTTACTGTATTCCAAATATCAAGTCAGTGCCTGTGTTAAGGTCATTTTGCAGACCAAATCCTGAAAAACACCTTTTGGATCAAAAGCTCTCAAGAGAGAGAGAAGCACTTATGGACACTATTCAGCATCAGTGTGTCTGTTTGAGGGATTCTCCGTGCAATATCTTCATCAGCTAGCGTTGGTAGAGTTTGTCTCTTTCAACCGTCCCAACAGGAAGCACTTCCTGAATAAAAAAATACAACTAAACAGTTAATGCTCATGTTGGGCCCATAGCAAGGACTGTTCATCAGACCTCTTTCTTCCATGAAGTCCAGAGCAGCTCTTCTTCCATGTTGTTTCTCACATGCAGTTTTCTGATGAGGTTTGTCCAACTTTTATCCTGAATGCTTCCACAAACTCCACCTATTTCTTCCACAAGTTTCTACGATGGGGGTATTGCCCATCAGAAGGTCCATCAAGGAACAATGCTGTCATCAAGAATGCAAAACATTAGGTGTTGATGATTGGTCAATCAGCTTTCAATGTGTTTACTTCATGAAGATTTGTAACAGACAAGGACACAGTTCTGTGTTAGCTTTACACTGGGCACTGTTGAAATATAATTCAAGTCAAGATAAAACTTGGATTCAATCCTTCTTTCAGATCAATAAGAGTCTGAATCCATAATGGATCCAGAAAGGATTTCTTTCCATTGTGAGGAAAATGTGCAGTTTTTCTCAAGTCAGGACAGAAAGACACCCCAACTTTCAAGCACTTTCCAAAAATTCCTTCAAAGAATGTGCATAAAGTTGAAGTATATATCATACTGAAATTTCCAAAGACATATATGGCTGAAGAAGACAAATGTCCAGAGGACATATAACTACCCCAACAAGAAGCACTTACTGCAGCGAGCAACAAAGTCAGTGTTTGTGTCGGGGTAATTACTCTGACCAGATATATAAAGCGTCGTGTGAATCCTGGACTGCAATCTGTTGAATATAAACTATGCTTTAGTTTCAATTTTACTTTGCATTGTGGACATTGTCACAACCAAGACAACCCCAAAGAGAAGCACTTGTGAATAAAAGAATCAACAGTGGTTCCTTTGAGGTGATCTGAGAGTGATTGAAGACAGATCATGATGGCACCAGGTTCAAACACGATGGATACTAGGGCCGTCTTCGAACCAACGCCTTACAAATAAAACATTAAATGGCATAAAATGAATCAACTCTTCATTCTGAGTGTTTGAAATGTCAGCAAGACTACCCCAACAATTAGCACTTACTGTATTCCAAATATCAAGTCAGTGCCTGTGTTAAGGTCATTTTGCAGACCAAATCCTGAAAAACACCTTTTGGATCAAAAGCTCTCAAGAGAGAGAGAAGCACTTATGGACACTATTCAGCATCAGTGTGTCTGTTTGAGGGATTCTCCGTGCAATATCTTCATCAGCTAGCGTTGGTAGAGTTTGTCTCTTTCAACCGTCCCAACAGGAAGCACTTCCTGAATAAAAAAAATACAACTAAACAGTTAATGCTCATGTTGGGCCCATAGCAAGGACTGTTCATCAGACCTCTTTCTTCCATGAAGTCCAGAGCAGCTCTTCTTCCATGTTGTTTCTCACATGCAGTTTTCTGATGAGGTTTGTCCAACTTTTATCCTGAATGCTTCCACAAACTCCACCTATTTCTTCCACAAGTTTCTACGATGGGGGTATTGCCCATCAGAAGGTCCATCAAGGAACAATGCTGTCATCAAGAATGCAAAACATTAGGTGTTGATAATTGGTCAATCAGCTTTCAATGTGTTTACTTCATGAAGATTTGTAAAAGACAAGGACACAGTTCTGTGTTAGCTTTACACTGGGCACTGTTGAAATATAATTCAAGTCAAGATAAAACTTGGATTCAATCCTTCTTTCAGATCAATAAGAGTCTGAATCCATAATGGATCCAGAAAGGATTTCTTTCCATTGTGAGGAAAATGTGCAGGTTTTCTCAAGTCAGGACAGAAACACACCCCAACTTTCAAGCACTTTCCAAAAATTCCTTCAAAGAATGTGCATAAAGTTGAAGTATATCTCATACTGAAATTTCCAAAGACATATATGGCTGAAGAAGACAAATGTCCAGAGGACATATAACTACCCCAACAAGAAGCACTTACTGCAGCGAGCAACAAAGTCAGTGTTTGTGTCGGGGTAATTACTCTGACCAGAAATATAAAGCGTCGTGTGAATCCTGGACTGCAATCTGTTGAATATAAACTATGCTTTAGTTTCAATTTTACTTTGCATTGTGGACATTGTCACAACCAAGACAACCCCAAAGAGAAGCACTTGTGAATAAAAGAATCAACAGTGGTTCCTTTGAGGTGATCTGAGAGTGATTGAAGACAGAACATGATGGCACCAGGTTCAAACACGATGGATACTAGGGCCGTCTTCGAACCAACGACTTACAAATAAAACATTAAATGGCATAAAATGAATCAACTCTTCATTCTGAGTGTTTGAAATGTCAGCAAGACTACCCCAACAATTAGCACTTACTGTATTCCAAATATCAAGTCAGTGCCTGTGTTAAGGTCATTTTGCAGACCAAATCCTGAAAAACACCTTTTGGATCAAAAGCTCTCAAGAGAGAGAGAAGCACTTATGGACACTATTCAGCATCAGTGTGTCTGTTTGAGGGATTCTCCGTGCAATATCTTCATCAGCTAGCGTTGGTAGAGTTTGTCTCTTTCAACCGTCCCAACAGGAAGCACTTCCTGAATAAAAAAAAACACAACTAAACAGTTAATGCTCATGTTGGGCCCATAGCAAGGACTGTTCATCAGACCTCTTTCTTCCATGAAGTCCAGAGCAGCTCTTCTTCCATGTTGTTTCTCACATGCAGTTTTCTGATGAGGTTTGTCCAACTTTTATCCTGAATGCTTCCACAAACTCCACCTATTTCTTCCACAAGTTTCTACGATGGGGGTATTGCCCATCAGACTGTCCATCAAGGAACAATGCTGTCATCAAGAATGCAAAACATTAGGTGTTGATGATTGGTCAATCAGCTTTCAATGTGTTTACTTCATGAAGATTTGTAACAGACAAGGACACAGTTCTGTGTTAGCTTTACACTGGGCACTGTTGAAATATAATTCAAGTCAAGATAAAACTTGGATTCAATCCTTCTTTCAGATCAATAAGAGTCTGAATCCATAATGGATCCAGAAAGGATTTCTTTCCATTGTGAGGAAAATGTGCAGTTTTTCTCAAGTCAGGACAGAAAGACACCCCAACGTTCAAGCACTTTCCAAAATTTCCTTCAAAGAATGTGCATAAAGTTGAAGTATATATCATACTGAAATTTCCAAAGACATATATGGCTGAAGAAGACAAATGTCCAGAGGACATATAACTACCCCAACAAGAAGCACTTACTGCAGCGAGCAACAAAGTCAGTGTTTGTGTCGGGGTAATTACTCTGACCAGATATATAAAGCATCGTGTGAATCCTGGACTGCAATCTGTTGAATATAAACTATGCTTTAGTTTCAATTTTACTTTGCATTGTGGACATTGTCACAACCAAGACAACCCCAAAGAGAAGCACTTGTGAATAAAAGAATCAACAGTGGTTCCTTTGAGGTGATCTGAGAGTGATTGAAGACAGATCATGATGGCACCAGGTTCAAACACGATGGATACTAGGGCCGTCTTCGAACCAACGCCTTACAAATAAAACATTAAATGGCATAAAATGAATCAACTCTTCATTCTGAGTGTTTGAAATGTCAGCAAGACTACCCCAACAATTAGCACTTACTGTATTCCAAATATCAAGTCAGTGCCTGTGTTAAGGTCATTTTGCAGACCAAATCCTGAAAAACACCTTTTGGATCAAAAGCTCTCAAGAGAGAGAGAAGCACTTATGGACACTATTCAGCATCAGTGTGTCTGTTTGAGGGATTCTCCGTGCAATATCTTCATCAGCTAGCGTTGGTAGAGTTTGTCTCTTTCAACCGTCCCAACAGGAAGCACTTCCTGAATAAAAAAATACAACTAAACAGTTAATGCTCATGTTGGGCCCATAGCAAGGACTGTTCATCAGACCTCTTTCTTCCATGAAGTCCAGAGCAGCTCTTCTTCCATGTTGTTTCTCACATGCAGTTTTCTGATGAGGTTTGTCCAACTTTTATCCTGAATGCTTCCACAAACTCCACCTATTTCTTCCACAAGTTTCTACGATGGGGGTATTGCCCATCAGAAGGTCCATCAAGGAACAATGCTGTCATCAAGAATGCAAAACATTAGGTGTTGATGATTGGTCAATCAGCTTTCAATGTGTTTACTTCATGAAGATTTGTAACAGACAAGGACACAGTTCTGTGTTAGCTTTACACTGGGCACTGTTGAAATATAATTCAAGTCAAGATAAAACTTGGATTCAATCCTTCTTTCAGATCAATAAGAGTCTGAATCCATAA
Organism: Telmatherina bonti; assembly: GCF_933228915.1. Taxonomy (NCBI): domain Eukaryota; kingdom Metazoa; phylum Chordata; class Actinopteri; order Atheriniformes; family Telmatherinidae; genus Telmatherina; species Telmatherina bonti. Next base: position 5,686,741 of record NC_136610.1, read on the forward strand.
TGGATCCAGAAAGGATTTCTTTCCATTGTGAGGAAAATGTGCAGGTTTTCTCAAGTCAGGACAGAAAGACACCCCAACTTTCAAGCACTTTCCAAAAATTCCTTCAAAGAATGTGCATAAAGTTGAAGTATATCTCATACGTAAATTTCTAAAGACATATATGGCTGAAGAAGACAAATGTCCAGAGGACATATAACTACCCCAACAAGAAGCACTTACTGCAGCGAGCAACAAAGTCAGTGTTTGTGTCGGGGTAATTACTCTGACCAGATATATAAAGCGTCGTGTGAATCCTGGACTGCAATCTGTTGAATATAAACTATGCTTTAGTTTCAATTTTACTTTGCATTGTGGACATTGTCACAACCAAGACAACCCCAAAGAGAAGCACTTGTGAATAAAAGAATCAACAGTGGTTCCTTTGAGGTGATCTGAGAGTGATTGAAGACAGATCATGATGGCACCAGGTTCAAACACGATGGATACTAGGGCCGTCTTCGAACCAACGCCTTACAAATAAAACATTAAATGGCATAAAATGAATCAACTCTTCATTCTGAGTGTTTGAAATGTCAGCAAGACTACCCCAACAATTAGCACTTACTGTATTCCAAATATCAAGTCAGTGCCTGTGTTAAGGTCATTTTGCAGACCAAATCCTGAAAAACACCTTTTGGATCAAAAGCTCTCAAGAGAGAGAGAAGCACTTATGGACACTATTCAGCATCAGTGTGTCTGTTTGAGGGATTCTCCGTGCAATATCTTCATCAGCTAGCGTTGGTAGAGTTTGTCTCTTTCAACCGTCCCAACAGGAAGCACTTCCTGAATAAAAAAATACAACTAAACAGTTAATGCTCATGTTGGGCCCATAGCAAGGACTGTTCATCAGACCTCTTTCTTCCATGAAGTCCAGAGCAGCTCTTCTTCCATGTTGTTTCTCACATGCAGTTTTCTGATGAGGTTTGTCCAACTTTTATCCTGAATGCTTCCACAAACTCCACCTATTTCTTCCACAAGTTTCTACGATGGGGGTATTGCCCATCAGACTGTCCATCAAGGAACAATGCTGTCATCAAGAATGCAAAACATTAGGTGTTGATGATTGGTCAATCAGCTTTCAATGTGTTTACTTCATGAAGATTTGTAACAGACAAGGACACAGTTCTGTGTTAGCTTTACACTGGGCACTGTTGAAATATAATTCAAGTCAAGATAAAACTTGGATTCAATCCTTCTTTCAGATCAATAAGAGTCTGAATCCATAATGGATCCAGAAAGGATTTCTTTCCATTGTGAGGAAAATGTGCAGGTTTTCTCAAGTCAGGACAGAAACACACCCCAACTTTCAAGCACTTTCCAAAAATTCCTTCAAAGAATGTGCATAAAGTTGAAGTATATCTCATACTGAAATTTCCAAAGACATATATGGCTGAAGAAGACAAATGTCCAGAGGACATATAACTACCCCAACAAGAAGCACTTACTGCAGCGAGCAACAAAGTCAGTGTTTGTGTCGGGGTAATTACTCTGACCAGAAATATAAAGCGTCGTGTGAATCCTGGACTGCAATCTGTTGAATATAAACTATGCTTTAGTTTCAATTTTACTTTGCATTGTGGACATTGTCACAACCAAGACAACCCCAAAGAGAAGCACTTGTGAATAAAAGAATCAACAGTGGTTCCTTTGAGGTGATCTGAGAGTGATTGAAGACAGAACATGATGGCACCAGGTTCAAACACGATGGATACTAGGGCCGTCTTCGAACCAACGACTTACAAATAAAACATTAAATGGCATAAAATGAATCAACTCTTCATTCTGAGTGTTTGAAATGTCAGCAAGACTACCCCAACAATTAGCACTTACTGTATTCCAAATATCAAGTCAGTGCCTGTGTTAAGGTCATTTTGCAGACCAAATCCTGAAAAACACCTTTTGGATCAAAAGCTCTCAAGAGAGAGAGAAGCACTTATGGACACTATTCAGCATCAGTGTGTCTGTTTGAGGGATTCTCCGTGCAATATCTTCATCAGCTAGCGTTGGTAGAGTTTGTCTCTTTCAACCGTCCCAACAGGAAGCACTTCCTGAATAAAAAAAAACACAACTAAACAGTTAATGCTCATGTTGGGCCCATAGCAAGGACTGTTCATCAGACCTCTTTCTTCCATGAAGTCCAGAGCAGCTCTTCTTCCATGTTGTTTCTCACATGCAGTTTTCTGATGAGGTTTGTCCAACTTTTATCCTGAATGCTTCCACAAACTCCACCTATTTCTTCCACAAGTTTCAACGATGGGGGTATTGCCCATCAGACTGTCCATCAAGGAACAATGCTGTCATCAAGAATGCAAAACATTAGGTGTTGATGATTGGTCAATCAGCTTTCAATGTGTTTACTTCATGAAGATTTGTAACAGACAAGGACACAGTTCTGTGTTAGCTTTACACTGGGCACTGTTGAAATATAATTCAAGTCAAGATAAAACTTGGATTCAATCCTTCTTTCAGATCAATAAGAGTCGGAATCCATAATGGATCCAGAAAGGATTTCTTTCCATTGTGAGGAAAATGTGCAGTTTTTCTCAAGTCAGGACAGAAAGACACCCCAACGTTCAAGCACTTTCCAAAATTTCCTTCAAAGAATGTGCATAAAGTTGAAGTATATATCATACTGAAATTTCCAAAGACATATATGGCTGAAGAAGACAAATGTCCAGAGGACATATAACTACCCCAACAAGAAGCACTTACTGCAGCGAGCAACAAAGTCAGTGTTTGTGTCGGGGTAATTACTCTGACCAGATATATAAAGCATCGTGTGAATCCTGGACTGCAATCTGTTGAATATAAACTATGCTTTAGTTTCAATTTTACTTTGCATTGTGGACATTGTCACAACCAAGACAACCCCAAAGAGAAGCACTTGTGAATAAAAGAATCAACAGTGGTTCCTTTGAGGTGATCTGAGAGTGATTGAAGACAGATCATGATGGCACCAGGTTCAAACACGATGGATACTAGGGCCGTCTTCGAACCAACGCCTTACAAATAAAACATTAAATGGCATAAAATGAATCAACTCTTCATTCTGAGTGTTTGAAATGTCAGCAAGACTACCCCAACAATTAGCACTTACTGTATTCCAAATATCAAGTCAGTGCCTGTGTTAAGGTCATTTTGCAGACCAAATCCTGAAAAACACCTTTTGGATCAAAAGCTCTCAAGAGAGAGAGAAGCACTTATGGACACTATTCAGCATCAGTGTGTCTGTTTGAGGGATTCTCCGTGCAATATCTTCATCAGCTAGCGTTGGTAGAGTTTGTCTCTTTCAACCGTCCCAACAGGAAGCACTTCCTGAATAAAAAAATACAACTAAACAGTTAATGCTCATGTTGGGCCCATAGCAAGGACTGTTCATCAGACCTCTTTCTTCCATGAAGTCCAGAGCAGCTCTTCTTCCATGTTGTTTCTCACATGCAGTTTTCTGATGAGGTTTGTCCAACTTTTATCCTGAATGCTTCCACAAACTCCACCTATTTCTTCCACAAGTTTCTACGATGGGGGTATTGCCCATCAGAAGGTCCATCAAGGAACAATGCTGTCATCAAGAATGCAAAACATTAGGTGTTGATGATTGGTCAATCAGCTTTCAATGTGTTTACTTCATGAAGATTTGTAACAGACAAGGACACAGTTCTGTGTTAGCTTTACACTGGGCACTGTTGAAATATAATTCAAGTCAAGATAAAACTTGGATTCAATCCTTCTTTCAGATCAATAAGAGTCTGAATCCATAATGGATCCAGAAAGGATTTCTTTCCATTGTGAGGAAAATGTGCAGTTTTTCTCAAGTCAGGACAGAAAGACACCCCAACTTTCAAGCACTTTCCAAAAATTCCTTCAAAGAATGTGCATAAAGTTGAAGTATATCTCATACTGAAATTTCCAAAGACATATATGGCTGAAGAAGACAAATGTCCAGAGGACATATAACTACCCCAACAAGAAGCACTTACTGCAGCGAGCAACAAAGTCAGTGTTTGTGTCGGGGTAATTACTCTGACCAGAAATATAAAGCGTCGTGTGAATCCTGGACTGCAATCTGTTGAATATAAACTATGCTTTAGTTTCAATTTTACTTTGCATTGTGGACATTGTCACAACCAAGACAACCCCAAAGAGAAGCACTTGTGAATAAAAGAATCAACAGTGGTTCCTTTGAGGTGATCTGAGAGTGATTGAAGACAGAACATGATGGCACCAGGTTCAAACACGATGGATACTAGGGCCGTCTTCGAACCAACGACTTACAAATAAAACATTAAATGGCATAAAATGAATCAACTCTTCATTCTGAGTGTTTGAAATGTCAGCAAGACTACCCCAACAATTAGCACTTACTGTATTCCAAATATCAAGTCAGTGCCTGTGTTAAGGTCATTTTGCAGACCAAATCCTGAAAAACACCTTTTGGATCAAAAGCTCTCAAGAGAGAGAGAAGCACTTATGGACACTATTCAGCATCAGTGTGTCTGTTTGAGGGATTCTCCGTGCAATATCTTCATCAGCTAGCGTTGGTAGAGTTTGTCTCTTTCAACCGTCCCAACAGGAAGCACTTCCTGAATAAAAAAAAACACAACTAAACAGTTAATGCTCATGTTGGGCCCATAGCAAGGACTGTTCATCAGACCTCTTTCTTCCATGAAGTCCAGAGCAGCTCTTCTTCCATGTTGTTTCTCACATGCAGTTTTCTGATGAGGTTTGTCCAACTTTTATCCTGAATGCTTCCACAAACTCCACCTATTTCTTCCACAAGTTTCTACGATGGGGGTATTGCCCATCAGACTGTCCATCAAGGAACAATGCTGTCATCAAGAATGCAAAACATTAGGTGTTGATGATTGGTCAATCAGCTTTCAATGTGTTTACTTCATGAAGATTTGTAACAGACAAGGACACAGTTCTGTGTTAGCTTTACACTGGGCACTGTTGAAATATAATTCAAGTCAAGATAAAACTTGGATTCAATCCTTCTTTCAGATCAATAAGAGTCTGAATCCATAATGGATCCAGAAAGGATTTCTTTCCATTGTGAGGAAAATGTGCAGTTTTTCTCAAGTCAGGACAGAAAGACACCCCAACGTTCAAGCACTTTCCAAAATTTCCTTCAAAGAATGTGCATAAAGTTGAAGTATATATCATACTGAAATTTCCAAAGACATATATGGCTGAAGAAGACAAATGTCCAGAGGACATATAACTACCCCAACAAGAAGCACTTACTGCAGCGAGCAACAAAGTCAGTGTTTGTGTCGGGGTAATTACTCTGACCAGATATATAAAGCATCGTGTGAATCCTGGACTGCAATCTGTTGAATATAAACTATGCTTTAGTTTCAATTTTACTTTGCATTGTGGACATTGTCACAACCAAGACAACCCCAAAGAGAAGCACTTGTGAATAAAAGAATCAACAGTGGTTCCTTTGAGGTGATCTGAGAGTGATTGAAGACAGATCATGATGGCACCAGGTTCAAACACGATGGATACTAGGGCCGTCTTCGAACCAACGCCTTACAAATAAAACATTAAATGGCATAAAATGAATCAACTCTTCATTCTGAGTGTTTGAAATGTCAGCAAGACTACCCCAACAATTAGCACTTACTGTATTCCAAATATCAAGTCAGTGCCTGTGTTAAGGTCATTTTGCAGACCAAATCCTGAAAAACACCTTTTGGATCAAAAGCTCTCAAGAGAGAGAGAAGCACTTATGGACACTATTCAGCATCAGTGTGTCTGTTTGAGGGATTCTCCGTGCAATATCTTCATCAGCTAGCGTTGGTAGAGTTTGTCTCTTTCAACCGTCCCAACAGGAAGCACTTCCTGAATAAAAAAATACAACAAAACAGTTAATGCTCATGTTGGGCCCATAGCAAGGACTGTTCATCAGACCTCTTTCTTCCATGAAGTCCAGAGCAGCTCTTCTTCCATGTTGTTTCTCACATGCAGTTTTCTGATGAGGTTTGTCCAACTTTTATCCTGAATGCTTCCACAAACTCCACCTATTTCTTCCACAAGTTTCTACGATGGGGGTATTGCCCATCAGAAGGTCCATCAAGGAACAATGCTGTCATCAAGAATGCAAAACATTAGGTGTTGATGATTGGTCAATCAGCTTTCAATGTGTTTACTTCATGAAGATTTGTAACAGACAAGGACACAGTTCTGTGTTAGCTTTACACTGGGCACTGTTGAAATATAATTCAAGTCAAGATAAAACTTGGATTCAATCCTTCTTTCAGATCAATAAGAGTCTGAATCCATAATGGATCCAGAAAGGATTTCTTTCCATTGTGAGGAAAATGTGCAGGTTTTCTCAAGTCAGGACAGAAAGACACCCCAACTTTCAAGCACTTTCCAAAAATTCCTTCAAAGAATGTGCATAAAGTTGAAGTATATCTCATACGTAAATTTCTAAAGACATATATGGCTGAAGAAGACAAATGTCCAGAGGACATATAACTACCCCAACAAGAAGCACTTACTGCAGCGAGCAACAAAGTCAGTGTTTGTGTCGGGGTAATTACTCTGACCAGATATATAAAGCGTTGTGTGAATCCTGGACTGCAATCTGTTGAATATAAACTATGCTTTAGTTTCAATTTTACTTTGCATTGTGGACATTGTCACAACCAAGACAACCCCAAAGAGAAGCACTTGTGAATAAAAGAATCAACAGTGGTTCCTTTGAGGTGATCTGAGAGTGATTGAAGACAGATCATGATGGCACCAGGTTCAAACACGATGGATACTAGGGCCGTCTTCGAACCAACGCCTTACAAATAAAACATTAAATGGCATAAAATGAATCAACTCTTCATTCTGAGTGTTTGAAATGTCAGCAAGACTACCCCAACAATTAGCACTTACTGTATTCCAAATATCAAGTCAGTGCCTGTGTTAAGGTCATTTTGCAGACCAAATCCTGAAAAACACCTTTTGGATCAAAAGCTCTCAAGAGAGAGAGAAGCACTTATGGACACTATTCAGCATCAGTGTGTCTGTTTGAGGGATTCTCCGTGCAATATCTTCATCAGCTAGCGTTGGTAGAGTTTGTCTCTTTCAACCGTCCCAACAGGAAGCACTTCCTGAATAAAAAAATACAACAAAACAGTTAATGCTCATGTTGGGCCCATAGCAAGGACTGTTCATCAGACCTCTTTCTTCCATGAAGTCCAGAGCAGCTCTTCTTCCATGTTGTTTCTCACATGCAGTTTTCTGATGAGGTTTGTCCAACTTTTATCCTGAATGCTTCCACAAACTCCACCTATTTCTTCCACAAGTTTCTACGATGGGGGTATTGCCCATCAGAAGGTCCATCAAGGAACAATGCTGTCATCAAGAATGCAAAACATTAGGTGTTGATGATTGGTCAATCAGCTTTCAATGTGTTTACTTCATGAAGATTTGTAACAGACAAGGACACAGTTCTGTGTTAGCTTTACACTGGGCACTGTTGAAATATAATTCAAGTCAAGATAAAACTTGGATTCAATCCTTCTTTCAGATCAATAAGAGTCTGAATCCATAACGGATCCAGAAAGGATTTCTTTCCATTGTGAGGAAAATGTGCAGGTTTTCTCAAGTCAGGACAGAAAGACACCCCAACTTTCAAGCACTTTCCAAAAATTCCTTCAAAGAATGTGCATAAAGTTGAAGTATATCTCATACGTAAATTTCTAAAGACATATATGGCTGAAGAAGACAAATGTCCAGAGGACATATAACTACCCCAACAAGAAGCACTTACTGCAGCGAGCAACAAAGTCAGTGTTTGTGTCGGGGTAATTACTCTGACCAGATATATAAAGCGTCGTGTGAATCCTGGACTGCAATCTGTTGAATATAAACTATGCTTTAGTTTCAATTTTACTTTGCATTGTGGACATTGTCACAACCAAGACAACCCCAAAGAGAAGCACTTGTGAATGAAAGAATCAACAGTGGTTCCTTTGAGGTGATCTGAGAGTGATTGAAGACAGAACATGATGGCACCAGGTTCAAACACGATGGATACTAGGGCCGTCTTCGAACCAACGACTTACAAATAAAACATTAAATGGCATAAAATGAATCAACTCTTCATTCTGAGTGTTTGAAAGGTCAGCAAGACTACCCCAACAATTAGCACTTACTGTATTCCAAATATCAAGTCAGTGCCTGTGTTAAGGTCATTTTGCAGACCAAATCCTGAAAAACACCTTTTGGATCAAAAGCTCTCAAGAGAGAGAGAAGCACTTATGGACACTATTCAGCATCAGTGTGTCTGTTTGAGGGATTCTCCGTGCAATATCTTCATCAGCTAGCGTTGGTAGAGTTTGTCTCTTTCAACCGTCCCAACAGGAAGCACTTCCTGAATAAAAAAAAAACAACTAAACAGTTAATGCTCATGTTGGGCCCATAGCAAGGACTGTTCATCAGACCTCTTTCTTCCATGAAGTCCAGAGCAGCTCTTCTTCCATGTTGTTTCTCACATGCAGTTTTCTGATGAGGTTTGTCCAACTTTTATCCTGAATGCTTCCACAAACTCCACCTATTTCTTCCACAAGTTTCTACGATGGGGGTACTGCCCATCAGAAGGTCCATCAAGGAACAATGCTGTCATCAAGAATGCAAAACATTAGGTGTTGATAATTGGTCAATCAGCTTTCAATGTGTTTACTTCATGAAGATTTGTAAAAGACAAGGACACAGTTCTGTGTTAGCTTTACACTGGGCACTGTTGAAATATAATTCAAGTCAAGATAAAACTTGGATTCAATCCTTCTTTCAGATCAATAAGAGTCTGAATCCATAATGGATCCAGAAAGGATTTCTTTCCATTGTGAGGAAAATGTGCAGGTTTTCTCAAGTCAGGACAGAAAGACACCCCAACTTTCAAGCACTTTCCAAAAATTCCTTCAAAGAATGTGCATAAAGTTGAAGTATATCTCATACTGAAATTTCTAAAGACATATATGGCTAAAGAAGACAAATGTCCAGAGGACACATAACTACCCCAACAAGAAGCACTTACTGCAGCGAGCAACAAAGTCAGTGTTTGTGTCGGGGTAATTACTCTGACCAGATATATAAAGCGTCGTGTGAATCCTGGACTGCAATCTGTTGAATATAAACTATGCTTTAGTTTCAATTTTACTTTGCATTGTGGACATTGTCACAACCAAGACAACCCCAAACAGAAGCACTTGTGAATAAAAGAATCAACAGTGGTTCCTTTGAGGTGATCTGAGAGTGATTGAAGACAGATCATGATGGCACCAGGTTCAAACACGATGGATACTAGGGCCGTCTTCGAACCAACGCCTTACAAATAAAACATTAAATGGCATAAAATGAATCAACTCTTCATTCTGAGTGTTTGAAATGTCAGCAAGACTACCCCAACAATTAGCACTTACTGTATTCCAAATATCAAGTCAGTGCCTGTGTTAAGGTCATTTTGCAGACCAAATCCTGAAAAACACCTTTTGGATCAAAAGCTCTCAAGAGAGAGAGAAGCACTTATGGACACTATTCAGCATCAGTGTGTCTGTTTGAGGGATTCTCCGTGCAATATCTTCATCAGCTAGCGTTGGTAGAGTTTGTCTCTTTCAACCGTCCCAACAGGAAGCACTTCCTGAATAAAAAAAAACAACTAAACAGTTAATGCTCATGTTGGGCCCATAGCAAGGACTGTTCATCAGACCTCTTTCTTCCATGAAGTCCAGAGCAGCTCTTCTTCCATGTTGTTTCTCACATGCAGTTTTCTGATGAGGTTTGTCCAACTTTTATCCTGAATGCTTCCACAAACTCCACCTATTTCTTCCACAAGTTTCTACGATGGGGGTATTGCCCATCAGAAGGTCCATCAAGGAACAATGCTGTCATCAAGAATGCAAAACATTAGGTGTTGATAATTGGTCAATCAGCTTTCAATGTGTTTACTTCATGAAGATTTTTAACAGACAAGGACACAGTTCTGTGTTAGCTTTACACTGGGCACTGTTGAAATATAATTCAAGTCAAGATAAAACTTGGATTCAATCCTTCTTTCAGATCAATAAGAGTCTGAATCCATAATGGATCCAGAAAGGATTTCTTTCCATTGTGAGGAAAATGTGCAGGTTTTCTCAAGTCAGGACAGAAAGACACCCCAACTTTCAAGCACTTTCCAAAAATTCCTTCAAAGAATGTGCATAAAGTTGAAGTATATCTCATACTGAAATTTCCAAAGACATATATGGCTGAAGAAGACAAATGTCCAGAGGACATATAACTACCCCAACAAGAAGCACTTACTGCAGCGAGCAACAAAGTCAGTGTTTGTGTCGGGGTAATTACTCTGACCAGATATATAAAGCGTCGTGTGAATCCTGGACTGCAATCTGTTGAATATAAACTATGCTTTAGTTTCAATTTTACTTTGCATTGTGGACATTGTCACAACCAAGACAACCCCAAAGAGAAGCACTTGTGAATAAAAGAATCAACAGTGGTTCCTTTGAGGTGATCTGAGAGTGATTGAAGACAGAACATGATGGCACCAGGTTCAAACACGATGGATACTAGGGCCGTCTTCGAACCAACGCCTTACAAATAAAACATTAAATGGCATAAAATGAATCAACTCTTCATTCTGAGTGTTTGAAAGGTCAGCAAGACTACCCCAACAATTAGCACTTACTGTATTCCAAATATCAAGTCAGTGCCTGTGTTAAGGTCATTTTGCAGACCAAATCCTGAAAAACACCTTTTGGATCAAAAGCTCTCAAGAGAGAGAGAAGCACTTATGGACACTATTCAGCATCAGTGTGTCTGTTTGAGGGATTCTCCGTGCAATATCTTCATCAGCTAGCGTTGGTAGAGTTTGTCTCTTTCAACCGTCCCAACAGGAAGCACTTCCTGAATAAAAAAAAAACAACTAAACAGTTAATGCTCATGTTGGGCCCATAGCAAGGACTGTTCATCAGACCTCTTTCTTCCATGAAGTCCAGAGCAGCTCTTCTTCCATGTTGTTTCTCACATGCAGTTTTCTGATGAGGTTTGTCCAACTTTTATCCTGAATGCTTCCACAAACTCCACCTATTTCTTCCACAAGTTTCTACGATGGGGGTATTGCCCATCAGACTGTCCATCAAGGAACAATGCTGTCATCAAGAATGCAAAACATTAGGTGTTGATGATTGGTCAATCAGCTTTCAATGTGTTTACTTCATGAAGATTTGTAACAGACAAGGACACAGTTCTGTGTTAGCTTTACACTGGGCACTGTTGAAATATAATTCAAGTCAAGATAAAACTTGGATTCAATCCTTCTTTCAGATCAATAAGAGTCTGAATCCATAATGGATCCAGAAAGGATTTCTTTCCATTGTGAGGAAAATGTGCAGGTTTTCTCAAGTCAGGACAGAAAGACACCCCAACTTTCAAGCACTTTCCAAAAATTCCTTCAAAGAATGTGCATAAAGTTGAAGTATATCTCATACGTAAATTTCTAAAGACATATATGGCTGAAGAAGACAAATGTCCAGAGGACATATAACTACCCCAACAAGAAGCACTTACTGCAGCGAGCAACAAAGTCAGTGTTTGTGTCGGGGTAATTACTCTGACCAGATATATAAAGCGTCGTGTGAATCCTGGACTGCAATCTGTTGAATATAAACTATGCTTTAGTTTCAATTTTACTTTGCATTGTGGACATTGTCACAACCAAGACAACCCCAAAGAGAAGCACTTGTGAATAAAAGAATCAACAGTGGTTCCTTTGAGGTGATCTGAGAGTGATTGAAGACAGATCATGATGGCACCAGGTTCAAACACGATGGATACTAGGGCCGTCTTCGAACCAACGCCTTACAAATAAAACATTAAATGGCATAAAATGAATCAACTCTTCATTCTGAGTGTTTGAAATGTCAGCAAGACTACCCCAACAATTAGCACTTACTGTATTCCAAATATCAAGTCAGTGCCTGTGTTAAGGTCATTTTGCAGACCAAATCCTGAAAAACACCTTTTGGATCAAAAGCTCTCAAGAGAGAGAGAAGCACTTATGGACACTATTCAGCATCAGTGTGTCTGTTTGAGGGATTCTCCGTGCAATATCTTCATCAGCTAGCGTTGGTAGAGTTTGTCTCTTTCAACCGTCCCAACAGGAAGCACTTCCTGAATAAAAAAAATACAACTAAACAGTTAATGCTCATGTTGGGCCCATAGCAAGGACTGTTCATCAGACCTCTTTCTTCCATGAAGTCCAGAGCAGCTCTTCTTCCATGTTGTTTCTCACATGCAGTTTTCTGATGAGGTTTGTCCAACTTTTATCCTGAATGCTTCCACAAACTCCACCTATTTCTTCCACAAGTTTCTACGATGGGGGTATTGCCCATCAGAAGGTCCATCAAGGAACAATGCTGTCATCAAGAATGCAAAACATTAGGTGTTGATAATTGGTCAATCAGCTTTCAATGTGTTTACTTCATGAAGATTTGTAAAAGACAAGGACACAGTTCTGTGTTAGCTTTACACTGGGCACTGTTGAAATATAATTCAAGTCAAGATAAAACTTGGATTCAATCCTTCTTTCAGATCAATAAGAGTCTGAATCCATAATGGATCCAGAAAGGATTTCTTTCCATTGTGAGGAAAATGTGCAGGTTTTCTCAAGTCAGGACAGAAACACACCCCAACTTTCAAGCACTTTCCAAAAATTCCTTCAAAGAATGTGCATAAAGTTGAAGTATATCTCATACTGAAATTTCCAAAGACATATATGGCTGAAGAAGACAAATGTCCAGAGGACATATAACTACCCCAACAAGAAGCACTTACTGCAGCGAGCAACAAAGTCAGTGTTTGTGTCGGGGTAATTACTCTGACCAGAAATATAAAGCGTCGTGTGAATCCTGGACTGCAATCTGTTGAATATAAACTATGCTTTAGTTTCAATTTTACTTTGCATTGTGGACATTGTCACAACCAAGACAACCCCAAAGAGAAGCACTTGTGAATAAAAGAATCAACAGTGGTTCCTTTGAGGTGATCTGAGAGTGATTGAAGACAGAACATGATGGCACCAGGTTCAAACACGATGGATACTAGGGCCGTCTTCGAACCAACGACTTACAAATAAAACATTAAATGGCATAAAATGAATCAACTCTTCATTCTGAGTGTTTGAAATGTCAGCAAGACTACCCCAACAATTAGCACTTACTGTATTCCAAATATCAAGTCAGTGCCTGTGTTAAGGTCATTTTGCAGACCAAATCCTGAAAAACACCTTTTGGATCAAAAGCTCTCAAGAGAGAGAGAAGCACTTATGGACACTATTCAGCATCAGTGTGTCTGTTTGAGGGATTCTCCGTGCAATATCTTCATCAGCTAGCGTTGGTAGAGTTTGTCTCTTTCAACCGTCCCAACAGGAAGCACTTCCTGAATAAAAAAATACAACTAAACAGTTAATGCTCATGTTGGGCCCATAGCAAGGACTGTTCATCAGACCTCTTTCTTCCATGAAGTCCAGAGCAGCTCTTCTTCCATGTTGTTTCTCACATGCAGTTTTCTGATGAGGTTTGTCCAACTTTTATCCTGAATGCTTCCACAAACTCCACCTATTTCTTCCACAAGTTTCTACGATGGGGGTATTGCCCATCAGAAGGTCCATCAAGGAACAATGCTGTCATCAAGAATGCAAAACATTAGGTGTTGATGATTGGTCAATCAGCTTTCAATGTGTTTACTTCATGAAGATTTGTAACAGACAAGGACACAGTTCTGTGTTAGCTTTACACTGGGCACTGTTGAAATATAATTCAAGTCAAGATAAAACTTGGATTCAATCCTTCTTTCAGATCAATAAGAGTCTGAATCCATAATGGATCCAGAAAGGATTTCTTTCCATTGTGAGGAAAATGTGCAGGTTTTCTCAAGTCAGGACAGAAAGACACCCCAACTTTCAAGCACTTTCCAAAAATTCCTTCAAAGAATGTGCATAAAGTTGAAGTATATCTCATACTGAAATTTCTAAAGACATATATGGCTGAAGAAGACAAATGTCCAGAGGACATATAACTACCCCAACAAGAAGCACTTACTGCAGCGAGCAACAAAGTCAGTGTTTGTGTCGGGGTAATTACTCTGACCAGATATATAAAGCGTCGTGTGAATCCTGGACTGCAATCTGTTGAATATAAACTATGCTTTAGTTTCAATTTTACTTTGCATTGTGGACATTGTCACAACCAAGACAACCCCAAAGAGAAGCACTTGTGAATAAAAGAATCAACAGTGGTTCCTTTGAGGTGATCTGAGAGTGATTGAAGACAGATCATGATGGCACCAGGTTCAAACACGATGGATACTAGGGCCGTCTTCGAACCAACGCCTTACAAATAAAACATTAAATGGCATAAAATGAATCAACTCTTCATTCTGAGTGTTTGAAATGTCAGCAAGACTACCCCAACAATTAGCACTTACTGTATTCCAAATATCAAGTCAGTGCCTGTGTTAAGGTCATTTTGCAGACCAAATCCTGAAAAACACCTTTTGGATCAAAAGCTCTCAAGAGAGAGAGAAGCACTTATGGACACTATTCAGCATCAGTGTGTCTGTTTGAGGGATTCTCCGTGCAATATCTTCATCAGCTAGCGTTGGTAGAGTTTGTCTCTTTCAACCGTCCCAACAGGAAGCACTTCCTGAATAAAAAAAATACAACTAAACAGTTAATGCTCATGTTGGGCCCATAGCAAGGACTGTTCATCAGACCTCTTTCTTCCATGAAGTCCAGAGCAGCTCTTCTTCCATGTTGTTTCTCACATGCAGTTTTCTGATGAGGTTTGTCCAACTTTTATCCTGAATGCTTCCACAAACTCCACCTATTTCTTCCACAAGTTTCTACGATGGGGGTATTGCCCATCAGAAGGTCCATCAAGGAACAATGCTGTCATCAAGAATGCAAAACATTAGGTGTTGATAATTGGTCAATCAGCTTTCAATGTGTTTACTTCATGAAGATTTGTAAAAGACAAGGACACAGTTCTGTGTTAGCTTTACACTGGGCACTGTTGAAATATAATTCAAGTCAAGATAAAACTTGGATTCAATCCTTCTTTCAGATCAATAAGAGTCTGAATCCATAATGGATCCAGAAAGGATTTCTTTCCATTGTGAGGAAAATGTGCAGGTTTTCTCAAGTCAGGACAGAAACACACCCCAACTTTCAAGCACTTTCCAAAAATTCCTTCAAAGAATGTGCATAAAGTTGAAGTATATCTCATACTGAAATTTCCAAAGACATATATGGCTGAAGAAGACAAATGTCCAGAGGACATATAACTACCCCAACAAGAAGCACTTACTGCAGCGAGCAACAAAGTCAGTGTTTGTGTCGGGGTAATTACTCTGACCAGAAATATAAAGCGTCGTGTGAATCCTGGACTGCAATCTGTTGAATATAAACTATGCTTTAGTTTCAATTTTACTTTGCATTGTGGACATTGTCACAACCAAGACAACCCCAAAGAGAAGCACTTGTGAATAAAAGAATCAACAGTGGTTCCTTTGAGGTGATCTGAGAGTGATTGAAGACAGAACATGATGGCACCAGGTTCAAACACGATGGATACTAGGGCCGTCTTCGAACCAACGACTTACAAATAAAACATTAAATGGCATAAAATGAATCAACTCTTCATTCTGAGTGTTTGAAATGTCAGCAAGACTACCCCAACAATTAGCACTTACTGTATTCCAAATATCAAGTCAGTGCCTGTGTTAAGGTCATTTTGCAGACCAAATCCTGAAAAACACCTTTTGGATCAAAAGCTCTCAAGAGAGAGAGAAGCACTTATGGACACTATTCAGCATCAGTGTGTCTGTTTGAGGGATTCTCCGTGCAATATCTTCATCAGCTAGCGTTGGTAGAGTTTGTCTCTTTCAACCGTCCCAACAGGAAGCACTTCCTGAATAAAAAAATACAACTAAACAGTTAATGCTCATGTTGGGCCCATAGCAAGGACTGTTCATCAGACCTCTTTCTTCCATGAAGTCCAGAGCAGCTCTTCTTCCATGTTGTTTCTCACATGCAGTTTTCTGATGAGGTTTGTCCAACTTTTATCCTGAATGCTTCCACAAACTCCACCTATTTCTTCCACAAGTTTCTACGATGGGGGTATTGCCCATCAGAAGGTCCATCAAGGAACAATGCTGTCATCAAGAATGCAAAACATTAGGTGTTGATGATTGGTCAATCAGCTTTCAATGTGTTTACTTCATGAAGATTTGTAACAGACAAGGACACAGTTCTGTGTTAGCTTTACACTGGGCACTGTTGAAATATAATTCAAGTCAAGATAAAACTTGGATTCAATCCTTCTTTCAGATCAATAAGAGTCTGAATCCATAATGGATCCAGAAAGGATTTCTTTCCATTGTGAGGAAAATGTGCAGGTTTTCTCAAGTCAGGACAGAAAGACACCCCAACTTTCAAGCACTTTCCAAAAATTCCTTCAAAGAATGTGCATAAAGTTGAAGTATATCTCATACTGAAATTTCTAAAGACATATATGGCTGAAGAAGACAAATGTCCAGAGGACATATAACTACCCCAACAAGAAGCACTTACTGCAGCGAGCAACAAAGTCAGTGTTTGTGTCGGGGTAATTACTCTGACCAGATATATAAAGCGTCGTGTGAATCCTGGACTGCAATCTGTTGAATATAAACTATGCTTTAGTTTCAATTTTACTTTGCATTGTGGACATTGTCACAACCAAGACAACCCCAAAGAGAAGCACTTGTGAATAAAAGAATCAACAGTGGTTCCTTTGAGGTGATCTGAGAGTGATTGAAGACAGATCATGATGGCACCAGGTTCAAACACGATGGATACTAGGGCCGTCTTCGAACCAACGCCTTACAAATAAAACATTAAATGGCATAAAATGAATCAACTCTTCATTCTGAGTGTTTGAAATGTCAGCAAGACTACCCCAACAATTAGCACTTACTGTATTCCAAATATCAAGTCAGTGCCTGTGTTAAGGTCATTTTGCAGACCAAATCCTGAAAAACACCTTTTGGATCAAAAGCTCTCAAGAGAGAGAGAAGCACTTATGGACACTATTCAGCATCAGTGTGTCTGTTTGAGGGATTCTCCGTGCAATATCTTCATCAGCTAGCGTTGGTAGAGTTTGTCTCTTTCAACCGTCCCAACAGGAAGCACTTCCTGAATAAAAAAATACAACTAAACAGTTAATGCTCATGTTGGGCCCATAGCAAGGACTGTTCATCAGACCTCTTTCTTCCATGAAGTCCAGAGCAGCTCTTCTTCCATGTTGTTTCTCACATGCAGTTTTCTGATGAGGTTTGTCCAACTTTTATCCTGAATGCTTCCACAAACTCCACCTATTTCTTCCACAAGTTTCTACGATGGGGGTATTGCCCATCAGAAGGTCCATCAAGGAACAATGCTGTCATCAAGAATGCAAAACATTAGGTGTTGATGATTGGTCAATCAGCTTTCAATGTGTTTACTTCATGAAGATTTGTAACAGACAAGGACACAGTTCTGTGTTAGCTTTACACTGGGCACTGTTGAAATATAATTCAAGTCAAGATAAAACTTGGATTCAATCCTTCTTTCAGATCAATAAGAGTCTGAATCCATAACGGATCCAGAAAGGATTTCTTTCCATTGTGAGGAAAATGTGCAGGTTTTCTCAAGTCAGGACAGAAAGACACCCCAACTTTCAAGCACTTTCCAAAAATTCCTTCAAAGAATGTGCATAAAGTTGAAGTATATCTCATACGTAAATTTCTAAAGACATATATGGCTGAAGAAGACAAATGTCCAGAGGACATATAACTACCCCAACAAGAAGCACTTACTGCAGCGAGCAACAAAGTCAGTGTTTGTGTCGGGGTAATTACTCTGACCAGATATATAAAGCGTCGTGTGAATCCTGGACTGCAATCTGTTGAATATAAACTATGCTTTAGTTTCAATTTTACTTTGCATTGTGGACATTGTCACAACCAAGACAACCCCAAAGAGAAGCACTTGTGAATGAAAGAATCAACAGTGGTTCCTTTGAGGTGATCTGAGAGTGATTGAAGACAGAACATGATGGCACCAGGTTCAAACACGATGGATACTAGGGCCGTCTTCGAACCAACGACTTACAAATAAAACATTAAATGGCATAAAATGAATCAACTCTTCATTCTGAGTGTTTGAAATGTCAGCAAGACTACCCCAACAATTAGCACTTACTGTATTCCAAATATCAAGTCAGTGCCTGTGTTAAGGTCATTTTGCAGACCAAATCCTGAAAAACACCTTTTGGATCAAAAGCTCTCAAGAGAGAGAGAAGCACTTATGGACACTATTCAGCATCAGTGTGTCTGTTTGAGGGATTCTCCGTGCAATATCTTCATCAGCTAGCGTTGGTAGAGTTTGTCTCTTTCAACCGTCCCAACAGGAAGCACTTCCTGAATAAAAAAAAACAACTAAACAGTTAATGCTCATGTTGGGCCCATAGCAAGGACTGTTCATCAGACCTCTTTCTTCCATGAAGTCCAGAGCAGCTCTTCTTCCATGTTGTTTCTCACATGCAGTTTTCTGATGAGGTTTGTCCAACTTTTATCCTGAATGCTTCCACAAACTCCACCTATTTCTTCCACAAGTTTCTACGATGGGGGTATTGCCCATCAGACTGTCCATCAAGGAACAATGCTGTCATCAAGAATGCAAAACATTAGGTGTTGATGATTGGTCAATCAGCTTTCAATGTGTTTACTTCATGAAGATTTGTAAAAGACAAGGACACAGTTCTGTGTTAGCTTTACACTGGGCACTGTTGAAATATAATTCAAGTCAAGATAAAACTTGGATTCAATCCTTCTTTCAGATCAATAAGAGTCTGAATCCATAATGGATCCAGAAAGGATTTCTTTCCATTGTGAGGAAAATGTGCAGGTTTTCTCAAGTCAGGACAGAAAGACACCCCAACTTTCAAGCACTTTCCAAAAATTCCTTCAAAGAATGTGCATAAAGTTGAAGTATATCTCATACTGAAATTTCTAAAGACATATATGGCTGAAGAAGACAAATGTCCAGAGAGCAC
The DNA here is from genome assembly GCF_933228915.1 of Telmatherina bonti. Classification (NCBI taxonomy): domain Eukaryota; kingdom Metazoa; phylum Chordata; class Actinopteri; order Atheriniformes; family Telmatherinidae; genus Telmatherina; species Telmatherina bonti. Next base: position 5,705,916 of record NC_136610.1, read on the forward strand.
TTGTGAATAAAAGAATCAACAGTGGTTCCTTTGAGGTGATCTGAGAGTGATTGAAGACAGATCATGATGGCACCAGGTTCAAACACGATGGATACTAGGGCCGTCTTCGAACCAACGACTTACAAATAAAACATTAAATGGCATAAAATGAATCAACTCTTCATTCTGAGTGTTTGAAATGTCAGCAAGACTACCCCAACAATTAGCACTTACTGTATTCCAAATATCAAGTCAGTGCCTGTGTTAAGGTCATTTTGCAGACCAAATCCTGAAAAACACCTTTTGGATCAAAAGCTCTCAAGAGAGAGAGAAGCACTTATGGACACTATTCAGCATCAGTGTGTCTGTTTGAGGGATTCTCCGTGCAATATCTTCATCAGCTAGCGTTGGTAGAGTTTGTCTCTTTCAACCGTCCCAACAGGAAGCACTTCCTGAATAAAAAAATACATCTAAACAGTTAATGCTCATGTTGGGCCCATAGCAAGGACTGTTCATCAGACCTCTTTCTTCCATGAAGTCCAGAGCAGCTCTTCTTCCATGTTGTTTCTCACATGCAGTTTTCTGATGAGGTTTGTCCAACTTTTATCCTGAATGCTTCCACAAACTCCACCTATTTCTTCCACAAGTTTCTACGATGGGGGTATTGCCCATCAGAAGGTCCATCAAGGAACAATGCTGTCATCAAGAATGCAAAACATTAGGTGTTGATGATTGGTCAATCAGCTTTCAATGTGTTTACTTCATGAAGATTTGTAACAGACAAGGACACAGTTCTGTGTTAGCTTTACACTGGGCACTGTTGAAATATAATTCAAGTCAAGATAAAACTTGGATTCAATCCTTCTTTCAGATCAATAAGAGTCTGAATCCATAATGGATCCAGAAAGGATTTCTTTCCATTGTGAGGAAAATGTGCAGGTTTTCTCAAGTCAGGACAGAAAGACACCCCAACTTTCAAGCACTTTCCAAAAATTCCTTCAAAGAATGTGCATAAAGTTGAAGTATATCTCATACTGAAATTTCTAAAGACATATATGGCTGAAGAAGACAAATGTCCAGAGGACATATAACTACCCCAACAAGAAGCACTTACTGCAGCGAGCAACAAAGTCAGTGTTTGTGTCGGGGTAATTACTCTGACCAGATATATAAAGCGTCGTGTGAATCCTGGACTGCAATCTGTTGAATATAAACTATGCTTTAGTTTCAATTTTACTTTGCATTGTGGACATTGTCACAACCAAGACAACCCCAAAGAGAAGCACTTGTGAATGAAAGAATCAACAGTGGTTCCTTTGAGGTGATCTGAGAGTGATTGAAGACAGAACATGATGGCACCAGGTTCAAACACGATGGATACTAGGGCCGTCTTCGAACCAACGACTTACAAATAAAACATTAAATGGCATAAAATGAATCAACTCTTCATTCTGAGTGTTTGAAAGGTCAGCAAGACTACCCCAACAATTAGCACTTACTGTATTCCAAATATCAAGTCAGTGCCTGTGTTAAGGTCATTTTGCAGACCAAATCCTGAAAAACACCTTTTGGATCAAAAGCTCTCAAGAGAGAGAGAAGCACTTATGGACACTATTCAGCATCAGTGTGTCTGTTTGAGGGATTCTCCGTGCAATATCTTCATCAGCTAGCGTTGGTAGAGTTTGTCTCTTTCAACCGTCCCAACAGGAAGCACATCCTGAATAAAAAAAAAACAACTAAACAGTTAATGCTCATGTTGGGCCCATAGCAAGGACTGTTCATCAGACCTCTTTCTTCCATGAAGTCCAGAGCAGCTCTTCTTCCATGTTGTTTCTCACATGCAGTTTTCTGATGAGGTTTGTCCAACTTTTATCCTGAATGCTTCCACAAACTCCACCTATTTCTTCCACAAGTTTCTACGATGGGGGTATTGCCCATCAGAAGGTCCATCAAGGAACAATGCTGTCATCAAGAATGCAAAACATTAGGTGTTGATGATTGGTCAATCAGCTTTCAATGTGTTTACTTCATGAAGATTTGTAACAGACAAGGACACAGTTCTGTGTTAGCTTTACACTGGGCACTGTTGAAATATAATTCAAGTCAAGATAAAACTTGGATTCAATCCTTCTTTCAGATCAATAAGAGTCTGAATCCATAATGGATCCAGAAAGGATTTCTTTCCATTGTGAGGAAAATTTGCAGGTTTTCTCAAGTCAGGACAGAAAGACACCCCAACTTTCAAGCACTTTCCAAAAATTCCTTCAAAGAATGTGCATAAAGTTGAAGTATATCTCATACGTAAATTTCTAAAGACATATATGGCTGAAGAAGACAAATGTCCAGAGGACATATAACTACCCCAACAAGAAGCACTTACTGCAGCGAGCAACAAAGTCAGTGTTTGTGTCGGGGTAATTACTCTGACCAGATATATAAAGCGTCGTGTGAATCCTGGACTGCAATCTGTTGAATATAAACTATGCTTTAGTTTCAATTTTACTTTGCATTGTGGACATTGTCACAACCAAGACAACCCCAAAGAGAAGCACTTGTGAATAAAAGAATCAACAGTGGTTCCTTTGAGGTGATCTGAGAGTGATTGAAGACAGATCATGATGGCACCAGGTTCAAACACGATGGATACTAGGGCCGTCTTCGAACCAACGCCTTACAAATAAAACATTAAATGGCATAAAATGAATCAACTCTTCATTCTGAGTGTTTGAAATGTCAGCAAGACTACCCCAACAATTAGCACTTACTGTATTCCAAATATCAAGTCAGTGCCTGTGTTAAGGTCATTTTGCAGACCAAATCCTGAAAAACACCTTTTGGATCAAAAGCTCTCAAGAGAGAGAGAAGCACTTATGGACACTATTCAGCATCAGTGTGTCTGTTTGAGGGATTCTCCGTGCAATATCTTCATCAGCTAGCGTTGGTAGAGTTTGTCTCTTTCAACCGTCCCAACAGGAAGCACTTCCTGAATAAAAAAATACAACTAAACAGTTAATGCTCATGTTGGGCCCATAGCAAGGACTGTTCATCAGACCTCTTTCTTCCATGAAGTCCAGAGCAGCTCTTCTTCCATGTTGTTTCTCACATGCAGTTTTCTGATGAGGTTTGTCCAACTTTTATCCTGAATGCTTCCACAAACTCCACCTATTTCTTCCACAAGTTTCTACGATGGGGGTATTGCCCATCAGAAGGTCCATCAAGGAACAATGCTGTCATCAAGAATGCAAAACATTAGGTGTTGATGATTGGTCAATCAGCTTTCAATGTGTTTACTTCATGAAGATTTGTAACAGACAAGGACACAGTTCTGTGTTAGCTTTACACTGGGCACTGTTGAAATATAATTCAAGTCAAGATAAAACTTGGATTCAATCCTTCTTTCAGATCAATAAGAGTCTGAATCCATAACGGATCCAGAAAGGATTTCTTTCCATTGTGAGGAAAATGTGCAGGTTTTCTCAAGTCAGGACAGAAAGACACCCCAACTTTCAAGCACTTTCCAAAAATTCCTTCAAAGAATGTGCATAAAGTTGAAGTATATCTCATACTGAAATTTCTAAAGACATATATGGCTGAAGAAGACAAATGTCCAGAGGACATATAACTACCCCAACAAGAAGCACTTACTGCAGCGAGCAACAAAGTCAGTGTTTGTGTCGGGGTAATTACTCTGACCAGATATATAAAGCGTCGTGTGAATCCTGGACTGCAATCTGTTGAATATAAACTATGCTTTAGTTTCAATTTTACTTTGCATTGTGGACATTGTCACAACCAAGACAACCCCAAAGAGAAGCACTTGTGAATGAAAGAATCAACAGTGGTTCCTTTGAGGTGATCTGAGAGTGATTGAAGACAGAACATGATGGCACCAGGTTCAAACACGATGGATACTAGGGCCGTCTTCGAACCAACGACTTACAAATAAAACATTAAATGGCATAAAATGAATCAACTCTTCATTCTGAGTGTTTGAAATGTCAGCAAGACTACCCCAACAATTAGCACTTACTGTATTCCAAATATCAAGTCAGTGCCTGTGTTAAGGTCATTTTGCAGACCAAATCCTGAAAAACACCTTTTGGATCAAAAGCTCTCAAGAGAGAGAGAAGCACTTATGGACACTATTCAGCATCAGTGTGTCTGTTTGAGGGATTCTCCGTGCAATATCTTCATCAGCTAGCGTTGGTAGAGTTTGTCTCTTTCAACCGTCCCAACAGGAAGCACTTCCTGAATAAAAAAATACAACTAAACAGTTAATGCTCATGTTGGGCCCATAGCAAGGACTGTTCATCAGACCTCTTTCTTCCATGAAGTCCAGAGCAGCTCTTCTTCCATGTTGTTTCTCACATGCAGTTTTCTGATGAGGTTTGTCCAACTTTTATCCTGAATGCTTCCACAAACTCCACCTATTTCTTCCACAAGTTTCTACGATGGGGGTATTGCCCATCAGAAGGTCCATCAAGGAACAATGCTGTCATCAAGAATGCAAAACATTAGGTGTTGATGATTGGTCAATCAGCTTTCAATGTGTTTACTTCATGAAGATTTGTAACAGACAAGGACACAGTTCTGTGTTAGCTTTACACTGGGCACTGTTGAAATATAATTCAAGTCAAGATAAAACTTGGATTCAATCCTTCTTTCAGATCAATAAGAGTCTGAATCCATAATGGATCCAGAAAGGATTTCTTTCCATTGTGAGGAAAATGTGCAGTTTTTCTCAAGTCAGGACAGAAAGACACCCCAACTTTCAAGCACTTTCCAAAAATTCCTTCAAAGAATGTGCATAAAGTTGAAGTATATCTCATACTGAAATTTCCAAAGACATATATGGCTGAAGAAGACAAATGTCCAGAGGACATATAACTACCCCAACAAGAAGCACTTACTGCAGCGAGCAACAAAGTCAGTGTTTGTGTCGGGGTAATTACTCTGACCAGATATATAAAGCGTCGTATGAATCCTGGACTGCAATCTGTTGAATATAAACTATGCTTTAGTTTCAATTTTACTTTGCATTGTGGACATTGTCACAACCAAGACAACCCCAAAGAGAAGCACTTGTGAATAAAAGAATCAACAGTGGTTCCTTTGAGGTGATCTGAGAGTGATTGAAGACAGATCATGATGGCACCAGGTTCAAACACGATGGATACTAGGGCCGTCTTCGAACCAACGCCTTACAAATAAAACATTAAATGGCATAAAATGAATCAACTCTTCATTCTGAGTGTTTGAAATGTCAGCAAGACTACCCCAACAATTAGCACTTACTGTATTCCAAATATCAAGTCAGTGCCTGTGTTAAGGTCATTTTGCAGACCAAATCCTGAAAAACACCTTTTGGATCAAAAGCTCTCAAGAGAGAGAGAAGCACTTATGGACACTATTCAGCATCAGTGTGTCTGTTTGAGGGATTCTCCGTGCAATATCTTCATCAGCTAGCGTTGGTAGAGTTTGTCTCTTTCAACCGTCCCAACAGGAAGCACTTCCTGAATAAAAAAAATACAACTAAACAGTTAATGCTCATGTTGGGCCCATAGCAAGGACTGTTCATCAGACCTCTTTCTTCCATGAAGTCCAGAGCAGCTCTTCTTCCATGTTGTTTCTCACATGCAGTTTTCTGATGAGGTTTGTCCAACTTTTATCCTGAATGCTTCCACAAACTCCACCTATTTCTTCCACAAGTTTCTACGATGGGGGTATTGCCCATCAGAAGGTCCATCAAGGAACAATGCTGTCATCAAGAATGCAAAACATTAGGTGTTGATGATTGGTCAATCAGCTTTCAATGTGTTTACTTCATGAAGATTTGTAACAGACAAGGACACAGTTCTGTGTTAGCTTTACACTGGGCACTGTTGAAATATAATTCAAGTCAAGATAAAACTTGGATTCAATCCTTCTTTCAGATCAATAAGAGTCTGAATCCATAATGGATCCAGAAAGGATTTCTTTCCATTGTGAGGAAAATGTGCAGGTTTTCTCAAGTCAGGACAGAAACACACCCCAACTTTCAAGCACTTTCCAAAAATTCCTTCAAAGAATGTGCATAAAGTTGAAGTATATCTCATACTGAAATTTCCAAAGACATATATGGCTGAAGAAGACAAATGTCCAGAGGACATATAACTACCCCAACAAGAAGCACTTACTGCAGCGAGCAACAAAGTCAGTGTTTGTGTCGGGGTAATTACTCTGACCAGAAATATAAAGCGTCGTGTGAATCCTGGACTGCAATCTGTTGAATATAAACTATGCTTTAGTTTCAATTTTACTTTGCATTGTGGACATTGTCACAACCAAGACAACCCCAAAGAGAAGCACTTGTGAATAAAAGAATCAACAGTGGTTCCTTTGAGGTGATCTGAGAGTGATTGAAGACAGAACATGATGGCACCAGGTTCAAACACGATGGATACTAGGGCCGTCTTCGAACCAACGACTTACAAATAAAACATTAAATGGCATAAAATGAATCAACTCTTCATTCTGAGTGTTTGAAAGGTCAGCAAGACTACCCCAACAATTAGCACTTACTGTATTCCAAATATCAAGTCAGTGCCTGTGTTAAGGTCATTTTGCAGACCAAATCCTGAAAAACACCTTTTGGATCAAAAGCTCTCAAGAGAGAGAGAAGCACTTATGGACACTATTCAGCATCAGTGTGTCTGTTTGAGGGATTCTCCGTGCAATATCTTCATCAGCTAGCGTTGGTAGAGTTTGTCTCTTTCAACCGTCCCAACAGGAAGCACTTCCTGAATAAAAAAATACAACTAAACAGTTAATGCTCATGTTGGGCCCATAGCAAGGACTGTTCATCAGACCTCTTTCTTCCATGAAGTCCAGAGCAGCTCTTCTTCCATGTTGTTTCTCACATGCAGTTTTCTGATGAGGTTTGTCCAACTTTTATCCTGAATGCTTCCACAAACTCCACCTATTTCTTCCACAAGTTTCTACGATGGGGGTATTGCCCATCAGAAGGTCCATCAAGGAACAATGCTGTCATCAAGAATGCAAAACATTAGGTGTTGATGATTGGTCAATCAGCTTTCAATGTGTTTACTTCATGAAGATTTGTAACAGACAAGGACACAGTTCTGTGTTAGCTTTACACTGGGCACTGTTGAAATATAATTCAAGTCAAGATAAAACTTGGATTCAATCCTTCTTTCAGATCAATAAGAGTCTGAATCCATAATGGATCCAGAAAGGATTTCTTTCCATTGTGAGGAAAATGTGCAGGTTTTCTCAAGTCAGGACAGAAAGACACCCCAACTTTCAAGCACTTTCCAAAAATTCCTTCAAAGAATGTGCATAAAGTTGAAGTATATATCATACTGAAATTTCCAAAGACATATATGGCTGAAGAAGACAAATGTCCAGAGGACATATAACTACCCCAACAAGAAGCACTTACTGCAGCGAGCAACAAAGTCAGTGTTTGTGTCGGGGTAATTACTCTGACCAGATATATAAAGCGTCGTGTGAATCCTGGACTGCAATCTGTTGAATATAAACTATGCTTTAGTTTCAATTTTACTTTGCATTGTGGACATTGTCACAACCAAGACAACCCCAAAGAGAAGCACTTGTGAATAAAAGAATCAACAGTGGTTCCTTTGAGGTGATCTGAGAGTGATTGAAGACAGATCATGATGGCACCAGGTTCAAACACGATGGATACTAGGGCCGTCTTCGAACCAACGCCTTACAAATAAAACATTAAATGGCATAAAATGAATCAACTCTTCATTCTGAGTGTTTGAAATGTCAGCAAGACTACCCCAACAATTAGCACTTACTGTATTCCAAATATCAAGTCAGTGCCTGTGTTAAGGTCATTTTGCAGACCAAATCCTGAAAAACACCTTTTGGATCAAAAGCTCTCAAGAGAGAGAGAAGCACTTATGGACACTATTCAGCATCAGTGTGTCTGTTTGAGGGATTCTCCGTGCAATATCTTCATCAGCTAGCGTTGGTAGAGTTTGTCTCTTTCAACCGTCCCAACAGGAAGCACTTCCTGAATAAAAAAATACAACAAAACAGTTAATGCTCATGTTGGGCCCATAGCAAGGACTGTTCATCAGACCTCTTTCTTCCATGAAGTCCAGAGCAGCTCTTCTTCCATGTTGTTTCTCACATGCAGTTTTCTGATGAGGTTTGTCCAACTTTTATCCTGAATGCTTCCACAAACTCCACCTATTTCTTCCACAAGTTTCTACGATGGGGGTATTGCCCATCAGAAGGTCCATCAAGGAACAATGCTGTCATCAAGAATGCAAAACATTAGGTGTTGATGATTGGTCAATCAGCTTTCAATGTGTTTACTTCATGAAGATTTGTAACAGACAAGGACACAGTTCTGTGTTAGCTTTACACTGGGCACTGTTGAAATATAATTCAAGTCAAGATAAAACTTGGATTCAATCCTTCTTTCAGATCAATAAGAGTCTGAATCCATAATGGATCCAGAAAGGATTTCTTTCCATTGTGAGGAAAATGTGCAGGTTTTCTCAAGTCAGGACAGAAAGACACCCCAACTTTCAAGCACTTTCCAAAAATTCCTTCAAAGAATGTGCATAAAGTTGAAGTATATCTCATACGTAAATTTCTAAAGACATATATGGCTGAAGAAGACAAATGTCCAGAGGACATATAACTACCCCAACAAGAAGCACTTACTGCAGCGAGCAACAAAGTCAGTGTTTGTGTCGGGGTAATTACTCTGACCAGATATATAAAGCGTTGTGTGAATCCTGGACTGCAATCTGTTGAATATAAACTATGCTTTAGTTTCAATTTTACTTTGCATTGTGGACATTGTCACAACCAAGACAACCCCAAAGAGAAGCACTTGTGAATAAAAGAATCAACAGTGGTTCCTTTGAGGTGATCTGAGAGTGATTGAAGACAGATCATGATGGCACCAGGTTCAAACACGATGGATACTAGGGCCGTCTTCGAACCAACGCCTTACAAATAAAACATTAAATGGCATAAAATGAATCAACTCTTCATTCTGAGTGTTTGAAATGTCAGCAAGACTACCCCAACAATTAGCACTTACTGTATTCCAAATATCAAGTCAGTGCCTGTGTTAAGGTCATTTTGCAGACCAAATCCTGAAAAACACCTTTTGGATCAAAAGCTCTCAAGAGAGAGAGAAGCACTTATGGACACTATTCAGCATCAGTGTGTCTGTTTGAGGGATTCTCCGTGCAATATCTTCATCAGCTAGCGTTGGTAGAGTTTGTCTCTTTCAACCGTCCCAACAGGAAGCACTTCCTGAATAAAAAAATACAACTAAACAGTTAATGCTCATGTTGGGCCCATAGCAAGGACTGTTCATCAGACCTCTTTCTTCCATGAAGTCCAGAGCAGCTCTTCTTCCATGTTGTTTCTCACATGCAGTTTTCTGATGAGGTTTGTCCAACTTTTATCCTGAATGCTTCCACAAACTCCACCTATTTCTTCCACAAGTTTCTACGATGGGGGTATTGCCCATCAGAAGGTCCATCAAGGAACAATGCTGTCATCAAGAATGCAAAACATTAGGTGTTGATGATTGGTCAATCAGCTTTCAATGTGTTTACTTCATGAAGATTTGTAACAGACAAGGACACAGTTCTGTGTTAGCTTTACACTGGGCACTGTTGAAATATAATTCAAGTCAAGATAAAACTTGGATTCAATCCTTCTTTCAGATCAATAAGAGTCTGAATCCATAATGGATCCAGAAAGGATTTCTTTCCATTGTGAGGAAAATGTGCAGGTTTTCTCAAGTCAGGACAGAAAGACACCCCAACTTTCAAGCACTTTCCAAAAATTCCTTCAAAGAATGTGCATAAAGTTGAAGTATATCTCATACTGAAATTTCTAAAGACATATATGGCTGAAGAAGACAAATGTCCAGAGGACATATAACTACCCCAACAAGAAGCACTTACTGCAGCGAGCAACAAAGTCAGTGTTTGTGTCGGGGTAATTACTCTGACCAGATATATAAAGCGTCGTGTGAATCCTGGACTGCAATCTGTTGAATATAAACTATGCTTTAGTTTCAATTTTACTTTGCATTGTGGACATTGTCACAACCAAGACAACCCCAAAGAGAAGCACTTGTGAATGAAAGAATCAACAGTGGTTCCTTTGAGGTGATCTGAGAGTGATTGAAGACAGAACATGATGGCACCAGGTTCAAACACGATGGATACTAGGGCCGTCTTCGAACCAACGCCTTACAAATAAAACATTAAATGGCATAAAATGAATCAACTCTTCATTCTGAGTGTTTGAAATGTCAGCAAGACTACCCCAACAATTAGCACTTACTGTATTCCAAATATCAAGTCAGTGCCTGTGTTAAGGTCATTTTGCAGACCAAATCCTGAAAAACACCTTTTGGATCAAAAGCTCTCAAGAGAGAGAGAAGCACTTATGGACACTATTCAGCATCAGTGTGTCTGTTTGAGGGATTCTCCGTGCAATATCTTCATCAGCTAGCGTTGGTAGAGTTTGTCTCTTTCAACCGTCCCAACAGGAAGCACTTCCTGAATAAAAAAAATACAACTAAACAGTTAATGCTCATGTTGGGCCCATAGCAAGGACTTTTCATCAGACCTCTTTCTTCCATGAAGTCCAGAGCAGCTCTTCTTCCATGTTGTTTCTCACATGCAGTTTTCTGATGAGGTTTGTCCAACTTTTATCCTGAATGCTTCCACAAACTCCACCTATTTCTTCCACAAGTTTCTACGATGGGGGTATTGCCCATCAGAAGGTCCATCAAGGAACAATGCTGTCATCAAGAATGCAAAACATTAGGTGTTGATGATTGGTCAATCAGCTTTCAATGTGTTTACTTCATGAAGATTTGTAACAGACAAGGACACAGTTCTGTGTTAGCTTTACACTGGGCACTGTTGAAATATAATTCAAGTCAAGATAAAACTTGGATTCAATCCTTCTTTCAGATCAATAAGAGTCTGAATCCATAATGGATCCAGAAAGGATTTCTTTCCATTGTGAGGAAAATGTGCAGTTTTTCTCAAGTCAGGACAGAAAGACACCCCAACGTTCAAGCACTTTCCAAAATTTCCTTCAAAGAATGTGCATAAAGTTGAAGTATATCTCATACTGAAATTTCCAAAGACATATATGGCTGAAGAAGACAAATGTCCAGAGGACATATAACTACCCCAACAAGAAGCACTTACTGCAGCGAGCAACAAAGTCAGTGTTTGTGTCGGGGTAATTACTCTGACCAGATATATAAAGCGTCGTGTGAATCCTGGACTGCAATCTGTTGAATATAAACTATGCTTTAGTTTCAATTTTACTTTGCATTGTGGACATTGTCACAACCAAGACAACCCCAAAGAGAAGCACTTGTGAATAAAAGAATCAACAGTGGTTCCTTTGAGGTGATCTGAGAGTGATTGAAGACAGAACATGATGGCACCAGGTTCAAACACGATGGATACTAGGGCCGTCTTCGAACCAACGCCTTACAAATAAAACATTAAATGGCATAAAATGAATCAACTCTTCATTCTGAGTGTTTGAAAGGTCAGCAAGACTACCCCAACAATTAGCACTTACTGTATTCCAAATATCAAGTCAGTGCCTGTGTTAAGGTCATTTTGCAGACCAAATCCTGAAAAACACCTTTTGGATCAAAAGCTCTCAAGAGAGAGAGAAGCACTTATGGACACTATTCAGCATCAGTGTGTCTGTTTGAGGGATTCTCCGTGCAATATCTTCATCAGCTAGCGTTGGTAGAGTTTGTCTCTTTCAACCGTCCCAACAGGAAGCACTTCCTGAATAAAAAAAAAAACAACTAAACAGTTAATGCTCATGTTGGGCCCATAGCAAGGACTGTTCATCAGACCTCTTTCTTCCATGAAGTCCAGAGCAGCTCTTCTTCCATGTTGTTTCTCACATGCAGTTTTCTGATGAGGTTTGTCCAACTTTTATCCTGAATGCTTCCACAAACTCCACCTATTTCTTCCACAAGTTTCTACGATGGGGGTATTGCCCATCAGACTGTCCATCAAGGAACAATGCTGTCATCAAGAATGCAAAACATTAGGTGTTGATGATTGGTCAATCAGCTTTCAATGTGTTTACTTCATGAAGATTTGTAACAGACAAGGACACAGTTCTGTGTTAGCTTTACACTGGGCACTGTTGAAATATAATTCAAGTCAAGATAAAACTTGGATTCAATCCTTCTTTCAGATCAATAAGAGTCTGAATCCATAATGGATCCAGAAAGGATTTCTTTCCATTGTGAGGAAAATGTGCAGGTTTTCTCAAGTCAGGACAGAAACACACCCCAACTTTCAAGCACTTTCCAAAAATTCCTTCAAAGAATGTGCATAAAGTTGAAGTATATCTCATACTGAAATTTCCAAAGACATATATGGCTGAAGAAGACAAATGTCCAGAGGACATATAACTACCCCAACAAGAAGCACTTACTGCAGCGAGCAACAAAGTCAGTGTTTGTGTCGGGGTAATTACTCTGACCAGAAATATAAAGCGTCGTGTGAATCCTGGACTGCAATCTGTTGAATATAAACTATGCTTTAGTTTCAATTTTACTTTGCATTGTGGACATTGTCACAACCAAGACAACCCCAAAGAGAAGCACTTGTGAATAAAAGAATCAACAGTGGTTCCTTTGAGGTGATCTGAGAGTGATTGAAGACAGAACATGATGGCACCAGGTTCAAACACGATGGATACTAGGGCCGTCTTCGAACCAACGACTTACAAATAAAACATTAAATGGCATAAAATGAATCAACTCTTCATTCTGAGTGTTTGAAATGTCAGCAAGACTACCCCAACAATTAGCACTTACTGTATTCCAAATATCAAGTCAGTGCCTGTGTTAAGGTCATTTTGCAGACCAAATCCTGAAAAACACCTTTTGGATCAAAAGCTCTCAAGAGAGAGAGAAGCACTTATGGACACTATTCAGCATCAGTGTGTCTGTTTGAGGGATTCTCCGTGCAATATCTTCATCAGCTAGCGTTGGTAGAGTTTGTCTCTTTCAACCGTCCCAACAGGAAGCACTTCCTGAATAAAAAAATACAACTAAACAGTTAATGCTCATGTTGGGCCCATAGCAAGGACTGTTCATCAGACCTCTTTCTTCCATGAAGTCCAGAGCAGCTCTTCTTCCATGTTGTTTCTCACATGCAGTTTTCTGATGAGGTTTGTCCAACTTTTATCCTGAATGCTTCCACAAACTCCACCTATTTCTTCCACAAGTTTCTACGATGGGGGTATTGCCCATCAGAAGGTCCATCAAGGAACAATGCTGTCATCAAGAATGCAAAACATTAGGTGTTGATAATTGGTCAATCAGCTTTCAATGTGTTTACTTCATGAAGATTTGTAACAGACAAGGACACAGTTCTGTGTTAGCTTTACACTGGGCACTGTTGAAATATAATTCAAGTCAAGATAAAACTTGGATTCAATCCTTCTTTCAGATCAATAAGAGTCTGAATCCATAATGGATCCAGAAAGGATTTCTTTCCCATGTGAGGAAAATGTGCAGTTTTTCTCAAGTCAGGACAGAAAGACACCCCAAATTTCAAGCACTTTCCAAAAATTCCTTCAAAGAATGTGCATAAAGTTGAAGTTTATCTCATACTGAAATTTCCAAAGACATATATGGCTGAAGAAGACAAATGTCCAGAGGACACATAACTACCCCAACAAGAAGCACTTACTGCAGCGAGCAACAAAGTCAGTGTTTGTGTCGGGGTAATTACTCTGACCAGATATATAAAGCGTCGTGTGAATCCTGGACTGCAATCTGTTGAATATAAACTATGCTTTAGTTTCAATTTTACTTTGCATTGTGGACATTGTCACAACCAAGACAACCCCAAAGAGAAGCACTTGTGAATAAAAGAATCAACAGTGGTTCCTTTGAGGTGATCTGAGAGTGATTGAAGACAGAACATGATGGCACCAGGTTCAAACACGATGGATACTAGGGCCGTCTTCGAACCAACGCCTTACAAATAAAACATTAAATGGCATAAAATGAATCAACTCTTCATTCTGAGTGTTTGAAAGGTCAGCAAGACTACCCCAACAATTAGCACTTACTGTATTCCAAATATCAAGTCAGTGCCTGTGTTAAGGTCATTTTGCAGACCAAATCCTGAAAAACACCTTTTGGATCAAAAGCTCTCAGAGAGAGAAGCACTTATGGACACTATTCAGCATCAGTGTGTCTGTTTGAGGGATTCTCCGTGCAATATCTTCATCAGCTAGCGTTGGTAGAGTTTGTCTCTTTCAACCGTCCCAACAGGAAGCACTTCCTGAATAAAAAAAAAACAACTAAACAGTTAATGCTCATGTTGGGCCCATAGCAAGGACTGTTCATCAGACCTCTTTCTTCCATGAAGTCCAGAGCAGCTCTTCTTCCATGTTGTTTCTCACATGCAGTTTTCTGATGAGGTTTGTCCAACTTTTATCCTGAATGCTTCCACAAACTCCACCTATTTCTTCCACAAGTTTCTACGATGGGGGTATTGCCCATCAGAAGGTCCATCAAGGAACAATGCTGTCATCAAGAATGCAAAACATTAGGTGTTGATAATTGGTCAATCAGCTTTCAATGTGTTTACTTCATGAAGATTTGTAACAGACAAGGACACAGTTCTGTGTTAGCTTTACACTGGGCACTGTTGAAATATAATTCAAGTCAAGATAAAACTTGGATTCAATCCTTCTTTCAGATCAATAAGAGTCTGAATCCATAATGGATCCAGAAAGGATTTCTTTCCCATGTGAGGAAAATGTGCAGTTTTTCTCAAGTCAGGACAGAAAGACACCCCAAATTTCAAGCACTTTCCAAAAATTCCTTCAAAGAATGTGCATAAAGTTGAAGTTTATCTCATACTGAAATTTCCAAAGACATATATGGCTGAAGAAGACAAATGTCCAGAGGACACATAACTACCCCAACAAGAAGCACTTACTGCAGCGAGCAACAAAGTCAGTGTTTGTGTCGGGGTAATTACTCTGACCAGATATATAAAGCGTCGTGTGAATCCTGGACTGCAATCTGTTGAATATAAACTATGCTTTAGTTTCAATTTTACTTTGCATTGTGGACATTGTCACAACCAAGACAACCCCAAAGAGAAGCACTTGTGAATAAAAGAATCAACAGTGGTTCCTTTGAGGTGATCTGAGAGTGATTGAAGACAGAACATGATGGCACCAGGTTCAAACACGATGGATACTAGGGCCGTCTTCGAACCAACGCCTTACAAATAAAACATTAAATGGCATAAAATGAATCAACTCTTCATTCTGAGTGTTTGAAAGGTCAGCAAGACTACCCCAACAATTAGCACTTACTGTATTCCAAATATCAAGTCAGTGCCTGTGTTAAGGTCATTTTGCAGACCAAATCCTGAAAAACACCTTTTGGATCAAAAGCTCTCAAGAGAGAGAGAAGCACTTATGGACACTATTCAGCATCAGTGTGTCTGTTTGAGGGATTCTCCGTGCAATATCTTCATCAGCTAGCGTTGGTAGAGTTTGTCTCTTTCAACCGTCCCAACAGGAAGCACTTCCTGAATAAAAAAAACAACTAAACAGTTAATGCTCATGTTGGGCCCATAGCAAGGACTGTTCATCAGACCTCTTTCTTCCATGAAGTCCAGAGCAGCTCTTCTTCCATGTTGTTTCTCACATGCAGTTTTCTGATGAGGTTTGTCCAACTTTTATCCTGAATGCTTCCACAAACTCCACCTATTTCTTCCACAAGTTTCTACGATGGGGGTATTGCCCATCAGAAGGTCCATCAAGGAACAATGCTGTCATCAAGAATGCAAAACATTAGGTGTTGATAATTGGTCAATCAGCTTTCAATGTGTTTACTTCATGAAGATTTGTAACAGACAAGGACACAGTTCTGTGTTAGCTTTACACTGGGCACTGTTGAAATATAATTCAAGTCAAGATAAAACTTGGATTCAATCCTTCTTTCAGATCAATAAGAGTCTGAATCCATAATGGATCCAGAAAGGATTTCTTTCCATTGTGAGGAAAATGTGCAGGTTTTCTCAAGTCAGGACAGAAAGACACCCCAACTTTCAAGCACTTTCCAAAAATTCCTTCAAAGAATGTGCATAAAGTTGAAGTATATCTCATACTGAAATTTCCAAAGACATATATGGCTGAAGAAGACAAATGTCCAGAGGACATATAACTACCCCAACAAGAAGCACTTACTGCAGCGAGCAACAAAGTCAGTGTTTGTGTCGGGGTAATTACTCTGACCAGATATATAAAGCGTCGTGTGAATCCTGGACTGCAATCTGTTGAATATAAACTATGCTTTAGTTTCAATTTTACTTTGCATTGTGGACATTGTCACAACCAAGACAACCCCAAAGAGAAGCACTTGTGAATAAAAGAATCAACAGTGGTTCCTTTGAGGTGATCTGAGAGTGATTGAAGACAGAACATGATGGCACCAGGTTCAAACACGATGGATACTAGGGCCGTCTTCGAACCAACGCCTTACAAATAAAACATTAAATGGCATAAAATGAATCAACTCTTCATTCTGAGTGTTTGAAAGGTCAGCAAGACTACCCCAACAATTAGCACTTACTGTATTCCAAATATCAAGTCAGTGCCTGTGTTAAGGTCATTTTGCAGACCAAATCCTGAAAAACACCTTTTGGATCAAAAGCTCTCAAGAGAGAGAGAAGCACTTATGGACACTATTCAGCATCAGTGTGTCTGTTTGAGGGATTCTCCGTGCAATATCTTCATCAGCTAGCGTTGGTAGAGTTTGTCTCTTTCAACCGTCCCAACAGGAAGCACTTCCTGAATAAAAAAAAAACAACTAAACAGTTAATGCTCATGTTGGGCCCATAGCAAGGACTGTTCATCAGACCTCTTTCTTCCATGAAGTCCAGAGCAGCTCTTCTTCCATGTTGTTTCTCACATGCAGTTTTCTGATGAGGTTTGTCCAACTTTTATCCTGAATGCTTCCACAAACTCCACCTATTTCTTCCACAAGTTTCTACGATGGGGGTATTGCCCATCAGAAGGTCCATCAAGGAACAATGCTGTCATCAAGAATGCAAAACATTAGGTGTTGATGATTGGTCAATCAGCTTTCAATGTGTTTACTTCATGAAGATTTGTAACAGACAAGGACACAGTTCTGTGTTAGCTTTACACTGGGCACTGTTGAAATATAATTCAAGTCAAGATAAAACTTGGATTCAATCCTTCTTTCAGATCAATAAGAGTCTGAATCCATAATGGATCCAGAAAGGATTTCTTTCCATTGTGAGGAAAATGTGCAGTTTTTCTCAAGTCAGGACAGAAAAACACCCCAACTTTCAAGCACTTTCCAAAAATTCCTTCAAAGAATGTGCATAAAGTTGAAGTATATCTCATACTGAAATTTCTAAAGACATATATGGCTGAAGAAGACAAATGTCCAGAGGACATATAACTACCCCAACAAGAAGCACTTACTGCAGCGAGCAACAAAGTCAGTGTTTGTGTCGGGGTAATTACTCTGACCAGATATATAAAGCGTCGTGTGAATCCTGGACTGCAATCTGTTGAATATAAACTATGCTTTAGTTTCAATTTTACTTTGCATTGTGGACATTGTCACAACCAAGACAACCCCAAAGAGAAGCACTTGTGAATAAAAGAATCAACAGTGGTTCCTTTGAGGTGATCTGAGAGTGATTGAAGACAGATCATGATGGCACCAGGTTCAAACACGATGGATACTAGGGCCGTCTTCGAACCAACGACTTACAAATAAAACATTAAATGGCATAAAATGAATCAACTCTTCATTCTGAGTGTTTGAAAGGTCAGCAAGACTACCCCAACAATTAGCACTTACTATATTCCAAATATCAAGTCAGTGCCTGTGTTAAGGTCATTTTGCAGACCAAATCCTGAAAAACACCTTTTGGATCAAAAGCTCTCAAGAGAGAGAGAAGCACTTATGGACACTATTCAGCATCAGTGTGTCTGTTTGAGGGATTCTCCGTGCAATATCTTCATCAGCTAGCGTTGGTAGAGTTTGTCTCTTTCAAACGTCCCAACAGGAAGCACTTCCTGAATAAAAAAATACAACTAAACAGTTAATGCTCATGTTGGGCCCATAGCAAGGACTGTTCATCAGACCTCTTTCTTCCATGAAGTCCAGAGCAGCTCTTCTTCCATGTTGTTTCTCACATGCAGTTTTCTGATGAGGTTTGTCCAACTTTTATCCTGAATGCTTCCACAAACTCCACCTATTTCTTCCACAAGTTTCTACGATGGGGGTATTGCCCATCAGAAGGTCCATCAAGGAACAATGCTGTCATCAAGAATGCAAAACATTAGGTGTTGATAATTGGTCAATCAGCTTTCAATGTGTTTACTTCATGAAGATTTGTAACAGACAAGGACACAGTTCTGTGTTAGCTTTACACTGGGCACTGTTGAAATATAATTCAAGTCAAGATAAAACTTGGATTCAATCCTTCTTTCAGATCAATAAGAGTCTGAATCCATAATGGATCCAGAAAGGATTTCTTTCCCATGTGAGGAAAATGTGCAGTTTTTCTCAAGTCAGGACAGAAAGACACCCCAAATTTCAAGCACTTTCCAAAAATTCCTTCAAAGAATGTGCATAAAGTTGAAGTTTATCTCATACTGAAATTTCCAAAGACATATATGGCTGAAGAAGACAAATGTCCAGAGGACACATAACTACCCCAACAAGAAGCACTTACTGCAGCGAGCAACAAAGTCAGTGTTTGTGTCGGGGTAATTACTCTGACCAGATATATAAAGCGTCGTGTGAATCCTGGACTGCAATCTGTTGAATATAAACTATGCTTTAGTTTCAATTTTACTTTGCATTGTGGACATTGTCACAACCAAGACAACCCCAAAGAGAAGCACTTGTGAATAAAAGAATCAACAGTGGTTCCTTTGAGGTGATCTGAGAGTGATTGAAGACAGAACATGATGGCACCAGGTTCAAACATGGATACTAGGGCCGTCTTCGAACCAACGCCTTACAAATAAAACATTAAATGGCATAAAATGAATCAACTCTTCATTCTGAGTGTTTGAAAGGTCAGCAAGACTACCCCAACAATTAGCACTTACTGTATTCCAAATATCAAGTCAGTGCCTGTGTTAAGGTCATTTTGCAGACCAAATCCTGAAAAACACCTTTTGGATCAAAAGCTCTCAAGAGAGAGAGAAGCACTTATGGACACTATTCAGCATCAGTGTGTCTGTTTGAGGGATTCTCCGTGCAATATCTTCATCAGCTAGCGTTGGTAGAGTTTGTCTCTTTCAACCGTCCCAACAGGAAGCACTTCCTGAATAAAAAAAAAACAACTAAACAGTTAATGCTCATGTTGGGCCCATAGCAAGGACTGTTCATCAGACCTCTTTCTTCCATGAAGTCCAGAGCAGCTCTTCTTCCATGTTGTTTCTCACATGCAGTTTTCTGATGAGGTTTGTCCAACTTTTATCCTGAATGCTTCCACAAACTCCACCTATTTCTTCCACAAGTTTCTACGATGGGGGTATTGCCCATCAGAAGGTCCATCAAGGAACAATGCTGTCATCAAGAATGCAAAACATTAGGTGTTGATAATTGGTCAATCAGCTTTCAATGTGTTTACTTCATGAAGATTTGTAACAGACAAGGACACAGTTCTGTGTTAGCTTTACACTGGGCACTGTTGAAATATAATTCAAGTCAAGATAAAACTTGGATTCAATCCTTCTTTCAGATCAATAAGAGTCTGAATCCATAATGGATCCAGAAAGGATTTCTTTCCCATGTGAGGAAAATGTGCAGTTTTTCTCAAGTCAGGACAGAAAGACACCCCAAATTTCAAGCACTTTCCAAAAATTCCTTCAAAGAATGTGCATAAAGTTGAAGTTTATCTCATACTGAAATTTCCAAAGACATATATGGCTGAAGAAGACAAATGTCCAGAGGACACATAACTACCCCAACAAGAAGCACTTACTGCAGCGAGCAACAAAGTCAGTGTTTGTGTCGGGGTAATTACTCTGACCAGATATATAAAGCGTCGTGTGAATCCTGGACTGCAATCTGTTGAATATAAACTATGCTTTAGTTTCAATTTTACTTTGCATTGTGGACATTGTCACAACCAAGACAACCCCAAAGAGAAGCACTTGTGAATAAAAGAATCAACAGTGGTTCCTTTGAGGTGATCTGAGAGTGATTGAAGACAGAACATGATGGCACCAGGTTCAAACACGATGGATACTAGGGCCGTCTTCAAACCAACGCCTTACAAATAAAACATTAAATGGCATAAAATGAATCAACTCTTCATTCTGAGTGTTTGAAAGGTCAGCAAGACTACCCCAACAATTAGCACTTACTATATTCCAAATATCAAGTCAGTGCCTGTGTTAAGGTCATTTTGCAGACCAAATCCTGAAAAACACCTTTTGGATCAAAAGCTCTCAAGAGAGAGAGAAGCACTTATGGACACTATTCAGCATCAGTGTGTCTGTTTGAGGGATTCTCCGTGCAATATCTTCATCAGCTAGCGTTGGTAGAGTTTGTCTCTTTCAACCGTCCCAACAGGAAGCACTTCCTGAATAAAAAAAAAAACAACTAAACAGTTAATGCTCATGTTGGGCCCATAGCAAGGACTGTTCATCAGACCTCTTTCTTCCATGAAGTCCAGAGCAGCTCTTCTTCCATGTTGTTTCTCACATGCAGTTTTCTGATGAGGTTTGTCCAACTTTTATCCTGAATGCTTCCACAAACTCCACCTATTTCTTCCACAAGTTTCTACGATGGGGGTATTGCCCATCAGACTGTCCATCAAGGAACAATGCTGTCATCAAGAATGCAAAACATTAGGTGTTGATGATTGGTCAATCAGCTTTCAATGTGTTTACTTCATGAAGATTTGTAACAGACAAGGACACAGTTCTGTGTTAGCTGTACACTGGGCACTGTTGAAATATAATTCAAGTCAAGATAAAACTTGGATTCAATCCTTCTTTCAGATCAATAAGAGTCTGAATCCATAATGGATCCAGAAAGGATTTCTTTCCATTGTGAGGAAAATGTGCAGGTTTTCTCAAGTCAGGACAGAAAGACACCCCAACTTTCAAGCACTTTCCAAAAATTCCTTCAAAGAATGTGCATAAAGTTGAAGTATATCTCATACTGAAATTTCTAAAGACATATATGGCTGAAGAAGACAAATGTCCAGAGGACATATAACTACCCAAACAAGAAGCACTTACTGCAGCGAGCAACAAAGTCAGTGTTTGTGTCGGGGTAATTACTCTGACCAGATATATAAAGCGTCGTGTGAATCCTGGACTGCAATCTGTTGAATATAAACTATGCGTTAGTTTCAATTTTACTTTGCATTGTGGACATTGTCACAACCAAGACAACCCCAAAGAGAAGCACTTGTGAATAAAAGAATCAACAGTGGTTCCTTTGAGGTGATCTGAGAGTGATTGAAGACAGATCATGATGGCACCAGGTTCAAACACGATGGATACTAGGGCCGTCTTCGAACCAACGCCTTACAAATAAAACATTAAATGGCATAAAATGAATCAACTCTTCATTCTGAGTGTTTGAAATGTCAGCAAGACTACCCCAACAATTAGCACTTACTGTATTCCAAATATCAAGTCAGTGCCTGTGTTAAGGTCATTTTGCAGACCAAATCCTGAAAAACACCTTTTGGATCAAAAGCTCTCAAGAGAGAGAGAAGCACTTATGGACACTATTCAGCATCAGTGTGTCTGTTTGAGGGATTCTCCGTGCAATATCTTCATCAGCTAGCGTTGGTAGAGTTTGTCTCTTTCAACCGTCCCAACAGGAAGCACTTCCTGAATAAAAAAAATACAACTAAACAGTTAATGCTCATGTTGGGCCCATAGCAAGGACTGTTCATCAGACCTCTTTCTTCCATGAAGTCCAGAGCAGCTCTTCTTCCATGTTGTTTCTCACATGCAGTTTTCTGATGAGGTTTGTCCAACTTTTATCCTGAATGCTTCCACAAACTCCACCTATTTCTTCCACAAGTTTCTACAATGGGGGTATTGCCCATCAGAAGGTCCATCAAGGAACAATGCTGTCATCAAGAATGCAAAACATTAGGTGTTGATGATTGGTCAATCAGCTTTCAATGTGTTTACTTCATGAAGATTTGTAACAGACAAGGACACAGTTCTGTGTTAGCTGTACACTGGGCACTGTTGAAATATAATTCAAGTCAAGATAAAACTTGGATTCAATCCTTCTTTCAGATCAATAAGAGTCTGAATCCATAATGGATCCAGAAAGGATTTCTTTCCATTGTGAGGAAAATGTGCAGGTTTTCTCAAGTCAGGACAGAAACACACCCCAACTTTCAAGCACTTTCCAAAAATTCCTTCAAAGAATGTGCATAAAGTTGAAGTATATCTCATACTGAAATTTCCAAAGACATATATGGCTGAAGAAGACAAATGTCCAGAGGACATATAACTACCCCAACAAGAAGCACTTACTGCAGCGAGCAACAAAGTCAGTGTTTGTGTCGGGGTAATTACTCTGACCAGAAATATAAAGCGTCGTGTGAATCCTGGACTGCAATCTGTTGAATATAAACTATGCTTTAGTTTCAATTTTACTTTGCATTGTGGACATTGTCACAACCAAGACAACCCCAAAGAGAAGCACTTGTGAATAAAAGAATCAACAGTGGTTCCTTTGAGGTGATCTGAGAGTGATTGAAGACAGAACATGATGGCACCAGGTTCAAACACGATGGATACTAGGGCCGTCTTCGAACCAACGACTTACAAATAAAACATTAAATGGCATAAAATGAATCAACTCTTCATTCTGAGTGTTTGAAATGTCAGCAAGACTACCCCAACAATTAGCACTTACTGTATTCCAAATATCAAGTCAGTGCCTGTGTTAAGGTCATTTTGCAGACCAAATCCTGAAAAACACCTTTTGGATCAAAAGCTCTCAAGAGAGAGAGAAGCACTTATGGACACTATTCAGCATCAGTGTGTCTGTTTGAGGGATTCTCCGTGCAATATCTTCATCAGCTAGCGTTGGTAGAGTTTGTCTCTTTCAACCGTCCCAACAGGAAGCACTTCCTGAATAAAAAAAAAACAACTAAACAGTTAATGCTCATGTTGGGCCCATAGCAAGGACTGTTCATCAGACCTCTTTCTTCCATGAAGTCCAGAGCAGCTCTTCTTCCATGTTGTTTCTCACATGCAGTTTTCTGATGAGGTTTGTCCAACTTTTATCCTGAATGCTTCCACAAACTCCACCTATTTCTTCCACAAGTTTCTACGATGGGGGTATTGCCCATCAGACTGTCCATCAAGGAACAATGCTGTCATCAAGAATGCAAAACATTAGGTGTTGATGATTGGTCAATCAGCTTTCAATGTGTTTACTTCATGAAGATTTGTAACAGACAAGGACACAGTTCTGTGTTAGCTTTACACTGGGCACTGTTGAAATATAATTCAAGTCAAGATAAAACTTGGATTCAATCCTTCTTTCAGATCAATAAGAGTCTGAATCCATAATGGATCCAGAAAGGATTTCTTTCCATTGTGAGGAAAATGTGCAGTTTTTCTCAAGTCAGGACAGAAAGACACCCCAACTTTCAAGCACTTTCCAAAAATTCCTTCAAAGAATGTGCATAAAGTTGAAGTATATCTCATACTGAAATTTCTAAAGACATATATGGCTGAAGAAGACAAATGTCCAGAGGACATATAACTACCCCAACAAGAAGCACTTACTGCAGCGAGCAACAAAGTCAGTGTTTGTGTCGGGGTAATTACTCTGACCAGATATATAAAGCGTCGTGTGAATCCTGGACTGCAATCTGTTGAATATAAACTATGCTTTAGTTTCAATTTTACTTTGCATTGTGGACATTGTCACAACCAAGACAACCCCAAAGAGAAGCACTTGTGAATAAAAGAATCAACAGTGGTTCCTTTGAGGTGATCTGAGAGTGATTGAAGACAGATCATGATGGCACCAGGTTCAAACACGATGGATACTAGGGCCGTCTTCGAACCAACGCCTTACAAATAAAACATTAAATGGCATAAAATGAATCAACTCTTCATTCTGAGTGTTTGAAATGTCAGCAAGACTACCCCAACAATTAGCACTTACTGTATTCCAAATATCAAGTCAGTGCCTGTGTTAAGGTCATTTTGCAGACCAAATCCTGAAAAACACCTTTTGGATCAAAAGCTCTCAAGAGAGAGAGAAGCACTTATGGACACTATTCAGCATCAGTGTGTCTGTTTGAGGGATTCTCCGTGCAATATCTTCATCAGCTAGCGTTGGTAGAGTTTGTCTCTTTCAACCGTCCCAACAGGAAGCACTTCCTGAATAAAAAAATACAACTAAACAGTTAATGCTCATGTTGGGCCCATAGCAAGGACTGTTCATCAGACCTCTTTCTTCCATGAAGTCCAGAGCAGCTCTTCTTCCATGTTGTTTCTCACATGCAGTTTTCTGATGAGGTTTGTCCAACTTTTATCCTGAATGCTTCCACAAACTCCACCTATTTCTTCCACAAGTTTCTACGATGGGGGTATTGCCCATCAGAAGGTCCATCAAGGAACAATGCTGTCATCAAGAATGCAAAACATTAGGTGTTGATAATTGGTCAATCAGCTTTCAATGTGTTTACTTCATGAAGATTTGTAACAGACAAGGACACAGTTCTGTGTTAGCTTTACACTGGGCACTGTTGAAATATAATTCAAGTCAAGATAAAACTTGGATTCAATCCTTCTTTCAGATCAATAAGAGTCTGAATCCATAATGGATCCAGAAAGGATTTCTTTCCATTGTGAGGAAAATGTGCAGTTTTTCTCAAGTCAGGACAGAAAGACACCCCAAATTTCAAGCACTTTCCAAAAATTCCTTCAAAGAATGTGCATAAAGTTGAAGTTTATCTCATACTGAAATTCCTAAAGACATATATGGCTGAAGAAGACAAATGTCCAGAGGACATATAACTACCCCAACAAGAAGCACTTACTGCAGCGAGCAACAAAGTCAGTGTTTGTGTCGGGGTAATTACTCTGACCAGATATATAAAGCGTCGTGTGAATCCTGGACTGCAATCTGTTGAATATAAACTATGCTTTAGTTTCAATTTTACTTTGCATTGTGGACATTGTCACAACCAAGACAACCCCAAAGAGAAGCACTTGTGAATAAAAGAATCAACAGTGGTTCCTTTGAGGTGATCTGAGAGTGATTGAAGACAGAACATGATGGCACCAGGTTCAAACACGATGGATACTAGGGCCGTCTTCGAACCAACGACTTACAAATAAAACATTAAATGGCATAAAATGAATCAACTCTTCATTCTGAGTGTTTGAAAGGTCAGCAAGACTACCCCAACAATTAGCACTTACTATATTCCAAATATCAAGTCAGTGCCTGTGTTAAGGTCATTTTGCAGACCAAATCCTGAAAAACACCTTTTGGATCAAAAGCTCTCAAGAGAGAGAGAAGCACTTATGGACACTATTCAGCATCAGTGTGTCTGTTTGAGGGATTCTCCGTGCAATATCTTCATCAGCTAGCGTTGGTAGAGTTTGTCTCTTTCAACCGTCCCAACAGGAAGCACTTCCTGAATAAAAAAAAACCAACTAAACAGTTAATGCTCATGTTGGGCCCATAGCAAGGACTGTTCATCAGACCTCTTTCTTCCATGAAGTCCAGAGCAGCTCTTCTTCCATGTTGTTTCTCACATGCAGTTTTCTGATGAGGTTTGTCCAACTTTTATCCTGAATGCTTCCACAAACTCCACCTATTTCTTCCACAAGTTTCTACGATGGGGGTATTGCCCATCAGAAGGTCCATCAAGGAACAATGCTGTCATCAAGAATGCAAAACATTAGGTGTTGATAATTGGTCAATCAGCTTTCAATGTGTTTACTTCATGAAGATTTGTAACAGACAAGGACACAGTTCTGTGTTAGCTTTACACTGGGCACTGTTGAAATATAATTCAAGTCAAGATAAAACTTGGATTCAATCCTTCTTTCAGATCAATAAGAGTCTGAATCCATAATGGATCCAGAAAGGATTTCTTTCCCATGTGAGGAAAATGTGCAGTTTTTCTCAAGTCAGGACAGAAAGACACCCCAAATTTCAAGCACTTTCCAAAAATTCCTTCAAAGAATGTGCATAAAGTTGAAGTTTATCTCATACTGAAATTTCCAAAGACATATATGGCTGAAGAAGACAAATGTCCAGAGGACACATAACTACCCCAACAAGAAGCACTTACTGCAGCGAGCAACAAAGTCAGTGTTTGTGTCGGGGTAATTACTCTGACCAGATATATAAAGCGTCGTGTGAATCCTGGACTGCAATCTGTTGAATATAAACTATGCTTTAGTTTCAATTTTACTTTGCATTGTGGACATTGTCACAACCAAGACAACCCCAAAGAGAAGCACTTGTGAATAAAAGAATCAACAGTGGTTCCTTTGAGGTGATCTGAGAGTGATTGAAGACAGAACATGATGGCACCAGGTTCAAACACGATGGATACTAGGGCCGTCTTCGAACCAACGACTTACAAATAAAACATTAAATGGCATAAAATGAATCAACTCTTCATTCTGAGTGTTTGAAAGGTCAGCAAGACTACCCCAACAATTAGCACTTACTATATTCCAAATATCAAGTCAGTGCCTGTGTTAAGGTCATTTTGCAGACCAAATCCTGAAAAACACCTTTTGGATCAAAAGCTCTCAAGAGAGAGAGAAGCACTTATGGACACTATTCAGCATCAGTGTGTCTGTTTGAGGGATTCTCCGTGCAATATCTTCATCAGCTAGCGTTGGTAGAGTTTGTCTCTTTCAACCGTCCCAACAGGAAGCACTTCCTGAATAAAAAAATACAACTAAACAGTTAATGCTCATGTTGGGCCCATAGCAAGGACTGTTCATCAGACCTCTTTCTTCCATGAAGTCCAGAGCAGCTCTTCTTCCATGTTGTTTCTCACATGCAGTTTTCTGATGAGGTTTGTCCAACTTTTATCCTGAATGCTTCCACAAACTCCACCTATTTCTTCCACAAGTTTCTACGATGGGGGTATTGCCCATCAGAAGGTCCATCAAGGAACAATGCTGTCATCAAGAATGCAAAACATTAGGTGTTGATAATTGGTCAATCAGCTTTCAATGTGTTTACTTCATGAAGATTTGTAACAGACAAGGACACAGTTCTGTGTTAGCTTTACACTGGGCACTGTTGAAATATAATTCAAGTCAAGATAAAACTTGGATTCAATCCTTCTTTCAGATCAATAAGAGTCTGAATCCATAATGGATCCAGAAAGGATTTCTTTCCCATGTGAGGAAAATGTGCAGTTTTTCTCAAGTCAGGACAGAAAGACACCCCAAATTTCAAGCACTTTCCAAAAATTCCTTCAAAGAATGTGCATAAAGTTGAAGTTTATCTCATACTGAAATTTCCAAAGACATATATGGCTGAAGAAGACAAATGTCCAGAGGACACATAACTACCCCAACAAGAAGCACTTACTGCAGCGAGCAACAAAGTCAGTGTTTGTGTCGGGGTAATTACTCTGACCAGATATATAAAGCGTCGTGTGAATCCTGGACTGCAATCTGTTGAATATAAACTATGCTTTAGTTTCAATTTTACTTTGCATTGTGGACATTGTCACAACCAAGACAACCCCAAAGAGAAGCACTTGTGAATAAAAGAATCAACAGTGGTTCCTTTGAGGTGATCTGAGAGTGATTGAAGACAGAACATGATGGCACCAGGTTCAAACATGGATACTAGGGCCGTCTTCGAACCAACGCCTTACAAATAAAACATTAAATGGCATAAAATGAATCAACTCTTCATTCTGAGTGTTTGAAAGGTCAGCAAGACTACCCCAACAATTAGCACTTACTGTATTCCAAATATCAAGTCAGTGCCTGTGTTAAGGTCATTTTGCAGACCAAATCCTGAAAAACACCTTTTGGATCAAAAGCTCTCAAGAGAGAGAGAAGCACTTATGGACACTATTCAGCATCAGTGTGTCTGTTTGAGGGATTCTCCGTGCAATATCTTCATCAGCTAGCGTTGGTAGAGTTTGTCTCTTTCAACCGTCCCAACAGGAAGCACTTCCTGAATAAAAAAAAAACAACTAAACAGTTAATGCTCATGTTGGGCCCATAGCAAGGACTGTTCATCAGACCTCTTTCTTCCATGAAGTCCAGAGCAGCTCTTCTTCCATGTTGTTTCTCACATGCAGTTTTCTGATGAGGTTTGTCCAACTTTTATCCTGAATGCTTCCACAAACTCCACCTATTTCTTCCACAAGTTTCTACGATGGGGGTATTGCCCATCAGAAGGTCCATCAAGGAACAATGCTGTCATCAAGAATGCAAAACATTAGGTGTTGATAATTGGTCAATCAGCTTTCAATGTGTTTACTTCATGAAGATTTGTAACAGACAAGGACACAGTTCTGTGTTAGCTTTACACTGGGCACTGTTGAAATATAATTCAAGTCAAGATAAAACTTGGATTCAATCCTTCTTTCAGATCAATAAGAGTCTGAATCCATAATGGATCCAGAAAGGATTTCTTTCCCATGTGAGGAAAATGTGCAGTTTTTCTCAAGTCAGGACAGAAAGACACCCCAAATTTCAAGCACTTTCCAAAAATTCCTTCAAAGAATGTGCATAAAGTTGAAGTTTATCTCATACTGAAATTTCCAAAGACATATATGGCTGAAGAAGACAAATGTCCAGAGGACACATAACTACCCCAACAAGAAGCACTTACTGCAGCGAGCAACAAAGTCAGTGTTTGTGTCGGGGTAATTACTCTGACCAGATATATAAAGCGTCGTGTGAATCCTGGACTGCAATCTGTTGAATATAAACTATGCTTTAGTTTCAATTTTACTTTGCATTGTGGACATTGTCACAACCAAGACAACCCCAAAGAGAAGCACTTGTGAATAAAAGAATCAACAGTGGTTCCTTTGAGGTGATCTGAGAGTGATTGAAGACAGAACATGATGGCACCAGGTTCAAACACGATGGATACTAGGGCCGTCTTCGAACCAACGCCTTACAAATAAAACATTAAATGGCATAAAATGAATCAACTCTTCATTCTGAGTGTTTGAAAGGTCAGCAAGACTACCCCAACAATTAGCACTTACTGTATTCCAAATATCAAGTCAGTGCCTGTGTTAAGGTCATTTTGCAGACCAAATCCTGAAAAACACCTTTTGGATCAAAAGCTCTCAAGAGAGAGAGAAGCACTTATGGACACTATTCAGCATCAGTGTGTCTGTTTGAGGGATTCTCCGTGCAATATCTTCATCAGCTAGCGTTGGTAGAGTTTGTCTCTTTCAACCGTCCCAACAGGAAGCACTTCCTGAATAAAAAAAACAACTAAACAGTTAATGCTCATGTTGGGCCCATAGCAAGGACTGTTCATCAGACCTCTTTCTTCCATGAAGTCCAGAGCAGCTCTTCTTCCATGTTGTTTCTCACATGCAGTTTTCTGATGAGGTTTGTCCAACTTTTATCCTGAATGCTTCCACAAACTCCACCTATTTCTTCCACAAGTTTCTACGATGGGGGTATTGCCCATCAGAAGGTCCATCAAGGAACAATGCTGTCATCAAGAATGCAAAACATTAGGTGTTGATGATTGGTCAATCAGCTTTCAATGTGTTTACTTCATGAAGATTTGTAACAGACAAGGACACAGTTCTGTGTTAGCTTTACACTGGGCACTGTTGAAATATAATTCAAGTCAAGATAAAACTTGGATTCAATCCTTCTTTCAGATCAATAAGAGTCTGAATCCATAATGGATCCAGAAAGGATTTCTTTCCATTGTGAGGAAAATGTGCAGGTTTTCTCAAGTCAGGACAGAAAGACACCCCAACTTTCAAGCACTTTCCAAAAATTCCTTCAAAGAATGTGCATAAAGTTGAAGTATATCTCATACTGAAATTTCTAAAGACATATATGGCTGAAGAAGACAAATGTCCAGAGGACATATAACTACCCCAACAAGAAGCACTTACTGCAGCGAGCAACAAAGTCAGTGTTTGTGTCGGGGTAATTACTCTGACCAGATATATAAAGCGTCGTGTGAATCCTGGACTGCAATCTGTTGAATATAAACTATGCTTTAGTTTCAATTTTACTTTGCATTGTGGACATTGTCACAACCAAGACAACCCCAAAGAGAAGCACTTGTGAATGAAAGAATCAACAGTGGTTCCTTTGAGGTGATCTGAGAGTGATTGAAGACAGAACATGATGGCACCAGGTTCAAACACGATGGATACTAGGGCCGTCTTCGAACCAACGACTTACAAATAAAACATTAAATGGCATAAAATGAATCAACTCTTCATTCTGAGTGTTTGAAAGGTCAGCAAGACTACCCCAACAATTAGCACTTACTGTATTCCAAATATCAAGTCAGTGCCTGTGTTAAGGTCATTTTGCAGACCAAATCCTGAAAAACACCTTTTGGATCAAAAGCTCTCAAGAGAGAGAGAAGCACTTATGGACACTATTCAGCATCAGTGTGTCTGTTTGAGGGATTCTCCATGCAATATCTTCATCAGCTAGCGTTGGTAGAGTTTGTCTCTTTCAACCGTCCCAACAGGATGCACATCCTGAATAAAAAAAAACAACTAAACAGTTAATGCTCATGTTGGGCCCATAGCAAGGACTGTTCATCAGACCTCTTTCTTCCATGAAGTCCAGAGCAGCTCTTCTTCCATGTTGTTTCTCACATGCAGTTTTCTGATGAGGTTTGTCCAACTTTTATCCTGAATGCTTCCACAAACTCCACCTATTTCTTCCACAAGTTTCTACGATGGGGGTATTGCCCATCAGAAGGTCCATCAAGGAACAATGCTGTCATCAAGAATGCAAAACATTAGGTGTTGATAATTGGTCAATCAGCTTTCAATGTGTTTACTTCATGAAGATTTGTAACAGACAAGGACACAGTTCTGTGTTAGCTTTACACTGGGCACTGTTGAAATATAATTCAAGTCAAGATAAAACTTGGATTCAATCCTTCTTTCAGATCAATAAGAGTCTGAATCCATAATGGATCCAGAAAGGATTTCTTTCCATTGTGAGGAAAATGTGCAGGTTTTCTCAAGTCAGGACAGAAAGACACCCCAACTTTCAAGCACTTTCCAAAAATTCCTTCAAAGAATGTGCATAAAGTTGAAGTATATCTCATACTGAAATTTCCAAAGACATATATGGCTGAAGAAGACAAATGTCCAGAGGACATATAACTACCCCAACAAGAAGCACTTACTGCAGCGAGCAACAAAGTCAGTGTTTGTGTCGGGGTAATTACTCTGACCAGATATATAAAGCGTCGTGTGAATCCTGGACTGCAATCTGTTGAATATAAACTATGCTTTAGTTTCAATTTTACTTTGCATTGTGGACATTGTCACAACCAAGACAACCCCAAAGAGAAGCACTTGTGAATAAAAGAATCAACAGTGGTTCCTTTGAGGTGATCTGAGAGTGATTGAAGACAGAACATGATGGCACCAGGTTCAAACACGATGGATACTAGGGCCGTCTTCGAACCAACGACTTACAAATAAAACATTAAATGGCATAAAATGAATCAACTCTTCATTCTGAGTGTTTGAAAGGTCAGCAAGACTACCCCAACAATTAGCACTTACTGTATTCCAAATATCAAGTCAGTGCCTGTGTTAAGGTCATTTTGCAGACCAAATCCTGAAAAACACCTTTTGGATCAAAAGCTCTCAAGAGAGAGAGAAGCACTTATGGACACTATTCAGCATCAGTGTGTCTGTTTGAGGGATTCTCCGTGCAATATCTTCATCAGCTAGCGTTGGTAGAGTTTGTCTCTTTCAACCGTCCCAACAGGAAGCACTTCCTGAATAAAAAAATACAACTAAACAGTTAATGCTCATGTTGGGCCCATAGCAAGGACTGTTCATCAGACCTCTTTCTTCCATGAAGTCCAGAGCAGCTCTTCTTCCATGTTGTTTCTCACATGCAGTTTTCTGATGAGGTTTGTCCAACTTTTATCCTGAATGCTTCCACAAACTCCACCTATTTCTTCCACAAGTTTCTACGATGGGGGTATTGCCCATCAGAAGGTCCATCAAGGAACAATGCTGTCATCAAGAATGCAAAACATTAGGTGTTGATAATTGGTCAATCAGCTTTCAATGTGTTTACTTCATGAAGATTTGTAACAGACAAGGACACAGTTCTGTGTTAGCTTTACACTGGGCACTGTTGAAATATAATTCAAGTCAAGATAAAACTTGGATTCAATCCTTCTTTCAGATCAATAAGAGTCTGAATCCATAATGGATCCAGAAAGGATTTCTTTCCCATGTGAGGAAAATGTGCAGTTTTTCTCAAGTCAGGACAGAAAGACACCCCAAATTTCAAGCACTTTCCAAAAATTCCTTCAAAGAATGTGCATAAAGTTGAAGTTTATCTCATACTGAAATTTCCAAAGACATATATGGCTGAAGAAGACAAATGTCCAGAGGACACATAACTACCCCAACAAGAAGCACTTACTGCAGCGAGCAACAAAGTCAGTGTTTGTGTCGGGGTAATTACTCTGACCAGATATATAAAGCGTCGTGTGAATCCTGGACTGCAATCTGTTGAATATAAACTATGCTTTAGTTTCAATTTTACTTTGCATTGTGGACATTGTCACAACCAAGACAACCCCAAAGAGAAGCACTTGTGAATAAAAGAATCAACAGTGGTTCCTTTGAGGTGATCTGAGAGTGATTGAAGACAGAACATGATGGCACCAGGTTCAAACACGATGGATACTAGGGCCGTCTTCGAACCAACGCCTTACAAATAAAACATTAAATGGCATAAAATGAATCAACTCTTCATTCTGAGTGTTTGAAAGGTCAGCAAGACTACCCCAACAATTAGCACTTACTGTATTCCAAATATCAAGTCAGTGCCTGTGTTAAGGTCATTTTGCAGACCAAATCCTGAAAAACACCTTTTGGATCAAAAGCTCTCAAGAGAGAGAGAAGCACTTATGGACACTATTCAGCATCAGTGTGTCTGTTTGAGGGATTCTCCGTGCAATATCTTCATCAGCTAGCGTTGGTAGAGTTTGTCTCTTTCAACCGTCCCAACAGGAAGCACTTCCTGAATAAAAAAAAAACAACTAAACAGTTAATGCTCATGTTGGGCCCATAGCAAGGACTGTTCATCAGACCTCTTTCTTCCATGAAGTCCAGAGCAGCTCTTCTTCCATGTTGTTTCTCACATGCAGTTTTCTGATGAGGTTTGTCCAACTTTTATCCTGAATGCTTCCACAAACTCCACCTATTTCTTCCACAAGTTTCTACGATGGGGGTATTGCCCATCAGAAGGTCCATCAAGGAACAATGCTGTCATCAAGAATGCAAAACATTAGGTGTTGATAATTGGTCAATCAGCTTTCAATGTGTTTACTTCATGAAGATTTGTAACAGACAAGGACACAGTTCTGTGTTAGCTTTACACTGGGCACTGTTGAAATATAATTCAAGTCAAGATAAAACTTGGATTCAATCCTTCTTTCAGATCAATAAGAGTCTGAATCCATAATGGATCCAGAAAGGATTTCTTTCCCATGTGAGGAAAATGTGCAGTTTTTCTCAAGTCAGGACAGAAAGACACCCCAAATTTCAAGCACTTTCCAAAAATTCCTTCAAAGAATGTGCATAAAGTTGAAGTTTATCTCATACTGAAATTTCCAAAGACATATATGGCTGAAGAAGACAAATGTCCAGAGGACATATAACTACCCCAACAAGAAGCACTTACTGCAGCGAGCAACAAAGTCAGTGTTTGTGTCGGGGTAATTACTCTGACCAGATATATAAAGCGTCGTGTGAATCCTGGACTGCAATCTGTTGAATATAAACTATGCTTTAGTTTCAATTTTACTTTGCATTGTGGACATTGTCACAACCAAGACAACCCCAAAGAGAAGCACTTGTGAATAAAAGAATCAACAGTGGTTCCTTTGAGGTGATCTGAGAGTGATTGAAGACAGAACATGATGGCACCAGGTTCAAACACGATGGATACTAGGGCCGTCTTCGAACCAACGACTTACAAATAAAACATTAAATGGCATAAAATGAATCAACTCTTCATTCTGAGTGTTTGAAAGGTCAGCAAGACTACCCCAACAATTAGCACTTACTGTATTCCAAATATCAAGTCAGTGCCTGTGTTAAGGTCATTTTGCAGACCAAATCCTGAAAAACACCTTTTGGATCAAAAGCTCTCAAGAGAGAGAGAAGCACTTATGGACACTATTCAGCATCAGTGTGTCTGTTTGAGGGATTCTCCGTGCAATATCTTCATCAGCTAGCGTTGGTAGAGTTTGTCTCTTTCAACCGTCCCAACAGGAAGCACTTCCTGAATAAAAAAATACAACTAAACAGTTAATGCTCATGTTGGGCCCATAGCAAGGACTGTTCATCAGACCTCTTTCTTCCATGAAGTCCAGAGCAGCTCTTCTTCCATGTTGTTTCTCACATGCAGTTTTCTGATGAGGTTTGTCCAACTTTTATCCTGAATGCTTCCACAAACTCCACCTATTTCTTCCACAAGTTTCTACGATGGGGGTATTGCCCATCAGAAGGTCCATCAAGGAACAATGCTGTCATCAAGAATGCAAAACATTAGGTGTTGATAATTGGTCAATCAGCTTTCAATGTGTTTACTTCATGAAGATTTGTAACAGACAAGGACACAGTTCTGTGTTAGCTTTACACTGGGCACTGTTGAAATATAATTCAAGTCAAGATAAAACTTGGATTCAATCCTTCTTTCAGATCAATAAGAGTCTGAATCCATAATGGATCCAGAAAGGATTTCTTTCCCATGTGAGGAAAATGTGCAGTTTTTCTCAAGTCAGGACAGAAAGACACCCCAAATTTCAAGCACTTTCCAAAAATTCCTTCAAAGAATGTGCATAAAGTTGAAGTTTATCTCATACTGAAATTTCCAAAGACATATATGGCTGAAGAAGACAAATGTCCAGAGGACACATAACTACCCCAACAAGAAGCACTTACTGCAGCGAGCAACAAAGTCAGTGTTTGTGTCGTTGTAATTACTCTGACCAGATATATAAAGCGTCGTGTGAATCCTGGACTGCAATCTGTTGAATATAAACTATGCTTTAGTTTCAATTTTACTTTGCATTGTGGACATTGTCACAACCAAGACAACCCCAAAGAGAAGCACTTGTGAATAAAAGAATCAACAGTGGTTCCTTTGAGGTGATCTGAGAGTGATTGAAGACAGAACATGATGGCACCAGGTTCAAACACGATGGATACTAGGGCCGTCTTCGAACCAACGCCTTACAAATAAAACATTAAATGGCATAAAATGAATCAACTCTTCATTCTGAGTGTTTGAAAGGTCAGCAAGACTACCCCAACAATTAGCACTTACTGTATTCCAAATATCAAGTCAGTGCCTGTGTTAAGGTCATTTTGCAGACCAAATCCTGAAAAACACCTTTTGGATCAAAAGCTCTCAAGAGAGAGAGAAGCACTTATGGACACTATTCAGCATCAGTGTGTCTGTTTGAGGGATTCTCCGTGCAATATCTTCATCAGCTAGCGTTGGTAGAGTTTGTCTCTTTCAACCGTCCCAACAGGAAGCACTTCCTGAATAAAAAAAAAACAACTAAACAGTTAATGCTCATGTTGGGCCCATAGCAAGGACTGTTCATCAGACCTCTTTCTTCCATGAAG
Source organism: Telmatherina bonti (assembly GCF_933228915.1). Classification (NCBI taxonomy): domain Eukaryota; kingdom Metazoa; phylum Chordata; class Actinopteri; order Atheriniformes; family Telmatherinidae; genus Telmatherina; species Telmatherina bonti. The sequence continues at coordinate 5,741,858 of NC_136610.1, forward strand.
TCCAGAGCAGCTCTTCTTCCATGTTGTTTCTCACATGCAGTTTTCTGATGAGGTTTGTCCAACTTTTATCCTGAATGCTTCCACAAACTCCACCTATTTCTTCCACAAGTTTCTACGATGGGGGTATTGCCCATCAGAAGGTCCATCAAGGAACAATGCTGTCATCAAGAATGCAAAACATTAGGTGTTGATAATTGGTCAATCAGCTTTCAATGTGTTTACTTCATGAAGATTTGTAACAGACAAGGACACAGTTCTGTGTTAGCTTTACACTGGGCACTGTTGAAATATAATTCAAGTCAAGATAAAACTTGGATTCAATCCTTCTTTCAGATCAATAAGAGTCTGAATCCATAATGGATCCAGAAAGGATTTCTTTCCCATGTGAGGAAAATGTGCAGTTTTTCTCAAGTCAGGACAGAAAGACACCCCAAATTTCAAGCACTTTCCAAAAATTCCTTCAAAGAATGTGCATAAAGTTGAAGTTTATCTCATACTGAAATTTCCAAAGACATATATGGCTGAAGAAGACAAATGTCCAGAGGACACATAACTACCCCAACAAGAAGCACTTACTGCAGCGAGCAACAAAGTCAGTGTTTGTGTCGGGGTAATTACTCTGACCAGATATATAAAGCGTCGTGTGAATCCTGGACTGCAATCTGTTGAATATAAACTATGCTTTAGTTTCAATTTTACTTTGCATTGTGGACATTGTCACAACCAAGACAACCCCAAAGAGAAGCACTTGTGAATAAAAGAATCAACAGTGGTTCCTTTGAGGTGATCTGAGAGTGATTGAAGACAGAACATGATGGCACCAGGTTTAAACACGATGGATACTAGGGCCGTCTTCGAACCAACGCCTTACAAATAAAACATTAAATGGCATAAAATGAATCAACTCTTCATTCTGAGTGTTTGAAAGGTCAGCAAGACTACCCCAACAATTAGCACTTACTGTATTCCAAATATCAAGTCAGTGCCTGTGTTAAGGTCATTTTGCAGACCAAATCCTGAAAAACACCTTTTGGATCAAAAGCTCTCAAGAGAGAGAGAAGCACTTATGGACACTATTCAGCATCAGTGTGTCTGTTTGAGGGATTCTCCGTGCAATATCTTCATCAGCTAGCGTTGGTAGAGTTTGTCTCTTTCAACCGTCCCAACAGGAAGCACTTCCTGAATAAAAAAAACAACTAAACAGTTAATGCTCATGTTGGGCCCATAGCAAGGACTGTTCATCAGACCTCTTTCTTCCATGAAGTCCAGAGCAGCTCTTCTTCCATGTTGTTTCTCACATGCAGTTTTCTGATGAGGTTTGTCCAACTTTTATCCTGAATGCTTCCACAAACTCCACCTATTTCTTCCACAAGTTTCTACGATGGGGGTATTGCCCATCAGAAGGTCCATCAAGGAACAATGCTGTCATCAAGAATGCAAAACATTAGGTGTTGATAATTGGTCAATCAGCTTTCAATGTGTTTACTTCATGAAGATTTGTAACAGACAAGGACACAGTTCTGTGTTAGCTTTACACTGGGCACTGTTGAAATATAATTCAAGTCAAGATAAAACTTGGATTCAATCCTTCTTTCAGATCAATAAGAGTCTGAATCCATAATGGATCCAGAAAGGATTTCTTTCCATTGTGAGGAAAATGTGCAGGTTTTCTCAAGTCAGGACAGAAAGACACCCCAACTTTCAAGCACTTTCCAAAAATTCCTTCAAAGAATGTGCATAAAGTTGAAGTATATCTCATACTGAAATTTCCAAAGACATATATGGCTGAAGAAGACAAATGTCCAGAGGACATATAACTACCCCAACAAGAAGCACTTACTGCAGCGAGCAACAAAGTCAGTGTTTGTGTCGGGGTAATTACTCTGACCAGATATATAAAGCGTCGTGTGAATCCTGGACTGCAATCTGTTGAATATAAACTATGCTTTAGTTTCAATTTTACTTTGCATTGTGGACATTGTCACAACCAAGACAACCCCAAAGAGAAGCACTTGTGAATAAAAGAATCAACAGTGGTTCCTTTGAGGTGATCTGAGAGTGATTGAAGACAGAACATGATGGCACCAGGTTCAAACACGATGGATACTAGGGCCGTCTTCGAACCAACGCCTTACAAATAAAACATTAAATGGCATAAAATGAATCAACTCTTCATTCTGAGTGTTTGAAAGGTCAGCAAGACTACCCCAACAATTAGCACTTACTGTATTCCAAATATCAAGTCAGTGCCTGTGTTAAGGTCATTTTGCAGACCAAATCCTGAAAAACACCTTTTGGATCAAAAGCTCTCAAGAGAGAGAGAAGCACTTATGGACACTATTCAGCATCAGTGTGTCTGTTTGAGGGATTCTCCGTGCAATATCTTCATCAGCTAGCGTTGGTAGAGTTTGTCTCTTTCAACCGTCCCAACAGGAAGCACTTCCTGAATAAAAAAAAAACAACTAAACAGTTAATGCTCATGTTGGGCCCATAGCAAGGACTGTTCATCAGACCTCTTTCTTCCATGAAGTCCAGAGCAGCTCTTCTTCCATGTTGTTTCTCACATGCAGTTTTCTGATGAGGTTTGTCCAACTTTTATCCTGAATGCTTCCACAAACTCCACCTATTTCTTCCACAAGTTTCTACGATGGGGGTATTGCCCATCAGACTGTCCATCAAGGAACAATGCTGTCATCAAGAATGCAAAACATTAGGTGTTGATGATTGGTCAATCAGCTTTCAATGTGTTTACTTCATGAAGATTTGTAACAGACAAGGACACAGTTCTGTGTTAGCTTTACACTGGGCACTGTTGAAATATAATTCAAGTCAAGATAAAACTTGGATTCAATCCTTCTTTCAGATCAATAAGAGTCTGAATCCATAATGGATCCAGAAAGGATTTCTTTCCATTGTGAGGAAAATGTGCAGGTTTTCTCAAGTCAGGACAGAAAGACACCCCAACTTTCATACACTTTCCAAAAATTCCTTCAAAGAATGTGCATAAAGTTGAAGTATATCTCATACTGAAATTTCTAAAGACATATATGGCTGAAGAAGACAAATGTCCAGAGGACATATAACTACCCCAACAAGAAGCACTTACTGCAGCGAGCAACAAAGTCAGTGTTTGTGTCGGGGTAATTACTCTGACCAGATATATAAAGCGTCGTGTGAATCCTGGACTGCAATCTGTTGAATATAAACTATGCTTTAGTTTCAATTTTACTTTGCATTGTGGACATTGTCACAACCAAGACAACCCCAAAGAGAAGCACTTGTGAATAAAAGAATCAACAGTGGTTCCTTTGAGGTGATCTGAGAGTGATTGAAGACAGATCATGATGGCACCAGGTTCAAACACGATGGATACTAGGGCCGTCTTCGAACCAACGCCTTACAAATAAAACATTAAATGGCATAAAATGAATCAACTCTTCATTCTGAGTGTTTGAAATGTCAGCAAGACTACCCCAACAATTAGCACTTACTGTATTCCAAATATCAAGTCAGTGCCTGTGTTAAGGTCATTTTGCAGACCAAATCCTGAAAAACACCTTTTGGATCAAAAGCTCTCAAGAGAGAGAGAAGCACTTATGGACACTATTCAGCATCAGTGTGTCTGTTTGAGGGATTCTCCGTGCAATATCTTCATCAGCTAGCGTTGGTAGAGTTTGTCTCTTTCAACCGTCCCAACAGGAAGCACTTCCTGAATAAAAAAAATACAACTAAACAGTTAATGCTCATGTTGGGCCCATAGCAAGGACTGTTCATCAGACCTCTTTCTTCCATGAAGTCCAGAGCAGCTCTTCTTCCATGTTGTTTCTCACATGCAGTTTTCTGATGAGGTTTGTCCAACTTTTATCCTGAATGCTTCCACAAACTCCACCTATTTCTTCCACAAGTTTCTACGATGGGGGTATTGCCCATCAGAAGGTCCATCAAGGAACAATGCTGTCATCAAGAATGCAAAACATTAGGTGTTGATGATTGGTCAATCAGCTTTCAATGTGTTTACTTCATGAAGATTTGTAACAGACAAGGACACAGTTCTGTGTTAGCTGTACACTGGGCACTGTTGAAATATAATTCAAGTCAAGATAAAACTTGGATTCAATCCTTCTTTCAGATCAATAAGAGTCTGAATCCATAATGGATCCAGAAAGGATTTCTTTCCATTGTGAGGAAAATGTGCAGGTTTTCTCAAGTCAGGACAGAAAGACACCCCAACTTTCAAGCACTTTCCAAAAATTCCTTCAAAGAATGTGCATAAAGTTGAAGTATATCTCATACTGAAATTTCCAAAGACATATATGGCTGAAGAAGACAAATGTCCAGAGGACATATAACTACCCCAACAAGAAGCACTTACTGCAGCGAGCAACAAAGTCAGTGTTTGTGTCGGGGTAATTACTCTGACCAGATATATAAAGCGTCGTGTGAATCCTGGACTGCAATCTGTTGAATATAAACTATGCTTTAGTTTCAATTTTACTTTGCATTGTGGACATTGTCACAACCAAGACAACCCCAAAGAGAAGCACTTGTGAATAAAAGAATCAACAGTGGTTCCTTTGAGGTGATCTGAGAGTGATTGAAGACAGAACATGATGGCACCAGGTTCAAACACGATGGATACTAGGGCCGTCTTCGAACCAACGCCTTACAAATAAAACATTAAATGGCATAAAATGAATCAACTCTTCATTCTGAGTGTTTGAAAGGTCAGCAAGACTACCCCAACAATTAGCACTTACTGTATTCCAAATATCAAGTCAGTGCCTGTGTTAAGGTCATTTTGCAGACCAAATCCTGAAAAACACCTTTTGGATCAAAAGCTCTCAAGAGAGAGAGAAGCACTTATGGACACTATTCAGCATCAGTGTGTCTGTTTGAGGGATTCTCCGTGCAATATCTTCATCAGCTAGCGTTGGTAGAGTTTGTCTCTTTCAACCGTCCCAACAGGAAGCACTTCCTGAATAAAAAAAAAACAACTAAACAGTTAATGCTCATGTTGGGCCCATAGCAAGGACTGTTCATCAGACCTCTTTCTTCCATGAAGTCCAGAGCAGCTCTTCTTCCATGTTGTTTCTCACATGCAGTTTTCTGATGAGGTTTGTCCAACTTTTATCCTGAATGCTTCCACAAACTCCACCTATTTCTTCCACAAGTTTCTACGATGGGGGTATTGCCCATCAGACTGTCCATCAAGGAACAATGCTGTCATCAAGAATGCAAAACATTAGGTGTTGATGATTGGTCAATCAGCTTTCAATGTGTTTACTTCATGAAGATTTGTAACAGACAAGGACACAGTTCTGTGTTAGCTTTACACTGGGCACTGTTGAAATATAATTCAAGTCAAGATAAAACTTGGATTCAATCCTTCTTTCAGATCAATAAGAGTCTGAATCCATAATGGATCCAGAAAGGATTTCTTTCCATTGTGAGGAAAATGTGCAGGTTTTCTCAAGTCAGGACAGAAAGACACCCCAACTTTCATACACTTTCCAAAAATTCCTTCAAAGAATGTGCATAAAGTTGAAGTATATCTCATACTGAAATTTCTAAAGACATATATGGCTGAAGAAGACAAATGTCCAGAGGACATATAACTACCCCAACAAGAAGCACTTACTGCAGCGAGCAACAAAGTCAGTGTTTGTGTCGGGGTAATTACTCTGACCAGATATATAAAGCGTCGTGTGAATCCTGGACTGCAATCTGTTGAATATAAACTATGCTTTAGTTTCAATTTTACTTTGCATTGTGGACATTGTCACAACCAAGACAACCCCAAAGAGAAGCACTTGTGAATAAAAGAATCAACAGTGGTTCCTTTGAGGTGATCTGAGAGTGATTGAAGACAGATCATGATGGCACCAGGTTCAAACACGATGGATACTAGGGCCGTCTTCGAACCAACGCCTTACAAATAAAACATTAAATGGCATAAAATGAATCAACTCTTCATTCTGAGTGTTTGAAATGTCAGCAAGACTACCCCAACAATTAGCACTTACTGTATTCCAAATATCAAGTCAGTGCCTGTGTTAAGGTCATTTTGCAGACCAAATCCTGAAAAACACCTTTTGGATCAAAAGCTCTCAAGAGAGAGAGAAGCACTTATGGACACTATTCAGCATCAGTGTGTCTGTTTGAGGGATTCTCCGTGCAATATCTTCATCAGCTAGCGTTGGTAGAGTTTGTCTCTTTCAACCGTCCCAACAGGAAGCACTTCCTGAATAAAAAAAATACAACTAAACAGTTAATGCTCATGTTGGGCCCATAGCAAGGACTGTTCATCAGACCTCTTTCTTCCATGAAGTCCAGAGCAGCTCTTCTTCCATGTTGTTTCTCACATGCAGTTTTCTGATGAGGTTTGTCCAACTTTTATCCTGAATGCTTCCACAAACTCCACCTATTTCTTCCACAAGTTTCTACGATGGGGGTATTGCCCATCAGAAGGTCCATCAAGGAACAATGCTGTCATCAAGAATGCAAAACATTAGGTGTTGATGATTGGTCAATCAGCTTTCAATGTGTTTACTTCATGAAGATTTGTAACAGACAAGGACACAGTTCTGTGTTAGCTGTACACTGGGCACTGTTGAAATATAATTCAAGTCAAGATAAAACTTGGATTCAATCCTTCTTTCAGATCAATAAGAGTCTGAATCCATAATGGATCCAGAAAGGATTTCTTTCCATTGTGAGGAAAATGTGCAGGTTTTCTCAAGTCAGGACAGAAACACACCCCAACTTTCAAGCACTTTCCAAAAATTCCTTCAAAGAATGTGCATAAAGTTGAAGTATATCTCATACTGAAATTTCCAAAGACATATATGGCTGAAGAAGACAAATGTCCAGAGGACATATAACTACCCCAACAAGAAGCACTTACTGCAGCGAGCAACAAAGTCAGTGTTTGTGTCGGGGTAATTACTCTGACCAGAAATATAAAGCGTCGTGTGAATCCTGGACTGCAATCTGTTGAATATAAACTATGCTTTAGTTTCAATTTTACTTTGCATTGTGGACATTGTCACAACCAAGACAACCCCAAAGAGAAGCACTTGTGAATAAAAGAATCAACAGTGGTTCCTTTGAGGTGATCTGAGAGTGATTGAAGACAGAACATGATGGCACCAGGTTCAAACACGATGGATACTAGGGCCGTCTTCGAACCAACGACTTACAAATAAAACATTAAATGGCATAAAATGAATCAACTCTTCATTCTGAGTGTTTGAAATGTCAGCAAGACTACCCCAACAATTAGCACTTACTGTATTCCAAATATCAAGTCAGTGCCTGTGTTAAGGTCATTTTGCAGACCAAATCCTGAAAAACACCTTTTGGATCAAAAGCTCTCAAGAGAGAGAGAAGCACTTATGGACACTATTCAGCATCAGTGTGTCTGTTTGAGGGATTCTCCGTGCAATATCTTCATCAGCTAGCGTTGGTAGAGTTTGTCTCTTTCAACCGTCCCAACAGGAAGCACTTCCTGAATAAAAAAAAAACAACTAAACAGTTAATGCTCATGTTGGGCCCATAGCAAGGACTGTTCATCAGACCTCTTTCTTCCATGAAGTCCAGAGCAGCTCTTCTTCCATGTTGTTTCTCACATGCAGTTTTCTGATGAGGTTTGTCCAACTTTTATCCTGAATGCTTCCACAAACTCCACCTATTTCTTCCACAAGTTTCTACGATGGGGGTATTGCCCATCAGACTGTCCATCAAGGAACAATGCTGTCATCAAGAATGCAAAACATTAGGTGTTGATGATTGGTCAATCAGCTTTCAATGTGTTTACTTCATGAAGATTTGTAACAGACAAGGACACAGTTCTGTGTTAGCTTTACACTGGGCACTGTTGAAATATAATTCAAGTCAAGATAAAACTTGGATTCAATCCTTCTTTCAGATCAATAAGAGTCTGAATCCATAATGGATCCAGAAAGGATTTCTTTCCATTGTGAGGAAAATGTGCAGTTTTTCTCAAGTCAGGACAGAAAGACACCCCAACTTTCAAGCACTTTCCAAAAATTCCTTCAAAGAATGTGCATAAAGTTGAAGTATATCTCATACTGAAATTTCTAAAGACATATATGGCTGAAGAAGACAAATGTCCAGAGGACATATAACTACCCCAACAAGAAGCACTTACTGCAGCGAGCAACAAAGTCAGTGTTTGTGTCGGGGTAATTACTCTGACCAGATATATAAAGCGTCGTGTGAATCCTGGACTGCAATCTGTTGAATATAAACTATGCTTTAGTTTCAATTTTACTTTGCATTGTGGACATTGTCACAACCAAGACAACCCCAAAGAGAAGCACTTGTGAATAAAAGAATCAACAGTGGTTCCTTTGAGGTGATCTGAGAGTGATTGAAGACAGATCATGATGGCACCAGGTTCAAACACGATGGATACTAGGGCCGTCTTCGAACCAACGCCTTACAAATAAAACATTAAATGGCATAAAATGAATCAACTCTTCATTCTGAGTGTTTGAAATGTCAGCAAGACTACCCCAACAATTAGCACTTACTGTATTCCAAATATCAAGTCAGTGCCTGTGTTAAGGTCATTTTGCAGACCAAATCCTGAAAAACACCTTTTGGATCAAAAGCTCTCAAGAGAGAGAGAAGCACTTATGGACACTATTCAGCATCAGTGTGTCTGTTTGAGGGATTCTCCGTGCAATATCTTCATCAGCTAGCGTTGGTAGAGTTTGTCTCTTTCAACCGTCCCAACAGGAAGCACTTCCTGAATAAAAAAATACAACTAAACAGTTAATGCTCATGTTGGGCCCATAGCAAGGACTGTTCATCAGACCTCTTTCTTCCATGAAGTCCAGAGCAGCTCTTCTTCCATGTTGTTTCTCACATGCAGTTTTCTGATGAGGTTTGTCCAACTTTTATCCTGAATGCTTCCACAAACTCCACCTATTTCTTCCACAAGTTTCTACGATGGGGGTATTGCCCATCAGAAGGTCCATCAAGGAACAATGCTGTCATCAAGAATGCAAAACATTAGGTGTTGATAATTGGTCAATCAGCTTTCAATGTGTTTACTTCATGAAGATTTGTAACAGACAAGGACACAGTTCTGTGTTAGCTTTACACTGGGCACTGTTGAAATATAATTCAAGTCAAGATAAAACTTGGATTCAATCCTTCTTTCAGATCAATAAGAGTCTGAATCCATAATGGATCCAGAAAGGATTTCTTTCCATTGTGAGGAAAATGTGCAGTTTTTCTCAAGTCAGGACAGAAAGACACCCCAAATTTCAAGCACTTTCCAAAAATTCCTTCAAAGAATGTGCATAAAGTTGAAGTTTATCTCATACTGAAATTTCTAAAGACATATATGGCTGAAGAAGACAAATGTCCAGAGGACATATAACTACCCCAACAAGAAGCACTTACTGCAGCGAGCAACAAAGTCAGTGTTTGTGTCGGGGTAATTACTCTGACCAGATATATAAAGCGTCGTGTGAATCCTGGACTGCAATCTGTTGAATATAAACTATGCTTTAGTTTCAATTTTACTTTGCATTGTGGACATTGTCACAACCAAGACAACCCCAAAGAGAAGCACTTGTGAATAAAAGAATCAACAGTGGTTCCTTTGAGGTGATCTGAGAGTGATTGAAGACAGAACATGATGGCACCAGGTTCAAACACGATGGATACTAGGGCCGTCTTCGAACCAACGACTTACAAATAAAACATTAAATGGCATAAAATGAATCAACTCTTCATTCTGAGTGTTTGAAAGGTCAGCAAGACTACCCCAACAATTAGCACTTACTATATTCCAAATATCAAGTCAGTGCCTGTGTTAAGGTCATTTTGCAGACCAAATCCTGAAAAACACCTTTTGGATCAAAAGCTCTCAAGAGAGAGAGAAGCACTTATGGACACTATTCAGCATCAGTGTGTCTGTTTGAGGGATTCTCCGTGCAATATCTTCATCAGCTAGCGTTGGTAGAGTTTGTCTCTTTCAAACGTCCCAACAGGAAGCACTTCCTGAATAAAAAAATACAACTAAACAGTTAATGCTCATGTTGGGCCCATAGCAAGGACTGTTCATCAGACCTCTTTCTTCCATGAAGTCCAGAGCAGCTCTTCTTCCATGTTGTTTCTCACATGCAGTTTTCTGATGAGGTTTGTCCAACTTTTATCCTGAATGCTTCCACAAACTCCACCTATTTCTTCCACAAGTTTCTACGATGGGGGTATTGCCCATCAGAAGGTCCATCAAGGAACAATGCTGTCATCAAGAATGCAAAACATTAGGTGTTGATAATTGGTCAATCAGCTTTCAATGTGTTTACTTCATGAAGATTTGTAACAGACAAGGACACAGTTCTGTGTTAGCTTTACACTGGGCACTGTTGAAATATAATTCAAGTCAAGATAAAACTTGGATTCAATCCTTCTTTCAGATCAATAAGAGTCTGAATCCATAATGGATCCAGAAAGGATTTCTTTCCATTGTGAGGAAAATGTGCAGGTTTTCTCAAGTCAGGACAGAAAGACACCCCAACTTTCAAGCACTTTCCAAAAATTCCTTCAAAGAATGTGCATAAAGTTGAAGTATATCTCATACTGAAATTTCCAAAGACATATATGGCTGAAGAAGACAAATGTCCAGAGGACATATAACTACCCCAACAAGAAGCACTTACTGCAGCGAGCAACAAAGTCAGTGTTTGTGTCGGGGTAATTACTCTGACCAGATATATAAAGCGTCGTGTGAATCCTGGACTGCAATCTGTTGAATATAAACTATGCTTTAGTTTCAATTTTACTTTGCATTGTGGACATTGTCACAACCAAGACAACCCCAAAGAGAAGCACTTGTGAATAAAAGAATCAACAGTGGTTCCTTTGAGGTGATCTGAGAGTGATTGAAGACAGAACATGATGGCACCAGGTTCAAACATGGATACTAGGGCCGTCTTCGAACCAACGCCTTACAAATAAAACATTAAATGGCATAAAATGAATCAACTCTTCATTCTGAGTGTTTGAAAGGTCAGCAAGACTACCCCAACAATTAGCACTTACTGTATTCCAAATATCAAGTCAGTGCCTGTGTTAAGGTCATTTTGCAGACCAAATCCTGAAAAACACCTTTTGGATCAAAAGCTCTCAAGAGAGAGAGAAGCACTTATGGACACTATTCAGCATCAGTGTGTCTGTTTGAGGGATTCTCCGTGCAATATCTTCATCAGCTAGCGTTGGTAGAGTTTGTCTCTTTCAACCGTCCCAACAGGAAGCACTTCCTGAATAAAAAAAAAACAACTAAACAGTTAATGCTCATGTTGGGCCCATAGCAAGGACTGTTCATCAGACCTCTTTCTTCCATGAAGTCCAGAGCAGCTCTTCTTCCATGTTGTTTCTCACATGCAGTTTTCTGATGAGGTTTGTCCAACTTTTATCCTGAATGCTTCCACAAACTCCACCTATTTCTTCCACAAGTTTCTACGATGGGGGTATTGCCCATCAGAAGGTCCATCAAGGAACAATGCTGTCATCAAGAATGCAAAACATTAGGTGTTGATAATTGGTCAATCAGCTTTCAATGTGTTTACTTCATGAAGATTTGTAACAGACAAGGACACAGTTCTGTGTTAGCTTTACACTGGGCACTGTTGAAATATAATTCAAGTCAAGATAAAACTTGGATTCAATCCTTCTTTCAGATCAATAAGAGTCTGAATCCATAATGGATCCAGAAAGGATTTCTTTCCCATGTGAGGAAAATGTGCAGTTTTTCTCAAGTCAGGACAGAAACACACCCCAACTTTCAAGCACTTTCCAAAAATTCCTTCAAAGAATGTGCATAAAGTTGAAGTTTATCTCATACTGAAATTTCCAAAGACATATATGGCTGAAGAAGACAAATGTCCAGAGGACACATAACTACCCCAACAAGAAGCACTTACTGCAGCGAGCAACAAAGTCAGTGTTTGTGTCGGGGTAATTACTCTGACCAGATATATAAAGCGTCGTGTGAATCCTGGACTGCAATCTGTTGAATATAAACTATGCTTTAGTTTCAATTTTACTTTGCATTGTGGACATTGTCACAACCAAGACAACCCCAAAGAGAAGCACTTGTGAATAAAAGAATCAACAGTGGTTCCTTTGAGGTGATCTGAGAGTGATTGAAGACAGAACATGATGGCACCAGGTTCAAACACGATGGATACTAGGGCCGTCTTCGAACCAACGACTTACAAATAAAACATTAAATGGCATAAAATGAATCAACTCTTCATTCTGAGTGTTTGAAAGGTCAGCAAGACTACCCCAACAATTAGCACTTACTGTATTCCAAATATCAAGTCAGTGCCTGTGTTAAGGTCATTTTGCAGACCAAATCCTGAAAAACACCTTTTGGATCAAAAGCTCTCAAGAGAGAGAGAAGCACTTATGGACACTATTCAGCATCAGTGTGTCTGTTTGAGGGATTCTCCGTGCAATATCTTCATCAGCTAGCGTTGGTAGAGTTTGTCTCTTTCAACCGTCCCAACAGGAAGCACTTCCTGAATAAAAAAATACAACTAAACAGTTAATGCTCATGTTGGGCCCATAGCAAGGACTGTTCATCAGACCTCTTTCTTCCATGAAGTCCAGAGCAGCTCTTCTTCCATGTTGTTTCTCACATGCAGTTTTCTGATGAGGTTTGTCCAACTTTTATCCTGAATGCTTCCACAAACTCCACCTATTTCTTCCACAAGTTTCTACGATGGGGGTATTGCCCATCAGAAGGTCCATCAAGGAACAATGCTGTCATCAAGAATGCAAAACATTAGGTGTTGATGATTGGTCAATCAGCTTTCAATGTGTTTACTTCATGAAGATTTGTAACAGACAAGGACACAGTTCTGTGTTAGCTTTACACTGGGCACTGTTGAAATATAATTCAAGTCAAGATAAAACTTGGATTCAATCCTTCTTTCAGATCAATAAGAGTCTGAATCCATAATGGATCCAGAAAGGATTTCTTTCCATTGTGAGGAAAATGTGCAGGTTTTCTCAAGTCAGGACAGAAAGACACCCCAACTTTCAAGCACTTTCCAAAAATTCCTTCAAAGAATGTGCATAAAGTTGAAGTATATCTCATACTGAAATTTCTAAAGACATATATGGCTGAAGAAGACAAATGTCCAGAGGACATATAACTACCCCAACAAGAAGCACTTACTGCAGCGAGCAACAAAGTCAGTGTTTGTGTCGGGGTAATTACTCTGACCAGATATATAAAGCGTCGTGTGAATCCTGGACTGCAATCTGTTGAATATAAACTATGCTTTAGTTTCAATTTTACTTTGCATTGTGGACATTGTCACAACCAAGACAACCCCAAAGAGAAGCACTTGTGAATGAAAGAATCAACAGTGGTTCCTTTGAGGTGATCTGAGAGTGATTGAAGACAGATCATGATGGCACCAGGTTCAAACACGATGGATACTAGGGCCGTCTTCGAACCAACGCCTTACAAATAAAACATTAAATGGCATAAAATGAATCAACTCTTCATTCTGAGTGTTTGAAATGTCAGCAAGACTACCCCAACAATTAGCACTTACTGTATTCCAAATATCAAGTCAGTGCCTGTGTTAAGGTCATTTTGCAGACCAAATCCTGAAAAACACCTTTTGGATCAAAAGCTCTCAAGAGAGAGAGAAGCACTTATGGACACTATTCAGCATCAGTGTGTCTGTTTGAGGGATTCTCCGTGCAATATCTTCATCAGCTAGCGTTGGTAGAGTTTGTCTCTTTCAACCGTCCCAACAGGAAGCACTTCCTGAATAAAAAAATACAACTAAACAGTTAATGCTCATGTTGGGCCCATAGCAAGGACTGTTCATCAGACCTCTTTCTTCCATGAAGTCCAGAGCAGCTCTTCTTCCATGTTGTTTCTCACATGCAGTTTTCTGATGAGGTTTGTCCAACTTTTATCCTGAATGCTTCCACAAACTCCACCTATTTCTTCCACAAGTTTCTACGATGGGGGTATTGCCCATCAGAAGGTCCATCAAGGAACAATGCTGTCATCAAGAATGCAAAACATTAGGTGTTGATGATTGGTCAATCAGCTTTCAATGTGTTTACTTCATGAAGATTTGTAACAGACAAGGACACAGTTCTGTGTTAGCTTTACACTGGGCACTGTTGAAATATAATTCAAGTCAAGATAAAACTTGGATTCAATCCTTCTTTCAGATCAATAAGAGTCTGAATCCATAATGGATCCAGAAAGGATTTCTTTCCATTGTGAGGAAAATGTGCAGGTTTTCTCAAGTCAGGACAGAAAGACACCCCAACTTTCAAGCACTTTCCAAAAATTCCTTCAAAGAATGTGCATAAAGTTGAAGTATATCTCATACTGAAATTTCCAAAGACATATATGGCTGAAGAAGACAAATGTCCAGAGGACATATAACTACCCCAACAAGAAGCACTTACTGCAGCGAGCAACAAAGTCAGTGTTTGTGTCGGGGTAATTACTCTGACCAGATATATAAAGCGTCGTATGAATCCTGGACTGCAATCTGTTGAATATAAACTATGCTTTAGTTTCAATTTTACTTTGCATTGTGGACATTGTCACAACCAAGACAACCCCAAAGAGAAGCACTTGTGAATAAAAGAATCAACAGTGGTTCCTTTGAGGTGATCTGAGAGTGATTGAAGACAGAACATGATGGCACCAGGTTCAAACACGATGGATACTAGGGCCGTCTTCGAACCAACGACTTACAAATAAAACATTAAATGGCATAAAATGAATCAACTCTTCATTCTGAGTGTTTGAAAGGTCAGCAAGACTACCCCAACAATTAGCACTTACTGTATTCCAAATATCAAGTCAGTGCCTGTGTTAAGGTCATTTTGCAGACCAAATCCTGAAAAACACCTTTTGGATCAAAAGCTCTCAAGAGAGAGAGAAGCACTTATGGACACTATTCAGCATCAGTGTGTCTGTTTGAGGGATTCTCCGTGCAATATCTTCATCAGCTAGCGTTGGTAGAGTTTGTCTCTTTCAACCGTCCCAACAGGATGCACATCCTGAATAAAAAAAAACAACTAAACAGTTAATGCTCATGTTGGGCCCATAGCAAGGACTGTTCATCAGACCTCTTTCTTCCATGAAGTCCAGAGCAGCTCTTCTTCCATGTTGTTTCTCACATGCAGTTTTCTGATGAGGTTTGTCCAACTTTTATCCTGAATGCTTCCACAAACTCCACCTATTTCTTCCACAAGTTTCTACGATGGGGGTATTGCCCATCAGAAGGTCCATCAAGGAACAATGCTGTCATCAAGAATGCAAAACATTAGGTGTTGATAATTGGTCAATCAGCTTTCAATGTGTTTACTTCATGAAGATTTGTAACAGACAAGGACACAGTTCTGTGTTAGCTTTACACTGGGCACTGTTGAAATATAATTCAAGTCAAGATAAAACTTGGATTCAATCCTTCTTTCAGATCAATAAGAGTCTGAATCCATAATGGATCCAGAAAGGATTTCTTTCCATTGTGAGGAAAATGTGCAGGTTTTCTCAAGTCAGGACAGAAAGACACCCCAACTTTCAAGCACTTTCCAAAAATTCCTTCAAAGAATGTGCATAAAGTTGAAGTATATCTCATACTGAAATTTCCAAAGACATATATGGCTGAAGAAGACAAATGTCCAGAGGACATATAACTACCCCAACAAGAAGCACTTACTGCAGCGAGCAACAAAGTCAGTGTTTGTGTCGGGGTAATTACTCTGACCAGATATATAAAGCGTCGTGTGAATCCTGGACTGCAATCTGTTGAATATAAACTATGCTTTAGTTTCAATTTTACTTTGCATTGTGGACATTGTCACAACCAAGACAACCCCAAAGAGAAGCACTTGTGAATAAAAGAATCAACAGTGGTTCCTTTGAGGTGATCTGAGAGTGATTGAAGACAGAACATGATGGCACCAGGTTCAAACACGATGGATACTAGGGCCGTCTTCGAACCAACGACTTACAAATAAAACATTAAATGGCATAAAATGAATCAACTCTTCATTCTGAGTGTTTGAAAGGTCAGCAAGACTACCCCAACAATTAGCACTTACTGTATTCCAAATATCAAGTCAGTGCCTGTGTTAAGGTCATTTTGCAGACCAAATCCTGAAAAACACCTTTTGGATCAAAAGCTCTCAAGAGAGAGAGAAGCACTTATGGACACTATTCAGCATCAGTGTGTCTGTTTGAGGGATTCTCCGTGCAATATCTTCATCAGCTAGCGTTGGTAGAGTTTGTCTCTTTCAACCGTCCCAACAGGAAGCACTTCCTGAATAAAAAAAAAACAACTAAACAGTTAATGCTCATGTTGGGCCCATAGCAAGGACTGTTCATCAGACCTCTTTCTTCCATGAAGTCCAGAGCAGCTCTTCTTCCATGTTGTTTCTCACATGCAGTTTTCTGATGAGGTTTGTCCAACTTTTATCCTGAATGCTTCCACAAACTCCACCTATTTCTTCCACAAGTTTCTACGATGGGGGTATTGCCCATCAGAAGGTCCATCAAGGAACAATGCTGTCATCAAGAATGCAAAACATTAGGTGTTGATGATTGGTCAATCAGCTTTCAATGTGTTTACTTCATGAAGATTTGTAACAGACAAGGACACAGTTCTGTGTTAGCTTTACACTGGGCACTGTTGAAATATAATTCAAGTCAAGATAAAACTTGGATTCAATCCTTCTTTCAGATCAATAAGAGTCTGAATCCATAATGGATCCAGAAAGGATTTCTTTCCATTGTGAGGAAAATGTGCAGGTTTTCTCAAGTCAGGACAGAAAGACACCCCAACTTTCAAGCACTTTCCAAAAATTCCTTCAAAGAATGTGCATAAAGTTGAAGTATATCTCATACTGAAATTTCCAAAGACATATATGGCTGAAGAAGACAAATGTCCAGAGGACATATAACTACCCCAACAAGAAGCACTTACTGCAGCGAGCAACAAAGTCAGTGTTTGTGTCGGGGTAATTACTCTGACCAGATATATAAAGCGTCGTATGAATCCTGGACTGCAATCTGTTGAATATAAACTATGCTTTAGTTTCAATTTTACTTTGCATTGTGGACATTGTCACAACCAAGACAACCCCAAAGAGAAGCACTTGTGAATAAAAGAATCAACAGTGGTTCCTTTGAGGTGATCTGAGAGTGATTGAAGACAGAACATGATGGCACCAGGTTCAAACACGATGGATACTAGGGCCGTCTTCGAACCAACGACTTACAAATAAAACATTAAATGGCATAAAATGAATCAACTCTTCATTCTGAGTGTTTGAAAGGTCAGCAAGACTACCCCAACAATTAGCACTTACTGTATTCCAAATATCAAGTCAGTGCCTGTGTTAAGGTCATTTTGCAGACCAAATCCTGAAAAACACCTTTTGGATCAAAAGCTCTCAAGAGAGAGAGAAGCACTTATGGACACTATTCAGCATCAGTGTGTCTGTTTGAGGGATTCTCCGTGCAATATCTTCATCAGCTAGCGTTGGTAGAGTTTGTCTCTTTCAACCGTCCCAACAGGATGCACATCCTGAATAAAAAAAAACAACTAAACAGTTAATGCTCATGTTGGGCCCATAGCAAGGACTGTTCATCAGACCTCTTTCTTCCATGAAGTCCAGAGCAGCTCTTCTTCCATGTTGTTTCTCACATGCAGTTTTCTGATGAGGTTTGTCCAACTTTTATCCTGAATGCTTCCACAAACTCCACCTATTTCTTCCACAAGTTTCTACGATGGGGGTATTGCCCATCAGAAGGTCCATCAAGGAACAATGCTGTCATCAAGAATGCAAAACATTAGGTGTTGATGATTGGTCAATCAGCTTTCAATGTGTTTACTTCATGAAGATTTGTAACAGACAAGGACACAGTTCTGTGTTAGCTTTACACTGGGCACTGTTGAAATATAATTCAAGTCAAGATAAAACTTGGATTCAATCCTTCTTTCAGATCAATAAGAGTCTGAATCCATAATGGATCCAGAAAGGATTTCTTTCCATTGTGAGGAAAATGTGCAGGTTTTCTCAAGTCAGGACAGAAAGACACCCCAACTTTCAAGCACTTTCCAAAAATTCCTTCAAAGAATGTGCATAAAGTTGAAGTATATCTCATACTGAAATTTCCAAAGACATATATGGCTGAAGAAGACAAATGTCCAGAGGACATATAACTACCCCAACAAGAAGCACTTACTGCAGCGAGCAACAAAGTCAGTGTTTGTGTCGGGGTAATTACTCTGACCAGATATATAAAGCGTCGTATGAATCCTGGACTGCAATCTGTTGAATATAAACTATGCTTTAGTTTCAATTTTACTTTGCATTGTGGACATTGTCACAACCAAGACAACCCCAAAGAGAAGCACTTGTGAATAAAAGAATCAACAGTGGTTCCTTTGAGGTGATCTGAGAGTGATTGAAGACAGAACATGATGGCACCAGGTTCAAACACGATGGATACTAGGGCCGTCTTCGAACCAACGACTTACAAATAAAACATTAAATGGCATAAAATGAATCAACTCTTCATTCTGAGTGTTTGAAAGGTCAGCAAGACTACCCCAACAATTAGCACTTACTGTATTCCAAATATCAAGTCAGTGCCTGTGTTAAGGTCATTTTGCAGACCAAATCCTGAAAAACACCTTTTGGATCAAAAGCTCTCAAGAGAGAGAGAAGCACTTATGGACACTATTCAGCATCAGTGTGTCTGTTTGAGGGATTCTCCGTGCAATATCTTCATCAGCTAGCGTTGGTAGAGTTTGTCTCTTTCAACCGTCCCAACAGGATGCACATCCTGAATAAAAAAAAACAACTAAACAGTTAATGCTCATGTTGGGCCCATAGCAAGGACTGTTCATCAGACCTCTTTCTTCCATGAAGTCCAGAGCAGCTCTTCTTCCATGTTGTTTCTCACATGCAGTTTTCTGATGAGGTTTGTCCAACTTTTATCCTGAATGCTTCCACAAACTCCACCTATTTCTTCCACAAGTTTCTACGATGGGGGTATTGCCCATCAGAAGGTCCATCAAGGAACAATGCTGTCATCAAGAATGCAAAACATTAGGTGTTGATAATTGGTCAATCAGCTTTCAATGTGTTTACTTCATGAAGATTTGTAACAGACAAGGACACAGTTCTGTGTTAGCTTTACACTGGGCACTGTTGAAATATAATTCAAGTCAAGATAAAACTTGGATTCAATCCTTCTTTCAGATCAATAAGAGTCTGAATCCATAATGGATCCAGAAAGGATTTCTTTCCATTGTGAGGAAAATGTGCAGGTTTTCTCAAGTCAGGACAGAAAGACACCCCAACTTTCAAGCACTTTCCAAAAATTCCTTCAAAGAATGTGCATAAAGTTGAAGTATATCTCATACTGAAATTTCCAAAGACATATATGGCTGAAGAAGACAAATGTCCAGAGGACATATAACTACCCCAACAAGAAGCACTTACTGCAGCGAGCAACAAAGTCAGTGTTTGTGTCGGGGTAATTACTCTGACCAGATATATAAAGCGTCGTGTGAATCCTGGACTGCAATCTGTTGAATATAAACTATGCTTTAGTTTCAATTTTACTTTGCATTGTGGACATTGTCACAACCAAGACAACCCCAAAGAGAAGCACTTGTGAATAAAAGAATCAACAGTGGTTCCTTTGAGGTGATCTGAGAGTGATTGAAGACAGATCATGATGGCACCAGGTTCAAACACGATGGATACTAGGGCCGTCTTCGAACCAACGCCTTACAAATAAAACATTAAATGGCATAAAATGAATCAACTCTTCATTCTGAGTGTTTGAAATGTCAGCAAGACTACCCCAACAATTAGCACTTACTGTATTCCAAATATCAAGTCAGTGCCTGTGTTAAGGTCATTTTGCAGACCAAATCCTGAAAAACACCTTTTGGATCAAAAGCTCTCAAGAGAGAGAGAAGCACTTATGGACACTATTCAGCATCAGTGTGTCTGTTTGAGGGATTCTCCGTGCAATATCTTCATCAGCTAGCGTTGGTAGAGTTTGTCTCTTTCAACCGTCCCAACAGGAAGCACTTCCTGAATAAAAAAATACAACTAAACAGTTAATGCTCATGTTGGGCCCATAGCAAGGACTGTTCATCAGACCTCTTTCTTCCATGAAGTCCAGAGCAGCTCTTCTTCCATGTTGTTTCTCACATGCAGTTTTCTGATGAGGTTTGTCCAACTTTTATCCTGAATGCTTCCACAAACTCCACCTATTTCTTCCACAAGTTTCTACGATGGGGGTATTGCCCATCAGAAGGTCCATCAAGGAACAATGCTGTCATCAAGAATGCAAAACATTAGGTGTTGATGATTGGTCAATCAGCTTTCAATGTGTTTACTTCATGAAGATTTGTAACAGACAAGGACACAGTTCTGTGTTAGCTTTACACTGGGCACTGTTGAAATATAATTCAAGTCAAGATAAAACTTGGATTCAATCCTTCTTTCAGATCAATAAGAGTCTGAATCCATAATGGATCCAGAAAGGATTTCTTTCCATTGTGAGGAAAATGTGCAGTTTTTCTCAAGTCAGGACAGAAAAACACCCCAACGTTCAAGCACTTTCCAAAAATTCCTTCAAAGAATGTGCATAAAGTTGAAGTATATCTCATACTGAAATTTCCAAAGACATATATGGCTGAAGAAGACAAATGTCCAGAGGACATATAACTACCCCAACAAGAAGCACTTACTGCAGCGAGCAACAAAGTCAGTGTTTGTGTCGGGGTAATTACTCTGACCAGATATATAAAGCGTCGTGTGAATCCTGGACTGCAATCTGTTGAATATAAACTATGCTTTAGTTTCAATTTTACTTTGCATTGTGGACATTGTCACAACCAAGACAACCCCAAAGAGAAGCACTTGTGAATAAAAGAATCAACAGTGGTTCCTTTGAGGTGATCTGAGAGTGATTGAAGACAGATCATGATGGCACCAGGTTCAAACACGATGGATACTAGGGCCGTCTTCGAACCAACGCCTTACAAATAAAACATTAAATGGCATAAAATGAATCAACTCTTCATTCTGAGTGTTTGAAATGTCAGCAAGACTACCCCAACAATTAGCACTTACTGTATTCCAAATATCAAGTCAGTGCCTGTGTTAAGGTCATTTTGCAGACCAAATCCTGAAAAACACCTTTTGGATCAAAAGCTCTCAAGAGAGAGAGAAGCACTTATGGACACTATTCAGCATCAGTGTGTCTGTTTGAGGGATTCTCCGTGCAATATCTTCATCAGCTAGCGTTGGTAGAGTTTGTCTCTTTCAACCGTCCCAACAGGAAGCACTTCCTGAATAAAAAAATACAACTAAACAGTTAATGCTCATGTTGGGCCCATAGCAAGGACTGTTCATCAGACCTCTTTCTTCCATGAAGTCCAGAGCAGCTCTTCTTCCATGTTGTTTCTCACATGCAGTTTTCTGATGAGGTTTGTCCAACTTTTATCCTGAATGCTTCCACAAACTCCACCTATTTCTTCCACAAGTTTCTACGATGGGGGTATTGCCCATCAGAAGGTCCATCAAGGAACAATGCTGTCATCAAGAATGCAAAACATTAGGTGTTGATGATTGGTCAATCAGCTTTCAATGTGTTTACTTCATGAAGATTTGTAACAGACAAGGACACAGTTCTGTGTTAGCTTTACACTGGGCACTGTTGAAATATAATTCAAGTCAAGATAAAACTTGGATTCAATCCTTCTTTCAGATCAATAAGAGTCTGAATCCATAATGGATCCAGAAAGGATTTCTTTCCATTGTGAGGAAAATGTGCAGGTTTTCTCAAGTCAGGACAGAAAGACACCCCAACTTTCAAGCACTTTCCAAAAATTCCTTCAAAGAATGTGCATAAAGTTGAAGTATATCTCATACTGAAATTTCTAAAGACATATATGGCTGAAGAAGACAAATGTCCAGAGGACATATAACTACCCCAACAAGAAGCACTTACTGCAGCGAGCAACAAAGTCAGTGTTTGTGTCGGGGTAATTACTCTGACCAGATATATAAAGCGTCGTGTGAATCCTGGACTGCAATCTGTTGAATATAAACTATGCTTTAGTTTCAATTTTACTTTGCATTGTGGACATTGTCACAACCAAGACAACCCCAAAGAGAAGCACTTGTGAATAAAAGAATCAACAGTGGTTCCTTTGAGGTGATCTGAGAGTGATTGAAGACAGATCATGATGGCACCAGGTTCAAACACGATGGATACTAGGGCCGTCTTCGAACCAACGCCTTACAAATAAAACATTAAATGGCATAAAATGAATCAACTCTTCATTCTGAGTGTTTGAAATGTCAGCAAGACTACCCCAACAATTAGCACTTACTGTATTCCAAATATCAAGTCAGTGCCTGTGTTAAGGTCATTTTGCAGACCAAATCCTGAAAAACACCTTTTGGATCAAAAGCTCTCAAGAGAGAGAGAAGCACTTATGGACACTATTCAGCATCAGTGTGTCTGTTTGAGGGATTCTCCGTGCAATATCTTCATCAGCTAGCGTTGGTAGAGTTTGTCTCTTTCAACCGTCCCAACAGGAAGCACTTCCTGAATAAAAAAATACAACTAAACAGTTAATGCTCATGTTGGGCCCATAGCAAGGACTGTTCATCAGACCTCTTTCTTCCATGAAGTCCAGAGCAGCTCTTCTTCCATGTTGTTTCTCACATGCAGTTTTCTGATGAGGTTTGTCCAACTTTTATCCTGAATGCTTCCACAAACTCCACCTATTTCTTCCACAAGTTTCTACGATGGGGGTATTGCCCATCAGAAGGTCCATCAAGGAACAATGCTGTCATCAAGAATGCAAAACATTAGGTGTTGATGATTGGTCAATCAGCTTTCAATGTGTTTACTTCATGAAGATTTGTAACAGACAAGGACACAGTTCTGTGTTAGCTTTACACTGGGCACTGTTGAAATATAATTCAAGTCAAGATAAAACTTGGATTCAATCCTTCTTTCAGATCAATAAGAGTCTGAATCCATAATGGATCCAGAAAGGATTTCTTTCCATTGTGAGGAAAATGTGCAGTTTTTCTCAAGTCAGGACAGAAAAACACCCCAACGTTCAAGCACTTTCCAAAAATTCCTTCAAAGAATGTGCATAAAGTTGAAGTATATCTCATACTGAAATTTCCAAAGACATATATGGCTGAAGAAGACAAATGTCCAGAGGACATATAACTACCCCAACAAGAAGCACTTACTGCAGCGAGCAACAAAGTCAGTGTTTGTGTCGGGGTAATTACTCTGACCAGATATATAAAGCGTCGTGTGAATCCTGGACTGCAATCTGTTGAATATAAACTATGCTTTAGTTTCAATTTTACTTTGCATTGTGGACATTGTCACAACCAAGACAACCCCAAAGAGAAGCACTTGTGAATAAAAGAATCAACAGTGGTTCCTTTGAGGTGATCTGAGAGTGATTGAAGACAGATCATGATGGCACCAGGTTCAAACACGATGGATACTAGGGCCGTCTTCGAACCAATGCCTTACAAATAAAACATTAAATGGCATAAAATGAATCAACTCTTCATTCTGAGTGTTTGAAATGTCAGCAAGACTACCCCAACAATTAGCACTTACTGTATTCCAAATATCAAGTCAGTGCCTGTGTTAAGGTCATTTTGCAGACCAAATCCTGAAAAACACCTTTTGGATCAAAAGCTCTCAAGAGAGAGAGAAGCACTTATGGACACTATTCAGCATCAGTGTGTCTGTTTGAGGGATTCTCCGTGCAATATCTTCATCAGCTAGCGTTGGTAGAGTTTGTCTCTTTCAACCGTCCCAACAGGAAGCACTTCCTGAATAAAAAAATACAACTAAACAGTTAATGCTCATGTTGGGCCCATAGCAAGGACTGTTCATCAGACCTCTTTCTTCCATGAAGTCCAGAGCAGCTCTTCTTCCATGTTGTTTCTCACATGCAGTTTTCTGATGAGGTTTGTCCAACTTTTATCCTGAATGCTTCCACAAACTCCACCTATTTCTTCCACAAGTTTCTACGATGGGGGTATTGCCCATCAGAAGGTCCATCAAGGAACAATGCTGTCATCAAGAATGCAAAACATTAGGTGTTGATGATTGGTCAATCAGCTTTCAATGTGTTTACTTCATGAAGATTTGTAACAGACAAGGACACAGTTCTGTGTTAGCTTTACACTGGGCACTGTTGAAATATAATTCAAGTCAAGATAAAACTTGGATTCAATCCTTCTTTCAGATCAATAAGAGTCTGAATCCATAATGGATCCAGAAAGGATTTCTTTCCATTGTGAGGAAAATGTGCAGTTTTTCTCAAGTCAGGACAGAAAGACACCCCAACTTTCAAGCACTTTCCAAAAATTCCTTCAAAGAATGTGCATAAAGTTGAAGTATATCTCATACTGAAATTTCTAAAGACATATATGGCTGAAGAAGACAAATGTCCAGAGGACATATAACTACCCCAACAAGAAGCACTTACTGCAGCGAGCAACAAAGTCAGTGTTTGTGTCGGGGTAATTACTCTGACCAGATATATAAAGCGTCGTGTGAATCCTGGACTGCAATCTGTTGAATATAAACTATGCTTTAGTTTCAATTTTACTTTGCATTGTGGACATTGTCACAACCAAGACAACCCCAAAGAGAAGCACTTGTGAATAAAAGAATCAACAGTGGTTCCTTTGAGGTGATCTGAGAGTGATTGAAGACAGATCATGATGGCACCAGGTTCAAACACGATGGATACTAGGGCCGTCTTCGAACCAACGCCTTACAAATAAAACATTAAATGGCATAAAATGAATCAACTCTTCATTCTGAGTGTTTGAAATGTCAGCAAGACTACCCCAACAATTAGCACTTACTGTATTCCAAATATCAAGTCAGTGCCTGTGTTAAGGTCATTTTGCAGACCAAATCCTGAAAAACACCTTTTGGATCAAAAGCTCTCAAGAGAGAGAGAAGCACTTATGGACACTATTCAGCATCAGTGTGTCTGTTTGAGGGATTCTCCGTGCAATATCTTCATCAGCTAGCGTTGGTAGAGTTTGTCTCTTTCAACCGTCCCAACAGGAAGCACTTCCTGAATAAAAAAATACAACTAAACAGTTAATGCTCATGTTGGGCCCATAGCAAGGACTGTTCATCAGACCTCTTTCTTCCATGAAGTCCAGAGCAGCTCTTCTTCCATGTTGTTTCTCACATGCAGTTTTCTGATGAGGTTTGTCCAACTTTTATCCTGAATGCTTCCACAAACTCCACCTATTTCTTCCACAAGTTTCTACGATGGGGGTATTGCCCATCAGAAGGTCCATCAAGGAACAATGCTGTCATCAAGAATGCAAAACATTAGGTGTTGATGATTGGTCAATCAGCTTTCAATGTGTTTACTTCATGAAGATTTGTAACAGACAAGGACACAGTTCTGTGTTAGCTTTACACTGGGCACTGTTGAAATATAATTCAAGTCAAGATAAAACTTGGATTCAATCCTTCTTTCAGATCAATAAGAGTCTGAATCCATAATGGATCCAGAAAGGATTTCTTTCCATTGTGAGGAAAATGTGCAGGTTTTCTCAAGTCAGGACAGAAAGACACCCCAACTTTCAAGCACTTTCCAAAAATTCCTTCAAAGAATGTGCATAAAGTTGAAGTATATCTCATACTGAAATTTCCAAAGACATATATGGCTGAAGAAGACAAATGTCCAGAGGACATATAACTACCCCAACAAGAAGCACTTACTGCAGCGAGCAACAAAGTCAGTGTTTGTGTCGGGGTAATTACTCTGACCAGATATATAAAGCGTCGTATGAATCCTGGACTGCAATCTGTTGAATATAAACTATGCTTTAGTTTCAATTTTACTTTGCATTGTGGACATTGTCACAACCAAGACAACCCCAAAGAGAAGCACTTGTGAATAAAAGAATCAACAGTGGTTCCTTTGAGGTGATCTGAGAGTGATTGAAGACAGAACATGATGGCACCAGGTTCAAACACGATGGATACTAGGGCCGTCTTCGAACCAACGACTTACAAATAAAACATTAAATGGCATAAAATGAATCAACTCTTCATTCTGAGTGTTTGAAAGGTCAGCAAGACTACCCCAACAATTAGCACTTACTGTATTCCAAATATCAAGTCAGTGCCTGTGTTAAGGTCATTTTGCAGACCAAATCCTGAAAAACACCTTTTGGATCAAAAGCTCTCAAGAGAGAGAGAAGCACTTATGGACACTATTCAGCATCAGTGTGTCTGTTTGAGGGATTCTCCGTGCAATATCTTCATCAGCTAGCGTTGGTAGAGTTTGTCTCTTTCAACCGTCCCAACAGGAAGCACTTCCTGAATAAAAAAAATACAACTAAACAGTTAATGCTCATGTTGGGCCCATAGCAAGGACTGTTCATCAGACCTCTTTCTTCCATGAAGTCCAGAGCAGCTCTTCTTCCATGTTGTTTCTCACATGCAGTTTTCTGATGAGGTTTGTCCAACTTTTATCCTGAATGCTTCCACAAACTCCACCTATTTCTTCCACAAGTTTCTACGATGGGGGTATTGCCCATCAGAAGGTCCATCAAGGAACAATGCTGTCATCAAGAATGCAAAACATTAGGTGTTGATAATTGGTCAATCAGCTTTCAATGTGTTTACTTCATGAAGATTTGTAAAAGACAAGGACACAGTTCTGTGTTAGCTTTACACTGGGCACTGTTGAAATATAATTCAAGTCAAGATAAAACTTGGATTCAATCCTTCTTTCAGATCAATAAGAGTCTGAATCCATAATGGATCCAGAAAGGATTTCTTTCCATTGTGAGGAAAATGTGCAGTTTTTCTCAAGTCAGGACAGAAAGACACCCCAACGTTCAAGCACTTTCCAAAATTTCCTTCAAAGAATGTGCATAAAGTTGAAGTATATATCATACTGAAATTTCCAAAGACATATATGGCTGAAGAAGACAAATGTCCAGAGGACATATAACTACCCCAACAAGAAGCACTTACTGCAGCGAGCAACAAAGTCAGTGTTTGTGTCGGGGTAATTACTCTGACCAGATATATAAAGCGTCGTGTGAATCCTGGACTGCAATCTGTTGAATATAAACTATGCTTTAGTTTCAATTTTACTTTGCATTGTGGACATTGTCACAACCAAGACAACCCCAAAGAGAAGCACTTGTGAATAAAAGAATCAACAGTGGTTCCTTTGAGGTGATCTGAGAGTGATTGAAGACAGAACATGATGGCACCAGGTTCAAACACGATGGATACTAGGGCCGTCTTCGAACCAACGACTTACAAATAAAACATTAAATGGCATAAAATGAATCAACTCTTCATTCTGAGTGTTTGAAAGGTCAGCAAGACTACCCCAACAATTAGCACTTACTGTATTCCAAATATCAAGTCAGTGCCTGTGTTAAGGTCATTTTGCAGACCAAATCCTGAAAAACACCTTTTGGATCAAAAGCTCTCAAGAGAGAGAGAAGCACTTATGGACACTATTCAGCATCAGTGTGTCTGTTTGAGGGATTCTCCGTGCAATATCTTCATCAGCTAGCGTTGGTAGAGTTTGTCTCTTTCAACCGTCCCAACAGGAAGCACTTCCTGAATAAAAAAATACAACTAAACAGTTAATGCTCATGTTGGGCCCATAGCAAGGACTGTTCATCAGACCTCTTTCTTCCATGAAGTCCAGAGCAGCTCTTCTTCCATGTTGTTTCTCACATGCAGTTTTCTGATGAGGTTTGTCCAACTTTTATCCTGAATGCTTCCACAAACTCCACCTATTTCTTCCACAAGTTTCTACGATGGGGGTATTGCCCATCAGAAGGTCCATCAAGGAACAATGCTGTCATCAAGAATGCAAAACATTAGGTGTTGATGATTGGTCAATCAGCTTTCAATGTGTTTACTTCATGAAGATTTGTAACAGACAAGGACACAGTTCTGTGTTAGCTTTACACTGGGCACTGTTGAAATATAATTCAAGTCAAGATAAAACTTGGATTCAATCCTTCTTTCAGATCAATAAGAGTCTGAATCCATAATGGATCCAGAAAGGATTTCTTTCCATTGTGAGGAAAATGTGCAGGTTTTCTCAAGTCAGGACAGAAAGACACCCCAACTTTCAAGCACTTTCCAAAAATTCCTTCAAAGAATGTGCATAAAGTTGAAGTATATCTCATACTGAAATTTCTAAAGACATATATGGCTGAAGAAGACAAATGTCCAGAGGACATATAACTACCCCAACAAGAAGCACTTACTGCAGCGAGCAACAAAGTCAGTGTTTGTGTCGGGGTAATTACTCTGACCAGATATATAAAGCGTCGTGTGAATCCTGGACTGCAATCTGTTGAATATAAACTATGCTTTAGTTTCAATTTTACTTTGCATTGTGGACATTGTCACAACCAAGACAACCCCAAAGAGAAGCACTTGTGAATAAAAGAATCAACAGTGGTTCCTTTGAGGTGATCTGAGAGTGATTGAAGACAGATCATGATGGCACCAGGTTCAAACACGATGGATACTAGGGCCGTCTTCGAACCAACGCCTTACAAATAAAACATTAAATGGCATAAAATGAATCAACTCTTCATTCTGAGTGTTTGAAATGTCAGCAAGACTACCCCAACAATTAGCACTTACTGTATTCCAAATATCAAGTCAGTGCCTGTGTTAAGGTCATTTTGCAGACCAAATCCTGAAAAACACCTTTTGGATCAAAAGCTCTCAAGAGAGAGAGAAGCACTTATGGACACTATTCAGCATCAGTGTGTCTGTTTGAGGGATTCTCCGTGCAATATCTTCATCAGCTAGCGTTGGTAGAGTTTGTCTCTTTCAACCGTCCCAACAGGAAGCACTTCCTGAATAAAAAAATACAACTAAACAGTTAATGCTCATGTTGGGCCCATAGCAAGGACTGTTCATCAGACCTCTTTCTTCCATGAAGTCCAGAGCAGCTCTTCTTCCATGTTGTTTCTCACATGCAGTTTTCTGATGAGGTTTGTCCAACTTTTATCCTGAATGCTTCCACAAACTCCACCTATTTCTTCCACAAGTTTCTACGATGGGGGTATTGCCCATCAGAAGGTCCATCAAGGAACAATGCTGTCATCAAGAATGCAAAACATTAGGTGTTGATGATTGGTCAATCAGCTTTCAATGTGTTTACTTCATGAAGATTTGTAACAGACAAGGACACAGTTCTGTGTTAGCTTTACACTGGGCACTGTTGAAATATAATTCAAGTCAAGATAAAACTTGGATTCAATCCTTCTTTCAGATCAATAAGAGTCTGAATCCATAATGGATCCAGAAAGGATTTCTTTCCATTGTGAGGAAAATGTGCAGGTTTTCTCAAGTCAGGACAGAAAGACACCCCAACTTTCAAGCACTTTCCAAAAATTCCTTCAAAGAATGTGCATAAAGTTGAAGTATATCTCATACTGAAATTTCCAAAGACATATATGGCTGAAGAAGACAAATGTCCAGAGGACATATAACTACCCCAACAAGAAGCACTTACTGCAGCGAGCAACAAAGTCAGTGTTTGTGTCGGGGTAATTACTCTGACCAGATATATAAAGCGTCGTGTGAATCCTGGACTGCAATCTGTTGAATATAAACTATGCTTTAGTTTCAATTTTACTTTGCATTGTGGACATTGTCACAACCAAGACAACCCCAAAGAGAAGCACTTGTGAATAAAAGAATCAACAGTGGTTCCTCTGAGGTGATCTGAGAGTGATTGAAGACAGAACATGATGGCACCAGGTTCAAACACGATGGATACTAGGGCCGTCTTCGAACCAACGACTTACAAATAAAACATTAAATGGCATAAAATGAATCAACTCTTCATTCTGAGTGTTTGAAAGGTCAGCAAGACTACCCCAACAATTAGCACTTACTGTATTCCAAATATCAAGTCAGTGCCTGTGTTAAGGTCATTTTGCAGACCAAATCCTGAAAAACACCTTTTGGATCAAAAGCTCTCAAGAGAGAGAGAAGCACTTATGGACACTATTCAGCATCAGTGTGTCTGTTTGAGGGATTCTCCGTGCAATATCTTCATCAGCTAGCGTTGGTAGAGTTTGTCTCTTTCAACCGTCCCAACAGGAAGCACTTCCTGAATAAAAAAAAAAACAACTAAACAGTTAATGCTCATGTTGGGCCCATAGCAAGGACTGTTCATCAGACCTCTTTCTTCCATGAAGTCCAGAGCAGCTCTTCTTCCATGTTGTTTCTCACATGCAGTTTTCTGATGAGGTTTGTCCAACTTTTATCCTGAATGCTTCCACAAACTCCACCTATTTCTTCCACAAGTTTCTACGATGGGGGTATTGCCCATCAGACTGTCCATCAAGGAACAATGCTGTCATCAAGAATGCAAAACATTAGGTGTTGATGATTGGTCAATCAGCTTTCAATGTGTTTACTTCATGAAGATTTGTAACAGACAAGGACACAGTTCTGTGTTAGCTTTACACTGGGCACTGTTGAAATATAATTCAAGTCAAGATAAAACTTGGATTCAATCCTTCTTTCAGATCAATAAGAGTCTGAATCCATAATGGATCCAGAAAGGATTTCTTTCCATTGTGAGGAAAATGTGCAGTTTTTCTCTAGTCAGGACAGAAAAACACCCCAACGTTCAAGCACTTTCCAAAAATTCCTTCAAAGAATGTGCATAAAGTTGAAGTATATCTCATACTGAAATTTCCAAAGACATATATGGCTGAAGAAGACAAATGTCCAGAGGACATATAACTACCCCAACAAGAAGCACTTACTGCAGCGAGCAACAAAGTCAGTGTTTGTGTCGGGGTAATTACTCTGACCAGATATATAAAGCGTCGTGTGAATCCTGGACTGCAATCTGTTGAATATAAACTATGCTTTAGTTTCAATTTTACTTTGCATTGTGGACATTGTCACAACCAAGACAACCCCAAAGAGAAGCACTTGTGAATAAAAGAATCAACAGTGGTTCCTTTGAGGTGATCTGAGAGTGATTGAAGACAGATCATGATGGCACCAGGTTCAAACACGATGGATACTAGGGCCGTCTTCGAACCAACGCCTTACAAATAAAACATTAAATGGCATAAAATGAATCAACTCTTCATTCTGAGTGTTTGAAATGTCAGCAAGACTACCCCAACAATTAGCACTTACTGTATTCCAAATATCAAGTCAGTGCCTGTGTTAAGGTCATTTTGCAGACCAAATCCTGAAAAACACCTTTTGGATCAAAAGCTCTCAAGAGAGAGAGAAGCACTTATGGACACTATTCAGCATCAGTGTGTCTGTTTGAGGGATTCTCCGTGCAATATCTTCATCAGCTAGCGTTGGTAGAGTTTGTCTCTTTCAACCGTCCCAACAGGAAGCACTTCCTGAATAAAAAAATACAACTAAACAGTTAATGCTCATGTTGGGCCCATAGCAAGGACTGTTCATCAGACCTCTTTCTTCCATGAAGTCCAGAGCAGCTCTTCTTCCATGTTGTTTCTCACATGCAGTTTTCTGATGAGGTTTGTCCAACTTTTATCCTGAATGCTTCCACAAACTCCACCTATTTCTTCCACAAGTTTCTACGATGGGGGTATTGCCCATCAGAAGGTCCATCAAGGAACAATGCTGTCATCAAGAATGCAAAACATTAGGTGTTGATGATTGGTCAATCAGCTTTCAATGTGTTTACTTCATGAAGATTTGTAACAGACAAGGACACAGTTCTGTGTTAGCTTTACACTGGGCACTGTTGAAATATAATTCAAGTCAAGATAAAACTTGGATTCAATCCTTCTTTCAGATCAATAAGAGTCTGAATCCATAATGGATCCAGAAAGGATTTCTTTCCATTGTGAGGAAAATGTGCAGTTTTTCTCAAGTCAGGACAGAAAAACACCCCAACGTTCAAGCACTTTCCAAAAATTCCTTCAAAGAATGTGCATAAAGTATAAGTATATCTCATACTGAAATTTCCAAAGACATATATGGCTGAAGAAGACAAATGTCCAGAGGACATATAACTACCCCAACAAGAAGCACTTACTGCAGCGAGCAACAAAGTCAGTGTTTGTGTCGGGGTAATTACTCTGACCAGATATATAAAGCGTCGTGTGAATCCTGGACTGCAATCTGTTGAATATAAACTATGCTTTAGTTTCAATTTTACTTTGCATTGTGGACATTGTCACAACCAAGACAACCCCAAAGAGAAGCACTTGTGAATAAAAGAATCAACAGTGGTTCCTTTGAGGTGATCTGAGAGTGATTGAAGACAGATCATGATGGCACCAGGTTCAAACACGATGGATACTAGGGCCGTCTTCGAACCAACGCCTTACAAATAAAACATTAAATGGCATAAAATGAATCAACTCTTCATTCTGAGTGTTTGAAATGTCAGCAAGACTACCCCAACAATTAGCACTTACTGTATTCCAAATATCAAGTCAGTGCCTGTGTTAAGGTCATTTTGCAGACCAAATCCTGAAAAACACCTTTTGGATCAAAAGCTCTCAAGAGAGAGAGAAGCACTTATGGACACTATTCAGCATCAGTGTGTCTGTTTGAGGGATTCTCCGTGCAATATCTTCATCAGCTAGCGTTGGTAGAGTTTGTCTCTTTCAACCGTCCCAACAGGAAGCACTTCCTGAATAAAAAAATACAACTAAACAGTTAATGCTCATGTTGGGCCCATAGCAAGGACTGTTCATCAGACCTCTTTCTTCCATGAAGTCCAGAGCAGCTCTTCTTCCATGTTGTTTCTCACATGCAGTTTTCTGATGAGGTTTGTCCAACTTTTATCCTGAATGCTTCCACAAACTCCACCTATTTCTTCCACAAGTTTCTACGATGGGGGTATTGCCCATCAGAAGGTCCATCAAGGAACAATGCTGTCATCAAGAATGCAAAACATTAGGTGTTGATGATTGGTCAATCAGCTTTCAATGTGTTTACTTCATGAAGATTTGTAACAGACAAGGACACAGTTCTGTGTTAGCTTTACACTGGGCACTGTTGAAATATAATTCAAGTCAAGATAAAACTTGGATTCAATCCTTCTTTCAGATCAATAAGAGTCTGAATCCATAATGGATCCAGAAAGGATTTCTTTCCATTGTGAGGAAAATGTGCAGGTTTTCTCAAGTCAGGACAGAAAGACACCCCAACTTTCAAGCACTTTCCAAAAATTCCTTCAAAGAATGTGCATAAAGTTGAAGTATATCTCATACTGAAATTTCTAAAGACATATATGGCTGAAGAAGACAAATGTCCAGAGGACATATAACTACCCCAACAAGAAGCACTTACTGCAGCGAGCAACAAAGTCAGTGTTTGTGTCGGGGTAATTACTCTGACCAGATATATAAAGCGTCGTGTGAATCCTGGACTGCAATCTGTTGAATATAAACTATGCTTTAGTTTCAATTTTACTTTGCATTGTGGACATTGTCACAACCAAGACAACCCCAAAGAGAAGCACTTGTGAATAAAAGAATCAACAGTGGTTCCTTTGAGGTGATCTGAGAGTGATTGAAGACAGATCATGATGGCACCAGGTTCAAACACGATGGATACTAGGGCCGTCTTCGAACCAACGCCTTACAAATAAAACATTAAATGGCATAAAATGAATCAACTCTTCATTCTGAGTGTTTGAAATGTCAGCAAGACTACCCCAACAATTAGCACTTACTGTATTCCAAATATCAAGTCAGTGCCTGTGTTAAGGTCATTTTGCAGACCAAATCCTGAAAAACACCTTTTGGATCAAAAGCTCTCAAGAGAGAGAGAAGCACTTATGGACACTATTCAGCATCAGTGTGTCTGTTTGAGGGATTCTCCGTGCAATATCTTCATCAGCTAGCGTTGGTAGAGTTTGTCTCTTTCAACCGTCCCAACAGGAAGCACTTCCTGAATAAAAAAATACAACTAAACAGTTAATGCTCATGTTGGGCCCATAGCAAGGACTGTTCATCAGACCTCTTTCTTCCATGAAGTCCAGAGCAGCTCTTCTTCCATGTTGTTTCTCACATGCAGTTTTCTGATGAGGTTTGTCCAACTTTTATCCTGAATGCTTCCACAAACTCCACCTATTTCTTCCACAAGTTTCTACGATGGGGGTATTGCCCATCAGAAGGTCCATCAAGGAACAATGCTGTCATCAAGAATGCAAAACATTAGGTGTTGATGATTGGTCAATCAGCTTTCAATGTGTTTACTTCATGAAGATTTGTAACAGACAAGGACACAGTTCTGTGTTAGCTTTACACTGGGCACTGTTGAAATATAATTCAAGTCAAGATAAAACTTGGATTCAATCCTTCTTTCAGATCAATAAGAGTCTGAATCCATAATGGATCCAGAAAGGATTTCTTTCCATTGTGAGGAAAATGTGCAGTTTTTCTCAAGTCAGGACAGAAAAACACCCCAACGTTCAAGCACTTTCCAAAAATTCCTTCAAAGAATGTGCATAAAGTTGAAGTATATCTCATACTGAAATTTCCAAAGACATATATGGCTGAAGAAGACAAATGTCCAGAGGACATATAACTACCCCAACAAGAAGCACTTACTGCAGCGAGCAACAAAGTCAGTGTTTGTGTCGGGGTAATTACTCTGACCAGATATATAAAGCGTCGTGTGAATCCTGGACTGCAATCTGTTGAATATAAACTATGCTTTAGTTTCAATTTTACTTTGCATTGTGGACATTGTCACAACCAAGACAACCCCAAAGAGAAGCACTTGTGAATAAAAGAATCAACAGTGGTTCCTTTGAGGTGATCTGAGAGTGATTGAAGACAGATCATGATGGCACCAGGTTCAAACACGATGGATACTAGGGCCGTCTTCGAACCAATGCCTTACAAATAAAACATTAAATGGCATAAAATGAATCAACTCTTCATTCTGAGTGTTTGAAATGTCAGCAAGACTACCCCAACAATTAGCACTTACTGTATTCCAAATATCAAGTCAGTGCCTGTGTTAAGGTCATTTTGCAGACCAAATCCTGAAAAACACCTTTTGGATCAAAAGCTCTCAAGAGAGAGAGAAGCACTTATGGACACTATTCAGCATCAGTGTGTCTGTTTGAGGGATTCTCCGTGCAATATCTTCATCAGCTAGCGTTGGTAGAGTTTGTCTCTTTCAACCGTCCCAACAGGAAGCACTTCCTGAATAAAAAAATACAACTAAACAGTTAATGCTCATGTTGGGCCCATAGCAAGGACTGTTCATCAGACCTCTTTCTTCCATGAAGTCCAGAGCAGCTCTTCTTCCATGTTGTTTCTCACATGCAGTTTTCTGATGAGGTTTGTCCAACTTTTATCCTGAATGCTTCCACAAACTCCACCTATTTCTTCCACAAGTTTCTACGATGGGGGTATTGCCCATCAGAAGGTCCATCAAGGAACAATGCTGTCATCAAGAATGCAAAACATTAGGTGTTGATGATTGGTCAATCAGCTTTCAATGTGTTTACTTCATGAAGATTTGTAACAGACAAGGACACAGTTCTGTGTTAGCTTTACACTGGGCACTGTTGAAATATAATTCAAGTCAAGATAAAACTTGGATTCAATCCTTCTTTCAGATCAATAAGAGTCTGAATCCATAATGGATCCAGAAAGGATTTCTTTCCATTGTGAGGAAAATGTGCAGGTTTTCTCAAGTCAGGACAGAAAGACACCCCAACTTTCAAGCACTTTCCAAAAATTCCTTCAAAGAATGTGCATAAAGT
The DNA here is from genome assembly GCF_933228915.1 of Telmatherina bonti. NCBI lineage: Eukaryota > Metazoa > Chordata > Actinopteri > Atheriniformes > Telmatherinidae > Telmatherina > Telmatherina bonti. Next base: position 5,777,764 of record NC_136610.1, read on the forward strand.
TGAAGTATATCTCATACTGAAATTTCTAAAGACATATATGGCTGAAGAAGACAAATGTCCAGAGGACATATAACTACCCCAACAAGAAGCACTTACTGCAGCGAGCAACAAAGTCAGTGTTTGTGTCGGGGTAATTACTCTGACCAGATATATAAAGCGTCGTGTGAATCCTGGACTGCAATCTGTTGAATATAAACTATGCTTTAGTTTCAATTTTACTTTGCATTGTGGACATTGTCACAACCAAGACAACCCCAAAGAGAAGCACTTGTGAATAAAAGAATCAACAGTGGTTCCTTTGAGGTGATCTGAGAGTGATTGAAGACAGATCATGATGGCACCAGGTTCAAACACGATGGATACTAGGGCCGTCTTCGAACCAACGCCTTACAAATAAAACATTAAATGGCATAAAATGAATCAACTCTTCATTCTGAGTGTTTGAAATGTCAGCAAGACTACCCCAACAATTAGCACTTACTGTATTCCAAATATCAAGTCAGTGCCTGTGTTAAGGTCATTTTGCAGACCAAATCCTGAAAAACACCTTTTGGATCAAAAGCTCTCAAGAGAGAGAGAAGCACTTATGGACACTATTCAGCATCAGTGTGTCTGTTTGAGGGATTCTCCGTGCAATATCTTCATCAGCTAGCGTTGGTAGAGTTTGTCTCTTTCAACCGTCCCAACAGGAAGCACTTCCTGAATAAAAAAATACAACTAAACAGTTAATGCTCATGTTGGGCCCATAGCAAGGACTGTTCATCAGACCTCTTTCTTCCATGAAGTCCAGAGCAGCTCTTCTTCCATGTTGTTTCTCACATGCAGTTTTCTGATGAGGTTTGTCCAACTTTTATCCTGAATGCTTCCACAAACTCCACCTATTTCTTCCACAAGTTTCTACGATGGGGGTATTGCCCATCAGAAGGTCCATCAAGGAACAATGCTGTCATCAAGAATGCAAAACATTAGGTGTTGATGATTGGTCAATCAGCTTTCAATGTGTTTACTTCATGAAGATTTGTAACAGACAAGGACACAGTTCTGTGTTAGCTTTACACTGGGCACTGTTGAAATATAATTCAAGTCAAGATAAAACTTGGATTCAATCCTTCTTTCAGATCAATAAGAGTCTGAATCCATAATGGATCCAGAAAGGATTTCTTTCCATTGTGAGGAAAATGTGCAGGTTTTCTCAAGTCAGGACAGAAAGACACCCCAACTTTCAAGCACTTTCCAAAAATTCCTTCAAAGAATGTGCATAAAGTTGAAGTATATCTCATACTGAAATTTCCAAAGACATATATGGCTGAAGAAGACAAATGTCCAGAGGACATATAACTACCCCAACAAGAAGCACTTACTGCAGCGAGCAACAAAGTCAGTGTTTGTGTCGGGGTAATTACTCTGACCAGATATATAAAGCGTCGTATGAATCCTGGACTGCAATCTGTTGAATATAAACTATGCTTTAGTTTCAATTTTACTTTGCATTGTGGACATTGTCACAACCAAGACAACCCCAAAGAGAAGCACTTGTGAATAAAAGAATCAACAGTGGTTCCTTTGAGGTGATCTGAGAGTGATTGAAGACAGAACATGATGGCACCAGGTTCAAACACGATGGATACTAGGGCCGTCTTCGAACCAACGACTTACAAATAAAACATTAAATGGCATAAAATGAATCAACTCTTCATTCTGAGTGTTTGAAAGGTCAGCAAGACTACCCCAACAATTAGCACTTACTGTATTCCAAATATCAAGTCAGTGCCTGTGTTAAGGTCATTTTGCAGACCAAATCCTGAAAAACACCTTTTGGATCAAAAGCTCTCAAGAGAGAGAGAAGCACTTATGGACACTATTCAGCATCAGTGTGTCTGTTTGAGGGATTCTCCGTGCAATATCTTCATCAGCTAGCGTTGGTAGAGTTTGTCTCTTTCAACCGTCCCAACAGGAAGCACTTCCTGAATAAAAAAAATACAACTAAACAGTTAATGCTCATGTTGGGCCCATAGCAAGGACTGTTCATCAGACCTCTTTCTTCCATGAAGTCCAGAGCAGCTCTTCTTCCATGTTGTTTCTCACATGCAGTTTTCTGATGAGGTTTGTCCAACTTTTATCCTGAATGCTTCCACAAACTCCACCTATTTCTTCCACAAGTTTCTACGATGGGGGTATTGCCCATCAGAAGGTCCATCAAGGAACAATGCTGTCATCAAGAATGCAAAACATTAGGTGTTGATAATTGGTCAATCAGCTTTCAATGTGTTTACTTCATGAAGATTTGTAAAAGACAAGGACACAGTTCTGTGTTAGCTTTACACTGGGCACTGTTGAAATATAATTCAAGTCAAGATAAAACTTGGATTCAATCCTTCTTTCAGATCAATAAGAGTCTGAATCCATAATGGATCCAGAAAGGATTTCTTTCCATTGTGAGGAAAATGTGCAGTTTTTCTCAAGTCAGGACAGAAAGACACCCCAACGTTCAAGCACTTTCCAAAATTTCCTTCAAAGAATGTGCATAAAGTTGAAGTATATATCATACTGAAATTTCCAAAGACATATATGGCTGAAGAAGACAAATGTCCAGAGGACATATAACTACCCCAACAAGAAGCACTTACTGCAGCGAGCAACAAAGTCAGTGTTTGTGTCGGGGTAATTACTCTGACCAGATATATAAAGCGTCGTGTGAATCCTGGACTGCAATCTGTTGAATATAAACTATGCTTTAGTTTCAATTTTACTTTGCATTGTGGACATTGTCACAACCAAGACAACCCCAAAGAGAAGCACTTGTGAATAAAAGAATCAACAGTGGTTCCTTTGAGGTGATCTGAGAGTGATTGAAGACAGATCATGATGGCACCAGGTTCAAACACGATGGATACTAGGGCCGTCTTCGAACCAACGCCTTACAAATAAAACATTAAATGGCATAAAATGAATCAACTCTTCATTCTGAGTGTTTGAAATGTCAGCAAGACTACCCCAACAATTAGCACTTACTGTATTCCAAATATCAAGTCAGTGCCTGTGTTAAGGTCATTTTGCAGACCAAATCCTGAAAAACACCTTTTGGATCAAAAGCTCTCAAGAGAGAGAGAAGCACTTATGGACACTATTCAGCATCAGTGTGTCTGTTTGAGGGATTCTCCGTGCAATATCTTCATCAGCTAGCGTTGGTAGAGTTTGTCTCTTTCAACCGTCCCAACAGGAAGCACTTCCTGAATAAAAAAATACAACTAAACAGTTAATGCTCATGTTGGGCCCATAGCAAGGACTGTTCATCAGACCTCTTTCTTCCATGAAGTCCAGAGCAGCTCTTCTTCCATGTTGTTTCTCACATGCAGTTTTCTGATGAGGTTTGTCCAACTTTTATCCTGAATGCTTCCACAAACTCCACCTATTTCTTCCACAAGTTTCTACGATGGGGGTATTGCCCATCAGAAGGTCCATCAAGGAACAATGCTGTCATCAAGAATGCAAAACATTAGGTGTTGATGATTGGTCAATCAGCTTTCAATGTGTTTACTTCATGAAGATTTGTAACAGACAAGGACACAGTTCTGTGTTAGCTTTACACTGGGCACTGTTGAAATATAATTCAAGTCAAGATAAAACTTGGATTCAATCCTTCTTTCAGATCAATAAGAGTCTGAATCCATAATGGATCCAGAAAGGATTTCTTTCCATTGTGAGGAAAATGTGCAGGTTTTCTCAAGTCAGGACAGAAAGACACCCCAACTTTCAAGCACTTTCCAAAAATTCCTTCAAAGAATGTGCATAAAGTTGAAGTATATCTCATACTGAAATTTCCAAAGACATATATGGCTGAAGAAGACAAATGTCCAGAGGACATATAACTACCCCAACAAGAAGCACTTACTGCAGCGAGCAACAAAGTCAGTGTTTGTGTCGGGGTAATTACTCTGACCAGATATATAAAGCGTCGTATGAATCCTGGACTGCAATCTGTTGAATATAAACTATGCTTTAGTTTCAATTTTACTTTGCATTGTGGACATTGTCACAACCAAGACAACCCCAAAGAGAAGCACTTGTGAATAAAAGAATCAACAGTGGTTCCTTTGAGGTGATCTGAGAGTGATTGAAGACAGAACATGATGGCACCAGGTTCAAACACGATGGATACTAGGGCCGTCTTCGAACCAACGACTTACAAATAAAACATTAAATGGCATAAAATGAATCAACTCTTCATTCTGAGTGTTTGAAAGGTCAGCAAGACTACCCCAACAATTAGCACTTACTGTATTCCAAATATCAAGTCAGTGCCTGTGTTAAGGTCATTTTGCAGACCAAATCCTGAAAAACACCTTTTGGATCAAAAGCTCTCAAGAGAGAGAGAAGCACTTATGGACACTATTCAGCATCAGTGTGTCTGTTTGAGGGATTCTCCGTGCAATATCTTCATCAGCTAGCGTTGGTAGAGTTTGTCTCTTTCAACCGTCCCAACAGGAAGCACTTCCTGAATAAAAAAAATACAACTAAACAGTTAATGCTCATGTTGGGCCCATAGCAAGGACTGTTCATCAGACCTCTTTCTTCCATGAAGTCCAGAGCAGCTCTTCTTCCATGTTGTTTCTCACATGCAGTTTTCTGATGAGGTTTGTCCAACTTTTATCCTGAATGCTTCCACAAACTCCACCTATTTCTTCCACAAGTTTCTACGATGGGGGTATTGCCCATCAGAAGGTCCATCAAGGAACAATGCTGTCATCAAGAATGCAAAACATTAGGTGTTGATAATTGGTCAATCAGCTTTCAATGTGTTTACTTCATGAAGATTTGTAAAAGACAAGGACACAGTTCTGTGTTAGCTTTACACTGGGCACTGTTGAAATATAATTCAAGTCAAGATAAAACTTGGATTCAATCCTTCTTTCAGATCAATAAGAGTCTGAATCCATAATGGATCCAGAAAGGATTTCTTTCCATTGTGAGGAAAATGTGCAGTTTTTCTCAAGTCAGGACAGAAAGACACCCCAACGTTCAAGCACTTTCCAAAATTTCCTTCAAAGAATGTGCATAAAGTTGAAGTATATATCATACTGAAATTTCCAAAGACATATATGGCTGAAGAAGACAAATGTCCAGAGGACATATAACTACCCCAACAAGAAGCACTTACTGCAGCGAGCAACAAAGTCAGTGTTTGTGTCGGGGTAATTACTCTGACCAGATATATAAAGCGTCGTGTGAATCCTGGACTGCAATCTGTTGAATATAAACTATGCTTTAGTTTCAATTTTACTTTGCATTGTGGACATTGTCACAACCAAGACAACCCCAAAGAGAAGCACTTGTGAATAAAAGAATCAACAGTGGTTCCTTTGAGGTGATCTGAGAGTGATTGAAGACAGATCATGATGGCACCAGGTTCAAACACGATGGATACTAGGGCCGTCTTCGAACCAACGCCTTACAAATAAAACATTAAATGGCATAAAATGAATCAACTCTTCATTCTGAGTGTTTGAAATGTCAGCAAGACTACCCCAACAATTAGCACTTACTGTATTCCAAATATCAAGTCAGTGCCTGTGTTAAGGTCATTTTGCAGACCAAATCCTGAAAAACACCTTTTGGATCAAAAGCTCTCAAGAGAGAGAGAAGCACTTATGGACACTATTCAGCATCAGTGTGTCTGTTTGAGGGATTCTCCGTGCAATATCTTCATCAGCTAGCGTTGGTAGAGTTTGTCTCTTTCAACCGTCCCAACAGGAAGCACTTCCTGAATAAAAAAATACAACTAAACAGTTAATGCTCATGTTGGGCCCATAGCAAGGACTGTTCATCAGACCTCTTTCTTCCATGAAGTCCAGAGCAGCTCTTCTTCCATGTTGTTTCTCACATGCAGTTTTCTGATGAGGTTTGTCCAACTTTTATCCTGAATGCTTCCACAAACTCCACCTATTTCTTCCACAAGTTTCTACGATGGGGGTATTGCCCATCAGAAGGTCCATCAAGGAACAATGCTGTCATCAAGAATGCAAAACATTAGGTGTTGATGATTGGTCAATCAGCTTTCAATGTGTTTACTTCATGAAGATTTGTAACAGACAAGGACACAGTTCTGTGTTAGCTTTACACTGGGCACTGTTGAAATATAATTCAAGTCAAGATAAAACTTGGATTCAATCCTTCTTTCAGATCAATAAGAGTCTGAATCCATAATGGATCCAGAAAGGATTTCTTTCCATTGTGAGGAAAATGTGCAGGTTTTCTCAAGTCAGGACAGAAAGACACCCCAACTTTCAAGCACTTTCCAAAAATTCCTTCAAAGAATGTGCATAAAGTTGAAGTATATCTCATACTGAAATTTCTAAAGACATATATGGCTGAAGAAGACAAATGTCCAGAGGACATATAACTACCCCAACAAGAAGCACTTACTGCAGCGAGCAACAAAGTCAGTGTTTGTGTCGGGGTAATTACTCTGACCAGATATATAAAGCGTCGTGTGAATCCTGGACTGCAATCTGTTGAATATAAACTATGCTTTAGTTTCAATTTTACTTTGCATTGTGGACATTGTCACAACCAAGACAACCCCAAAGAGAAGCACTTGTGAATAAAAGAATCAACAGTGGTTCCTTTGAGGTGATCTGAGAGTGATTGAAGACAGATCATGATGGCACCAGGTTCAAACACGATGGATACTAGGGCCGTCTTCGAACCAACGCCTTACAAATAAAACATTAAATGGCATAAAATGAATCAACTCTTCATTCTGAGTGTTTGAAATGTCAGCAAGACTACCCCAACAATTAGCACTTACTGTATTCCAAATATCAAGTCAGTGCCTGTGTTAAGGTCATTTTGCAGACCAAATCCTGAAAAACACCTTTTGGATCAAAAGCTCTCAAGAGAGAGAGAAGCACTTATGGACACTATTCAGCATCAGTGTGTCTGTTTGAGGGATTCTCCGTGCAATATCTTCATCAGCTAGCGTTGGTAGAGTTTGTCTCTTTCAACCGTCCCAACAGGAAGCACTTCCTGAATAAAAAAATACAACTAAACAGTTAATGCTCATGTTGGGCCCATAGCAAGGACTGTTCATCAGACCTCTTTCTTCCATGAAGTCCAGAGCAGCTCTTCTTCCATGTTGTTTCTCACATGCAGTTTTCTGATGAGGTTTGTCCAACTTTTATCCTGAATGCTTCCACAAACTCCACCTATTTCTTCCACAAGTTTCTACGATGGGGGTATTGCCCATCAGAAGGTCCATCAAGGAACAATGCTGTCATCAAGAATGCAAAACATTAGGTGTTGATGATTGGTCAATCAGCTTTCAATGTGTTTACTTCATGAAGATTTGTAACAGACAAGGACACAGTTCTGTGTTAGCTTTACACTGGGCACTGTTGAAATATAATTCAAGTCAAGATAAAACTTGGATTCAATCCTTCTTTCAGATCAATAAGAGTCTGAATCCATAATGGATCCAGAAAGGATTTCTTTCCATTGTGAGGAAAATGTGCAGGTTTTCTCAAGTCAGGACAGAAAGACACCCCAACTTTCAAGCACTTTCCAAAAATTCCTTCAAAGAATGTGCATAAAGTTGAAGTATATCTCATACTGAAATTTCTAAAGACATATATGGCTGAAGAAGACAAATGTCCAGAGGACATATAACTACCCCAACAAGAAGCACTTACTGCAGCGAGCAACAAAGTCAGTGTTTGTGTCGGGGTAATTACTCTGACCAGATATATAAAGCGTCGTGTGAATCCTGGACTGCAATCTGTTGAATATAAACTATGCTTTAGTTTCAATTTTACTTTGCATTGTGGACATTGTCACAACCAAGACAACCCCAAAGAGAAGCACTTGTGAATGAAAGAATCAACAGTGGTTCCTTTGAGGTGATCTGAGAGTGATTGAAGACAGAACATGATGGCACCAGGTTCAAACACGATGGATACTAGGGCCGTCTTCGAACCAACGACTTACAAATAAAACATTAAATGGCATAAAATGAATCAACTCTTCATTCTGAGTGTTTGAAAGGTCAGCAAGACTACCCCAACAATTAGCACTTACTGTATTCCAAATATCAAGTCAGTGCCTGTGTTAAGGTCATTTTGCAGACCAAATCCTGAAAAACACCTTTTGGATCAAAAGCTCTCAAGAGAGAGAGAAGCACTTATGGACACTATTCAGCATCAGTGTGTCTGTTTGAGGGATTCTCCGTGCAATATCTTCATCAGCTAGCGTTGGTAGAGTTTGTCTCTTTCAACCGTCCCAACAGGAAGCACTTCCTGAATAAAAAAAAAACAACTAAACAGTTAATGCTCATGTTGGGCCCATAGCAAGGACTGTTCATCAGACCTCTTTCTTCCATGAAGTCCAGAGCAGCTCTTCTTCCATGTTGTTTCTCACATGCAGTTTTCTGATGAGGTTTGTCCAACTTTTATCCTGAATGCTTCCACAAACTCCACCTATTTCTTCCACAAGTTTCTACGATGGGGGTATTGCCCATCAGACTGTCCATCAAGGAACAATGCTGTCATCAAGAATGCAAAACATTAGGTGTTGATGATTGGTCAATCAGCTTTCAATGTGTTTACTTCATGAAGATTTGTAACAGACAAGGACACAGTTCTGTGTTAGCTTTACACTGGGCACTGTTGAAATATAATTCAAGTCAAGATAAAACTTGGATTCAATCCTTCTTTCAGATCAATAAGAGTCTGAATCCATAATGGATCCAGAAAGGATTTCTTTCCATTGTGAGGAAAATGTGCAGGTTTTCTCAAGTCAGGACAGAAAGACACCCCAACTTTCAAGCACTTTCCAAAAATTCCTTCAAAGAATGTGCATAAAGTTGAAGTATATCTCATACTGAAATTTCCAAAGACATATATGGCTGAAGAAGACAAATGTCCAGAGGACATATAACTACCCCAACAAGAAGCACTTACTGCAGCGAGCAACAAAGTCAGTGTTTGTGTCGAGGTAATTACTCTGACCAGATATATAAAGCGTCGTATGAATCCTGGACTGCAATCTGTTGAATATAAACTATGCTTTAGTTTCAATTTTACTTTGCATTGTGGACATTGTCACAACCAAGACAACCCCAAAGAGAAGCACTTGTGAATAAAAGAATCAACAGTGGTTCCTTTGAGGTGATCTGAGAGTGATTGAAGACAGAACATGATGGCACCAGGTTCAAACACGATGGATACTAGGGCCGTCTTCGAACCAACGACTTACAAATAAAACATTAAATGGCATAAAATGAATCAACTCTTCATTCTGAGTGTTTGAAAGGTCAGCAAGACTACCCCAACAATTAGCACTTACTGTATTCCAAATATCAAGTCAGTGCCTGTGTTAAGGTCATTTTGCAGACCAAATCCTGAAAAACACCTTTTGGATCAAAAGCTCTCAAGAGAGAGAGAAGCACTTATGGACACTATTCAGCATCAGTGTGTCTGTTTGAGGGATTCTCCGTGCAATATCTTCATCAGCTAGCGTTGGTAGAGTTTGTCTCTTTCAACCGTCCCAACAGGAAGCACTTCCTGAATAAAAAAATACAACTAAACAGTTAATGCTCATGTTGGGCCCATAGCAAGGACTGTTCATCAGACCTCTTTCTTCCATGAAGTCCAGAGCAGCTCTTCTTCCATGTTGTTTCTCACATGCAGTTTTCTGATGAGGTTTGTCCAACTTTTATCCTGAATGCTTCCACAAACTCCACCTATTTCTTCCACAAGTTTCTACGATGGGGGTATTGCCCATCAGAAGGTCCATCAAGGAACAATGCTGTCATCAAGAATGCAAAACATTAGGTGTTGATGATTGGTCAATCAGCTTTCAATGTGTTTACTTCATGAAGATTTGTAACAGACAAGGACACAGTTCTGTGTTAGCTTTACACTGGGCACTGTTGAAATATAATTCAAGTCAAGATAAAACTTGGATTCAATCCTTCTTTCAGATCAATAAGAGTCTGAATCCATAATGGATCCAGAAAGGATTTCTTTCCATTGTGAGGAAAATGTGCAGTTTTTCTCAAGTCAGGACAGAAAAACACCCCAACGTTCAAGCACTTTCCAAAAATTCCTTCAAAGAATGTGCATAAAGTTGAAGTATATCTCATACTGAAATTTCCAAAGACATATATGGCTGAAGAAGACAAATGTCCAGAGGACATATAACTACCCCAACAAGAAGCACTTACTGCAGCGAGCAACAAAGTCAGTGTTTGTGTCGGGGTAATTACTCTGACCAGATATATAAAGCGTCGTGTGAATCCTGGACTGCAATCTGTTGAATATAAACTATGCTTTAGTTTCAATTTTACTTTGCATTGTGGACATTGTCACAACCAAGACAACCCCAAAGAGAAGCACTTGTGAATAAAAGAATCAACAGTGGTTCCTTTGAGGTGATCTGAGAGTGATTGAAGACAGATCATGATGGCACCAGGTTCAAACACGATGGATACTAGGGCCGTCTTCGAACCAACGCCTTACAAATAAAACATTAAATGGCATAAAATGAATCAACTCTTCATTCTGAGTGTTTGAAATGTCAGCAAGACTACCCCAACAATTAGCACTTACTGTATTCCAAATATCAAGTCAGTGCCTGTGTTAAGGTCATTTTGCAGACCAAATCCTGAAAAACACCTTTTGGATCAAAAGCTCTCAAGAGAGAGAGAAGCACTTATGGACACTATTCAGCATCAGTGTGTCTGTTTGAGGGATTCTCCGTGCAATATCTTCATCAGCTAGCGTTGGTAGAGTTTGTCTCTTTCAACCGTCCCAACAGGAAGCACTTCCTGAATAAAAAAATACAACTAAACAGTTAATGCTCATGTTGGGCCCATAGCAAGGACTGTTCATCAGACCTCTTTCTTCCATGAAGTCCAGAGCAGCTCTTCTTCCATGTTGTTTCTCACATGCAGTTTTCTGATGAGGTTTGTCCAACTTTTATCCTGAATGCTTCCACAAACTCCACCTATTTCTTCCACAAGTTTCTACGATGGGGGTATTGCCCATCAGAAGGTCCATCAAGGAACAATGCTGTCATCAAGAATGCAAAACATTAGGTGTTGATGATTGGTCAATCAGCTTTCAATGTGTTTACTTCATGAAGATTTGTAACAGACAAGGACACAGTTCTGTGTTAGCTTTACACTGGGCACTGTTGAAATATAATTCAAGTCAAGATAAAACTTGGATTCAATCCTTCTTTCAGATCAATAAGAGTCTGAATCCATAATGGATCCAGAAAGGATTTCTTTCCATTGTGAGGAAAATGTGCAGTTTTTCTCAAGTCAGGACAGAAAAACACCCCAACGTTCAAGCACTTTCCAAAAATTCCTTCAAAGAATGTGCATAAAGTTGAAGTATATCTCATACTGAAATTTCCAAAGACATATATGGCTGAAGAAGACAAATGTCCAGAGGACATATAACTACCCCAACAAGAAGCACTTACTGCAGCGAGCAACAAAGTCAGTGTTTGTGTCGGGGTAATTACTCTGACCAGATATATAAAGCGTCGTGTGAATCCTGGACTGCAATCTGTTGAATATAAACTATGCTTTAGTTTCAATTTTACTTTGCATTGTGGACATTGTCACAACCAAGACAACCCCAAAGAGAAGCACTTGTGAATAAAAGAATCAACAGTGGTTCCTTTGAGGTGATCTGAGAGTGATTGAAGACAGATCATGATGGCACCAGGTTCAAACACGATGGATACTAGGGCCGTCTTCGAACCAACGCCTTACAAATAAAACATTAAATGGCATAAAATGAATCAACTCTTCATTCTGAGTGTTTGAAATGTCAGCAAGACTACCCCAACAATTAGCATTTACTGTATTCCAAATATCAAGTCAGTGCCTGTGTTAAGGTCATTTTGCAGACCAAATCCTGAAAAACACCTTTTGGATCAAAAGCTCTCAAGAGAGAGAGAAGCACTTATGGACACTATTCAGCATCAGTGTGTCTGTTTGAGGGATTCTCCGTGCAATATCTTCATCAGCTAGCGTTGGTAGAGTTTGTCTCTTTCAACCGTCCCAACAGGAAGCACTTCCTGAATAAAAAAATACAACTAAACAGTTAATGCTCATGTTGGGCCCATAGCAAGGACTGTTCATCAGACCTCTTTCTTCCATGAAGTCCAGAGCAGCTCTTCTTCCATGTTGTTTCTCACATGCAGTTTTCTGATGAGGTTTGTCCAACTTTTATCCTGAATGCTTCCACAAACTCCACCTATTTCTTCCACAAGTTTCTACGATGGGGGTATTGCCCATCAGAAGGTCCATCAAGGAACAATGCTGTCATCAAGAATGCAAAACATTAGGTGTTGATGATTGGTCAATCAGCTTTCAATGTGTTTACTTCATGAAGATTTGTAACAGACAAGGACACAGTCCTGTGTTAGCTTTACACTGGGCACTGTTGAAATATAATTCAAGTCAAGATAAAACTTGGATTCAATCCTTCTTTCAGATCAATAAGAGTCTGAATCCATAATGGATCCAGAAAGGATTTCTTTCCATTGTGAGGAAAATGTGCAGGTTTTCTCAAGTCAGGACAGAAAGACACCCCAACTTTCAAGCACTTTCCAAAAATTCCTTCAAAGAATGTGCATAAAGTTGAAGTATATCTCATACTGAAATTTCTAAAGACATATATGGCTGAAGAAGACAAATGTCCAGAGGACATATAACTACCCCAACAAGAAGCACTTACTGCAGCGAGCAACAAAGTCAGTGTTTGTGTCGGGGTAATTACTCTGACCAGATATATAAAGCGTCGTGTGAATCCTGGACTGCAATCTGTTGAATATAAACTATGCTTTAGTTTCAATTTTACTTTGCATTGTGGACATTGTCACAACCAAGACAACCCCAAAGAGAAGCACTTGTGAATAAAAGAATCAACAGTGGTTCCTTTGAGGTGATCTGAGAGTGATTGAAGACAGATCATGATGGCACCAGGTTCAAACACGATGGATACTAGGGCCGTCTTCGAACCAACGCCTTACAAATAAAACATTAAATGGCATAAAATGAATCAACTCTTCATTCTGAGTGTTTGAAATGTCAGCAAGACTACCCCAACAATTAGCACTTACTGTATTCCAAATATCAAGTCAGTGCCTGTGTTAAGGTCATTTTGCAGACCAAATCCTGAAAAACACCTTTTGGATCAAAAGCTCTCAAGAGAGAGAGAAGCACTTATGGACACTATTCAGCATCAGTGTGTCTGTTTGAGGGATTCTCCGTGCAATATCTTCATCAGCTAGCGTTGGTAGAGTTTGTCTCTTTCAACCGTCCCAACAGGAAGCACTTCCTGAATAAAAAAATACAACTAAACAGTTAATGCTCATGTTGGGCCCATAGCAAGGACTGTTCATCAGACCTCTTTCTTCCATGAAGTCCAGAGCAGCTCTTCTTCCATGTTGTTTCTCACATGCAGTTTTCTGATGAGGTTTGTCCAACTTTTATCCTGAATGCTTCCACAAACTCCACCTATTTCTTCCACAAGTTTCTACGATGGGGGTATTGCCCATCAGAAGGTCCATCAAGGAACAATGCTGTCATCAAGAATGCAAAACATTAGGTGTTGATGATTGGTCAATCAGCTTTCAATGTGTTTACTTCATGAAGATTTGTAACAGACAAGGACACAGTTCTGTGTTAGCTTTACACTGGGCACTGTTGAAATATAATTCAAGTCAAGATAAAACTTGGATTCAATCCTTCTTTCAGATCAATAAGAGTCTGAATCCATAATGGATCCAGAAAGGATTTCTTTCCATTGTGAGGAAAATGTGCAGGTTTTCTCAAGTCAGGACAGAAAGACACCCCAACTTTCAAGCACTTTCCAAAAATTCCTTCAAAGAATGTGCATAAAGTTGAAGTATATCTCATACTGAAATTTCTAAAGACATATATGGCTGAAGAAGACAAATGTCCAGAGGACATATAACTACCCCAACAAGAAGCACTTACTGCAGCGAGCAACAAAGTCAGTGTTTGTGTCGGGGTAATTACTCTGACCAGATATATAAAGCGTCGTGTGAATCCTGGACTGCAATCTGTTGAATATAAACTATGCTTTAGTTTCAATTTTACTTTGCATTGTGGACATTGTCACAACCAAGACAACCCCAAAGAGAAGCACTTGTGAATAAAAGAATCAACAGTGGTTCCTTTGAGGTGATCTGAGAGTGATTGAAGACAGATCATGATGGCACCAGGTTCAAACACGATGGATACTAGGGCCGTCTTCGAACCAACGCCTTACAAATAAAACATTAAATGGCATAAAATGAATCAACTCTTCATTCTGAGTGTTTGAAATGTCAGCAAGACTACCCCAACAATTAGCACTTACTGTATTCCAAATATCAAGTCAGTGCCTGTGTTAAGGTCATTTTGCAGACCAAATCCTGAAAAACACCTTTTGGATCAAAAGCTCTCAAGAGAGAGAGAAGCACTTATGGACACTATTCAGCATCAGTGTGTCTGTTTGAGGGATTCTCCGTGCAATATCTTCATCAGCTAGCGTTGGTAGAGTTTGTCTCTTTCAACCGTCCCAACAGGAAGCACTTCCTGAATAAAAAAATACAACTAAACAGTTAATGCTCATGTTGGGCCCATAGCAAGGACTGTTCATCAGACCTCTTTCTTCCATGAAGTCCAGAGCAGCTCTTCTTCCATGTTGTTTCTCACATGCAGTTTTCTGATGAGGTTTGTCCAACTTTTATCCTGAATGCTTCCACAAACTCCACCTATTTCTTCCACAAGTTTCTACGATGGGGGTATTGCCCATCAGAAGGTCCATCAAGGAACAATGCTGTCATCAAGAATGCAAAACATTAGGTGTTGATGATTGGTCAATCAGCTTTCAATGTGTTTACTTCATGAAGATTTGTAACAGACAAGGACACAGTTCTGTGTTAGCTTTACACTGGGCACTGTTGAAATATAATTCAAGTCAAGATAAAACTTGGATTCAATCCTTCTTTCAGATCAATAAGAGTCTGAATCCATAATGGATCCAGAAAGGATTTCTTTCCATTGTGAGGAAAATGTGCAGGTTTTCTCAAGTCAGGACAGAAAGACACCCCAACTTTCAAGCACTTTCCAAAAATTCCTTCAAAGAATGTGCATAAAGTTGAAGTATATCTCATACTGAAATTTCCAAAGACATATATGGCTGAAGAAGACAAATGTCCAGAGGACATATAACTACCCCAACAAGAAGCACTTACTGCAGCGAGCAACAAAGTCAGTGTTTGTGTCGGGGTAATTACTCTGACCAGATATATAAAGCGTCGTATGAATCCTGGACTGCAATCTGTTGAATATAAACTATGCTTTAGTTTCAATTTTACTTTGCATTGTGGACATTGTCACAACCAAGACAACCCCAAAGAGAAGCACTTGTGAATAAAAGAATCAACAGTGGTTCCTTTGAGGTGATCTGAGAGTGATTGAAGACAGAACATGATGGCACCAGGTTCAAACACGATGGATACTAGGGCCGTCTTCGAACCAACGACTTACAAATAAAACATTAAATGGCATAAAATGAATCAACTCTTCATTCTGAGTGTTTGAAAGGTCAGCAAGACTACCCCAACAATTAGCACTTACTGTATTCCAAATATCAAGTCAGTGCCTGTGTTAAGGTCATTTTGCAGACCAAATCCTGAAAAACACCTTTTGGATCAAAAGCTCTCAAGAGAGAGAGAAGCACTTATGGACACTATTCAGCATCAGTGTGTCTGTTTGAGGGATTCTCCGTGCAATATCTTCATCAGCTAGCGTTGGTAGAGTTTGTCTCTTTCAACCGTCCCAACAGGAAGCACTTCCTGAATAAAAAAAATACAACTAAACAGTTAATGCTCATGTTGGGCCCATAGCAAGGACTGTTCATCAGACCTCTTTCTTCCATGAAGTCCAGAGCAGCTCTTCTTCCATGTTGTTTCTCACATGCAGTTTTCTGATGAGGTTTGTCCAACTTTTATCCTGAATGCTTCCACAAACTCCACCTATTTCTTCCACAAGTTTCTACGATGGGGGTATTGCCCATCAGAAGGTCCATCAAGGAACAATGCTGTCATCAAGAATGCAAAACATTAGGTGTTGATAATTGGTCAATCAGCTTTCAATGTGTTTACTTCATGAAGATTTGTAAAAGACAAGGACACAGTTCTGTGTTAGCTTTACACTGGGCACTGTTGAAATATAATTCAAGTCAAGATAAAACTTGGATTCAATCCTTCTTTCAGATCAATAAGAGTCTGAATCCATAATGGATCCAGAAAGGATTTCTTTCCATTGTGAGGAAAATGTGCAGTTTTTCTCAAGTCAGGACAGAAAGACACCCCAACGTTCAAGCACTTTCCAAAATTTCCTTCAAAGAATGTGCATAAAGTTGAAGTATATATCATACTGAAATTTCCAAAGACATATATGGCTGAAGAAGACAAATGTCCAGAGGACATATAACTACCCCAACAAGAAGCACTTACTGCAGCGAGCAACAAAGTCAGTGTTTGTGTCGGGGTAATTACTCTGACCAGATATATAAAGCGTCGTGTGAATCCTGGACTGCAATCTGTTGAATATAAACTATGCTTTAGTTTCAATTTTACTTTGCATTGTGGACATTGTCACAACCAAGACAACCCCAAAGAGAAGCACTTGTGAATAAAAGAATCAACAGTGGTTCCTTTGAGGTGATCTGAGAGTGATTGAAGACAGATCATGATGGCACCAGGTTCAAACACGATGGATACTAGGGCCGTCTTCGAACCAACGCCTTACAAATAAAACATTAAATGGCATAAAATGAATCAACTCTTCATTCTG
Organism: Telmatherina bonti; assembly: GCF_933228915.1. Lineage (NCBI taxonomy): Eukaryota > Metazoa > Chordata > Actinopteri > Atheriniformes > Telmatherinidae > Telmatherina > Telmatherina bonti. The sequence goes on from NC_136610.1 coordinate 5,794,649, forward strand.
AGTGTTTGAAATGTCAGCAAGACTACCCCAACAATTAGCACTTACTGTATTCCAAATATCAAGTCAGTGCCTGTGTTAAGGTCATTTTGCAGACCAAATCCTGAAAAACACCTTTTGGATCAAAAGCTCTCAAGAGAGAGAGAAGCACTTATGGACACTATTCAGCATCAGTGTGTCTGTTTGAGGGATTCTCCGTGCAATATCTTCATCAGCTAGCGTTGGTAGAGTTTGTCTCTTTCAACCGTCCCAACAGGAAGCACTTCCTGAATAAAAAAATACAACTAAACAGTTAATGCTCATGTTGGGCCCATAGCAAGGACTGTTCATCAGACCTCTTTCTTCCATGAAGTCCAGAGCAGCTCTTCTTCCATGTTGTTTCTCACATGCAGTTTTCTGATGAGGTTTGTCCAACTTTTATCCTGAATGCTTCCACAAACTCCACCTATTTCTTCCACAAGTTTCTACGATGGGGGTATTGCCCATCAGAAGGTCCATCAAGGAACAATGCTGTCATCAAGAATGCAAAACATTAGGTGTTGATGATTGGTCAATCAGCTTTCAATGTGTTTACTTCATGAAGATTTGTAACAGACAAGGACACAGTTCTGTGTTAGCTTTACACTGGGCACTGTTGAAATATAATTCAAGTCAAGATAAAACTTGGATTCAATCCTTCTTTCAGATCAATAAGAGTCTGAATCCATAATGGATCCAGAAAGGATTTCTTTCCATTGTGAGGAAAATGTGCAGGTTTTCTCAAGTCAGGACAGAAAGACACCCCAACTTTCAAGCACTTTCCAAAAATTCCTTCAAAGAATGTGCATAAAGTTGAAGTATATCTCATACTGAAATTTCTAAAGACATATATGGCTGAAGAAGACAAATGTCCAGAGGACATATAACTACCCCAACAAGAAGCACTTACTGCAGCGAGCAACAAAGTCAGTGTTTGTGTCGGGGTAATTACTCTGACCAGATATATAAAGCGTCGTGTGAATCCTGGACTGCAATCTGTTGAATATAAACTATGCTTTAGTTTCAATTTTACTTTGCATTGTGGACATTGTCACAACCAAGACAACCCCAAAGAGAAGCACTTGTGAATAAAAGAATCAACAGTGGTTCCTTTGAGGTGATCTGAGAGTGATTGAAGACAGATCATGATGGCACCAGGTTCAAACACGATGGATACTAGGGCCGTCTTCGAACCAACGCCTTACAAATAAAACATTAAATGGCATAAAATGAATCAACTCTTCATTCTGAGTGTTTGAAATGTCAGCAAGACTACCCCAACAATTAGCACTTACTGTATTCCAAATATCAAGTCAGTGCCTGTGTTAAGGTCATTTTGCAGACCAAATCCTGAAAAACACCTTTTGGATCAAAAGCTCTCAAGAGAGAGAGAAGCACTTATGGACACTATTCAGCATCAGTGTGTCTGTTTGAGGGATTCTCCGTGCAATATCTTCATCAGCTAGCGTTGGTAGAGTTTGTCTCTTTCAACCGTCCCAACAGGAAGCACTTCCTGAATAAAAAAATACAACTAAACAGTTAATGCTCATGTTGGGCCCATAGCAAGGACTGTTCATCAGACCTCTTTCTTCCATGAAGTCCAGAGCAGCTCTTCTTCCATGTTGTTTCTCACATGCAGTTTTCTGATGAGGTTTGTCCAACTTTTATCCTGAATGCTTCCACAAACTCCACCTATTTCTTCCACAAGTTTCTACGATGGGGGTATTGCCCATCAGAAGGTCCATCAAGGAACAATGCTGTCATCAAGAATGCAAAACATTAGGTGTTGATGATTGGTCAATCAGCTTTCAATGTGTTTACTTCATGAAGATTTGTAACAGACAAGGACACAGTTCTGTGTTAGCTTTACACTGGGCACTGTTGAAATATAATTCAAGTCAAGATAAAACTTGGATTCAATCCTTCTTTCAGATCAATAAGAGTCTGAATCCATAATGGATCCAGAAAGGATTTCTTTCCATTGTGAGGAAAATGTGCAGGTTTTCTCAAGTCAGGACAGAAAGACACCCCAACTTTCAAGCACTTTCCAAAAATTCCTTCAAAGAATGTGCATAAAGTTGAAGTATATCTCATACTGAAATTTCCAAAGACATATATGGCTGAAGAAGACAAATGTCCAGAGGACATATAACTACCCCAACAAGAAGCACTTACTGCAGCGAGCAACAAAGTCAGTGTTTGTGTCGGGGTAATTACTCTGACCAGATATATAAAGCGTCGTATGAATCCTGGACTGCAATCTGTTGAATATAAACTATGCTTTAGTTTCAATTTTACTTTGCATTGTGGACATTGTCACAACCAAGACAACCCCAAAGAGAAGCACTTGTGAATAAAAGAATCAACAGTGGTTCCTTTGAGGTGATCTGAGAGTGATTGAAGACAGAACATGATGGCACCAGGTTCAAACACGATGGATACTAGGGCCGTCTTCGAACCAACGACTTACAAATAAAACATTAAATGGCATAAAATGAATCAACTCTTCATTCTGAGTGTTTGAAAGGTCAGCAAGACTACCCCAACAATTAGCACTTACTGTATTCCAAATATCAAGTCAGTGCCTGTGTTAAGGTCATTTTGCAGACCAAATCCTGAAAAACACCTTTTGGATCAAAAGCTCTCAAGAGAGAGAGAAGCACTTATGGACACTATTCAGCATCAGTGTGTCTGTTTGAGGGATTCTCCGTGCAATATCTTCATCAGCTAGCGTTGGTAGAGTTTGTCTCTTTCAACCGTCCCAACAGGATGCACATCCTGAATAAAAAAAAACAACTAAACAGTTAATGCTCATGTTGGGCCCATAGCAAGGACTGTTCATCAGACCTCTTTCTTCCATGAAGTCCAGAGCAGCTCTTCTTCCATGTTGTTTCTCACATGCAGTTTTCTGATGAGGTTTGTCCAACTTTTATCCTGAATGCTTCCACAAACTCCACCTATTTCTTCCACAAGTTTCTACGATGGGGGTATTGCCCATCAGAAGGTCCATCAAGGAACAATGCTGTCATCAAGAATGCAAAACATTAGGTGTTGATGATTGGTCAATCAGCTTTCAATGTGTTTACTTCATGAAGATTTGTAACAGACAAGGACACAGTTCTGTGTTAGCTTTACACTGGGCACTGTTGAAATATAATTCAAGTCAAGATAAAACTTGGATTCAATCCTTCTTTCAGATCAATAAGAGTCTGAATCCATAATGGATCCAGAAAGGATTTCTTTCCATTGTGAGGAAAATGTGCAGGTTTTCTCAAGTCAGGACAGAAAGACACCCCAACTTTCAAGCACTTTCCAAAAATTCCTTCAAAGAATGTGCATAAAGTTGAAGTATATCTCATACTGAAATTTCCAAAGACATATATGGCTGAAGAAGACAAATGTCCAGAGGACATATAACTACCCCAACAAGAAGCACTTACTGCAGCGAGCAACAAAGTCAGTGTTTGTGTCGGGGTAATTACTCTGACCAGATATATAAAGCGTCGTGTGAATCCTGGACTGCAATCTGTTGAATATAAACTATGCTTTAGTTTCAATTTTACTTTGCATTGTGGACATTGTCACAACCAAGACAACCCCAAAGAGAAGCACTTGTGAATAAAAGAATCAACAGTGGTTCCTTTGAGGTGATCTGAGAGTGATTGAAGACAGAACATGATGGCACCAGGTTCAAACACGATGGATACTAGGGCCGTCTTCGAACCAACGACTTACAAATAAAACATTAAATGGCATAAAATGAATCAACTCTTCATTCTGAGTGTTTGAAAGGTCAGCAAGACTACCCCAACAATTAGCACTTACTGTATTCCAAATATCAAGTCAGTGCCTGTGTTAAGGTCATTTTGCAGACCAAATCCTGAAAAACACCTTTTGGATCAAAAGCTCTCAAGAGAGAGAGAAGCACTTATGGACACTATTCAGCATCAGTGTGTCTGTTTGAGGGATTCTCCGTGCAATATCTTCATCAGCTAGCGTTGGTAGAGTTTGTCTCTTTCAACCGTCCCAACAGGAAGCACTTCCTGAATAAAAAAAAAACAACTAAACAGTTAATGCTCATGTTGGGCCCATAGCAAGGACTGTTCATCAGACCTCTTTCTTCCATGAAGTCCAGAGCAGCTCTTCTTCCATGTTGTTTCTCACATGCAGTTTTCTGATGAGGTTTGTCCAACTTTTATCCTGAATGCTTCCACAAACTCCACCTATTTCTTCCACAAGTTTCTACGATGGGGGTATTGCCCATCAGACTGTCCATCAAGGAACAATGCTGTCATCAAGAATGCAAAACATTAGGTGTTGATGATTGGTCAATCAGCTTTCAATGTGTTTACTTCATGAAGATTTGTAACAGACAAGGACACAGTTCTGTGTTAGCTTTACACTGGGCACTGTTGAAATATAATTCAAGTCAAGATAAAACTTGGATTCAATCCTTCTTTCAGATCAATAAGAGTCTGAATCCATAATGGATCCAGAAAGGATTTCTTTCCATTGTGAGGAAAATGTGCAGTTTTTCTCAAGTCAGGACAGAAAAACACCCCAACGTTCAAGCACTTTCCAAAAATTCCTTCAAAGAATGTGCATAAAGTTGAAGTATATCTCATACTGAAATTTCCAAAGACATATATGGCTGAAGAAGACAAATGTCCAGAGGACATATAACTACCCCAACAAGAAGCACTTACTGCAGCGAGCAACAAAGTCAGTGTTTGTGTCGGGGTAATTACTCTGACCAGATATATAAAGCGTCGTGTGAATCCTGGACTGCAATCTGTTGAATATAAACTATGCTTTAGTTTCAATTTTACTTTGCATTGTGGACATTGTCACAACCAAGACAACCCCAAAGAGAAGCACTTGTGAATAAAAGAATCAACAGTGGTTCCTTTGAGGTGATCTGAGAGTGATTGAAGACAGATCATGATGGCACCAGGTTCAAACACGATGGATACTAGGGCCGTCTTCGAACCAACGCCTTACAAATAAAACATTAAATGGCATAAAATGAATCAACTCTTCATTCTGAGTGTTTGAAATGTCAGCAAGACTACCCCAACAATTAGCACTTACTGTATTCCAAATATCAAGTCAGTGCCTGTGTTAAGGTCATTTTGCAGACCAAATCCTGAAAAACACCTTTTGGATCAAAAGCTCTCAAGAGAGAGAGAAGCACTTATGGACACTATTCAGCATCAGTGTGTCTGTTTGAGGGATTCTCCGTGCAATATCTTCATCAGCTAGCGTTGGTAGAGTTTGTCTCTTTCAACCGTCCCAACAGGAAGCACTTCCTGAATAAAAAAATACAACTAAACAGTTAATGCTCATGTTGGGCCCATAGCAAGGACTGTTCATCAGACCTCTTTCTTCCATGAAGTCCAGAGCAGCTCTTCTTCCATGTTGTTTCTCACATGCAGTTTTCTGATGAGGTTTGTCCAACTTTTATCCTGAATGCTTCCACAAACTCCACCTATTTCTTCCACAAGTTTCTACGATGGGGGTATTGCCCATCAGAAGGTCCATCAAGGAACAATGCTGTCATCAAGAATGCAAAACATTAGGTGTTGATGATTGGTCAATCAGCTTTCAATGTGTTTACTTCATGAAGATTTGTAACAGACAAGGACACAGTTCTGTGTTAGCTTTACACTGGGCACTGTTGAAATATAATTCAAGTCAAGATAAAACTTGGATTCAATCCTTCTTTCAGATCAATAAGAGTCTGAATCCATAATGGATCCAGAAAGGATTTCTTTCCATTGTGAGGAAAATGTGCAGTTTTTCTCAAGTCAGGACAGAAAAACACCCCAACGTTCAAGCACTTTCCAAAAATTCCTTCAAAGAATGTGCATAAAGTATAAGTATATCTCATACTGAAATTTCCAAAGACATATATGGCTGAAGAAGACAAATGTCCAGAGGACATATAACTACCCCAACAAGAAGCACTTACTGCAGCGAGCAACAAAGTCAGTGTTTGTGTCGGGGTAATTACTCTGACCAGATATATAAAGCGTCGTGTGAATCCTGGACTGCAATCTGTTGAATATAAACTATGCTTTAGTTTCAATTTTACTTTGCATTGTGGACATTGTCACAACCAAGACAACCCCAAAGAGAAGCACTTGTGAATAAAAGAATCAACAGTGGTTCCTTTGAGGTGATCTGAGAGTGATTGAAGACAGATCATGATGGCACCAGGTTCAAACACGATGGATACTAGGGCCGTCTTCGAACCAACGCCTTACAAATAAAACATTAAATGGCATAAAATGAATCAACTCTTCATTCTGAGTGTTTGAAATGTCAGCAAGACTACCCCAACAATTAGCACTTACTGTATTCCAAATATCAAGTCAGTGCCTGTGTTAAGGTCATTTTGCAGACCAAATCCTGAAAAACACCTTTTGGATCAAAAGCTCTCAAGAGAGAGAGAAGCACTTATGGACACTATTCAGCATCAGTGTGTCTGTTTGAGGGATTCTCCGTGCAATATCTTCATCAGCTAGCGTTGGTAGAGTTTGTCTCTTTCAACCGTCCCAACAGGAAGCACTTCCTGAATAAAAAAATACAACTAAACAGTTAATGCTCATGTTGGGCCCATAGCAAGGACTGTTCATCAGACCTCTTTCTTCCATGAAGTCCAGAGCAGCTCTTCTTCCATGTTGTTTCTCACATGCAGTTTTCTGATGAGGTTTGTCCAACTTTTATCCTGAATGCTTCCACAAACTCCACCTATTTCTTCCACAAGTTTCTACGATGGGGGTATTGCCCATCAGAAGGTCCATCAAGGAACAATGCTGTCATCAAGAATGCAAAACATTAGGTGTTGATGATTGGTCAATCAGCTTTCAATGTGTTTACTTCATGAAGATTTGTAACAGACAAGGACACAGTTCTGTGTTAGCTTTACACTGGGCACTGTTGAAATATAATTCAAGTCAAGATAAAACTTGGATTCAATCCTTCTTTCAGATCAATAAGAGTCTGAATCCATAATGGATCCAGAAAGGATTTCTTTCCATTGTGAGGAAAATGTGCAGGTTTTCTCAAGTCAGGACAGAAAGACACCCCAACTTTCAAGCACTTTCCAAAAATTCCTTCAAAGAATGTGCATAAAGTTGAAGTATATCTCATACTGAAATTTCCAAAGACATATATGGCTGAAGAAGACAAATGTCCAGAGGACATATAACTACCCCAACAAGAAGCACTTACTGCAGCGAGCAACAAAGTCAGTGTTTGTGTCGGGGTAATTACTCTGACCAGATATATAAAGCGTCGTGTGAATCCTGGACTGCAATCTGTTGAATATAAACTATGCTTTAGTTTCAATTTTACTTTGCATTGTGGACATTGTCACAACCAAGACAACCCCAAAGAGAAGCACTTGTGAATAAAAGAATCAACAGTGGTTCCTTTGAGGTGATCTGAGAGTGATTGAAGACAGATCATGATGGCACCAGGTTCAAACACGATGGATACTAGGGCCGTCTTCGAACCAACGCCTTACAAATAAAACATTAAATGGCATAAAATGAATCAACTCTTCATTCTGAGTGTTTGAAATGTCAGCAAGACTACCCCAACAATTAGCACTTACTGTATTCCAAATATCAAGTCAGTGCCTGTGTTAAGGTCATTTTGCAGACCAAATCCTGAAAAACACCTTTTGGATCAAAAGCTCTCAAGAGAGAGAGAAGCACTTATGGACACTATTCAGCATCAGTGTGTCTGTTTGAGGGATTCTCCGTGCAATATCTTCATCAGCTAGCGTTGGTAGAGTTTGTCTCTTTCAACCGTCCCAACAGGAAGCACTTCCTGAATAAAAAAATACAACTAAACAGTTAATGCTCATGTTGGGCCCATAGCAAGGACTGTTCATCAGACCTCTTTCTTCCATGAAGTCCAGAGCAGCTCTTCTTCCATGTTGTTTCTCACATGCAGTTTTCTGATGAGGTTTGTCCAACTTTTATCCTGAATGCTTCCACAAACTCCACCTATTTCTTCCACAAGTTTCTACGATGGGGGTATTGCCCATCAGAAGGTCCATCAAGGAACAATGCTGTCATCAAGAATGCAAAACATTAGGTGTTGATGATTGGTCAATCAGCTTTCAATGTGTTTACTTCATGAAGATTTGTAACAGACAAGGACACAGTTCTGTGTTAGCTTTACACTGGGCACTGTTGAAATATAATTCAAGTCAAGATAAAACTTGGATTCAATCCTTCTTTCAGATCAATAAGAGTCTGAATCCATAATGGATCCAGAAAGGATTTCTTTCCATTGTGAGGAAAATGTGCAGTTTTTCTCAAGTCAGGACAGAAAAACACCCCAACGTTCAAGCACTTTCCAAAAATTCCTTCAAAGAATGTGCATAAAGTTGAAGTATATCTCATACTGAAATTTCCAAAGACATATATGGCTGAAGAAGACAAATGTCCAGAGGACATATAACTACCCCAACAAGAAGCACTTACTGCAGCGAGCAACAAAGTCAGTGTTTGTGTCGGGGTAATTACTCTGACCAGATATATAAAGCGTCGTGTGAATCCTGGACTGCAATCTGTTGAATATAAACTATGCTTTAGTTTCAATTTTACTTTGCATTGTGGACATTGTCACAACCAAGACAACCCCAAAGAGAAGCACTTGTGAATAAAAGAATCAACAGTGGTTCCTTTGAGGTGATCTGAGAGTGATTGAAGACAGATCATGATGGCACCAGGTTCAAACACGATGGATACTAGGGCCGTCTTCGAACCAATGCCTTACAAATAAAACATTAAATGGCATAAAATGAATCAACTCTTCATTCTGAGTGTTTGAAATGTCAGCAAGACTACCCCAACAATTAGCACTTACTGTATTCCAAATATCAAGTCAGTGCCTGTGTTAAGGTCATTTTGCAGACCAAATCCTGAAAAACACCTTTTGGATCAAAAGCTCTCAAGAGAGAGAGAAGCACTTATGGACACTATTCAGCATCAGTGTGTCTGTTTGAGGGATTCTCCGTGCAATATCTTCATCAGCTAGCGTTGGTAGAGTTTGTCTCTTTCAACCGTCCCAACAGGAAGCACTTCCTGAATAAAAAAATACAACTAAACAGTTAATGCTCATGTTGGGCCCATAGCAAGGACTGTTCATCAGACCTCTTTCTTCCATGAAGTCCAGAGCAGCTCTTCTTCCATGTTGTTTCTCACATGCAGTTTTCTGATGAGGTTTGTCCAACTTTTATCCTGAATGCTTCCACAAACTCCACCTATTTCTTCCACAAGTTTCTACGATGGGGGTATTGCCCATCAGAAGGTCCATCAAGGAACAATGCTGTCATCAAGAATGCAAAACATTAGGTGTTGATGATTGGTCAATCAGCTTTCAATGTGTTTACTTCATGAAGATTTGTAACAGACAAGGACACAGTTCTGTGTTAGCTTTACACTGGGCACTGTTGAAATATAATTCAAGTCAAGATAAAACTTGGATTCAATCCTTCTTTCAGATCAATAAGAGTCTGAATCCATAATGGATCCAGAAAGGATTTCTTTCCATTGTGAGGAAAATGTGCAGGTTTTCTCAAGTCAGGACAGAAAGACACCCCAACTTTCAAGCACTTTCCAAAAATTCCTTCAAAGAATGTGCATAAAGTTGAAGTATATCTCATACTGAAATTTCTAAAGACATATATGGCTGAAGAAGACAAATGTCCAGAGGACATATAACTACCCCAACAAGAAGCACTTACTGCAGCGAGCAACAAAGTCAGTGTTTGTGTCGGGGTAATTACTCTGACCAGATATATAAAGCGTCGTGTGAATCCTGGACTGCAATCTGTTGAATATAAACTATGCTTTAGTTTCAATTTTACTTTGCATTGTGGACATTGTCACAACCAAGACAACCCCAAAGAGAAGCACTTGTGAATAAAAGAATCAACAGTGGTTCCTTTGAGGTGATCTGAGAGTGATTGAAGACAGATCATGATGGCACCAGGTTCAAACACGATGGATACTAGGGCCGTCTTCGAACCAACGCCTTACAAATAAAACATTAAATGGCATAAAATGAATCAACTCTTCATTCTGAGTGTTTGAAATGTCAGCAAGACTACCCCAACAATTAGCACTTACTGTATTCCAAATATCAAGTCAGTGCCTGTGTTAAGGTCATTTTGCAGACCAAATCCTGAAAAACACCTTTTGGATCAAAAGCTCTCAAGAGAGAGAGAAGCACTTATGGACACTATTCAGCATCAGTGTGTCTGTTTGAGGGATTCTCCGTGCAATATCTTCATCAGCTAGCGTTGGTAGAGTTTGTCTCTTTCAACCGTCCCAACAGGAAGCACTTCCTGAATAAAAAAATACAACTAAACAGTTAATGCTCATGTTGGGCCCATAGCAAGGACTGTTCATCAGACCTCTTTCTTCCATGAAGTCCAGAGCAGCTCTTCTTCCATGTTGTTTCTCACATGCAGTTTTCTGATGAGGTTTGTCCAACTTTTATCCTGAATGCTTCCACAAACTCCACCTATTTCTTCCACAAGTTTCTACGATGGGGGTATTGCCCATCAGAAGGTCCATCAAGGAACAATGCTGTCATCAAGAATGCAAAACATTAGGTGTTGATGATTGGTCAATCAGCTTTCAATGTGTTTACTTCATGAAGATTTGTAACAGACAAGGACACAGTTCTGTGTTAGCTTTACACTGGGCACTGTTGAAATATAATTCAAGTCAAGATAAAACTTGGATTCAATCCTTCTTTCAGATCAATAAGAGTCTGAATCCATAATGGATCCAGAAAGGATTTCTTTCCATTGTGAGGAAAATGTGCAGGTTTTCTCAAGTCAGGACAGAAAGACACCCCAACTTTCAAGCACTTTCCAAAAATTCCTTCAAAGAATGTGCATAAAGTTGAAGTATATCTCATACTGAAATTTCCAAAGACATATATGGCTGAAGAAGACAAATGTCCAGAGGACATATAACTACCCCAACAAGAAGCACTTACTGCAGCGAGCAACAAAGTCAGTGTTTGTGTCGGGGTAATTACTCTGACCAGATATATAAAGCGTCGTATGAATCCTGGACTGCAATCTGTTGAATATAAACTATGCTTTAGTTTCAATTTTACTTTGCATTGTGGACATTGTCACAACCAAGACAACCCCAAAGAGAAGCACTTGTGAATAAAAGAATCAACAGTGGTTCCTTTGAGGTGATCTGAGAGTGATTGAAGACAGAACATGATGGCACCAGGTTCAAACACGATGGATACTAGGGCCGTCTTCGAACCAACGACTTACAAATAAAACATTAAATGGCATAAAATGAATCAACTCTTCATTCTGAGTGTTTGAAAGGTCAGCAAGACTACCCCAACAATTAGCACTTACTGTATTCCAAATATCAAGTCAGTGCCTGTGTTAAGGTCATTTTGCAGACCAAATCCTGAAAAACACCTTTTGGATCAAAAGCTCTCAAGAGAGAGAGAAGCACTTATGGACACTATTCAGCATCAGTGTGTCTGTTTGAGGGATTCTCCGTGCAATATCTTCATCAGCTAGCGTTGGTAGAGTTTGTCTCTTTCAACCGTCCCAACAGGAAGCACTTCCTGAATAAAAAAAATACAACTAAACAGTTAATGCTCATGTTGGGCCCATAGCAAGGACTGTTCATCAGACCTCTTTCTTCCATGAAGTCCAGAGCAGCTCTTCTTCCATGTTGTTTCTCACATGCAGTTTTCTGATGAGGTTTGTCCAACTTTTATCCTGAATGCTTCCACAAACTCCACCTATTTCTTCCACAAGTTTCTACGATGGGGGTATTGCCCATCAGAAGGTCCATCAAGGAACAATGCTGTCATCAAGAATGCAAAACATTAGGTGTTGATAATTGGTCAATCAGCTTTCAATGTGTTTACTTCATGAAGATTTGTAAAAGACAAGGACACAGTTCTGTGTTAGCTTTACACTGGGCACTGTTGAAATATAATTCAAGTCAAGATAAAACTTGGATTCAATCCTTCTTTCAGATCAATAAGAGTCTGAATCCATAATGGATCCAGAAAGGATTTCTTTCCATTGTGAGGAAAATGTGCAGTTTTTCTCAAGTCAGGACAGAAAGACACCCCAACGTTCAAGCACTTTCCAAAATTTCCTTCAAAGAATGTGCATAAAGTTGAAGTATATATCATACTGAAATTTCCAAAGACATATATGGCTGAAGAAGACAAATGTCCAGAGGACATATAACTACCCCAACAAGAAGCACTTACTGCAGCGAGCAACAAAGTCAGTGTTTGTGTCGGGGTAATTACTCTGACCAGATATATAAAGCGTCGTGTGAATCCTGGACTGCAATCTGTTGAATATAAACTATGCTTTAGTTTCAATTTTACTTTGCATTGTGGACATTGTCACAACCAAGACAACCCCAAAGAGAAGCACTTGTGAATAAAAGAATCAACAGTGGTTCCTTTGAGGTGATCTGAGAGTGATTGAAGACAGATCATGATGGCACCAGGTTCAAACACGATGGATACTAGGGCCGTCTTCGAACCAACGCCTTACAAATAAAACATTAAATGGCATAAAATGAATCAACTCTTCATTCTGAGTGTTTGAAATGTCAGCAAGACTACCCCAACAATTAGCACTTACTGTATTCCAAATATCAAGTCAGTGCCTGTGTTAAGGTCATTTTGCAGACCAAATCCTGAAAAACACCTTTTGGATCAAAAGCTCTCAAGAGAGAGAGAAGCACTTATGGACACTATTCAGCATCAGTGTGTCTGTTTGAGGGATTCTCCGTGCAATATCTTCATCAGCTAGCGTTGGTAGAGTTTGTCTCTTTCAACCGTCCCAACAGGAAGCACTTCCTGAATAAAAAAATACAACTAAACAGTTAATGCTCATGTTGGGCCCATAGCAAGGACTGTTCATCAGACCTCTTTCTTCCATGAAGTCCAGAGCAGCTCTTCTTCCATGTTGTTTCTCACATGCAGTTTTCTGATGAGGTTTGTCCAACTTTTATCCTGAATGCTTCCACAAACTCCACCTATTTCTTCCACAAGTTTCTACGATGGGGGTATTGCCCATCAGAAGGTCCATCAAGGAACAATGCTGTCATCAAGAATGCAAAACATTAGGTGTTGATGATTGGTCAATCAGCTTTCAATGTGTTTACTTCATGAAGATTTGTAACAGACAAGGACACAGTTCTGTGTTAGCTTTACACTGGGCACTGTTGAAATATAATTCAAGTCAAGATAAAACTTGGATTCAATCCTTCTTTCAGATCAATAAGAGTCTGAATCCATAATGGATCCAGAAAGGATTTCTTTCCATTGTGAGGAAAATGTGCAGGTTTTCTCAAGTCAGGACAGAAAGACACCCCAACTTTCAAGCACTTTCCAAAAATTCCTTCAAAGAATGTGCATAAAGTTGAAGTATATCTCATACTGAAATTTCTAAAGACATATATGGCTGAAGAAGACAAATGTCCAGAGGACATATAACTACCCCAACAAGAAGCACTTACTGCAGCGAGCAACAAAGTCAGTGTTTGTGTCGGGGTAATTACTCTGACCAGATATATAAAGCGTCGTGTGAATCCTGGACTGCAATCTGTTGAATATAAACTATGCTTTAGTTTCAATTTTACTTTGCATTGTGGACATTGTCACAACCAAGACAACCCCAAAGAGAAGCACTTGTGAATAAAAGAATCAACAGTGGTTCCTTTGAGGTGATCTGAGAGTGATTGAAGACAGATCATGATGGCACCAGGTTCAAACACGATGGATACTAGGGCCGTCTTCGAACCAACGCCTTACAAATAAAACATTAAATGGCATAAAATGAATCAACTCTTCATTCTGAGTGTTTGAAATGTCAGCAAGACTACCCCAACAATTAGCACTTACTGTATTCCAAATATCAAGTCAGTGCCTGTGTTAAGGTCATTTTGCAGACCAAATCCTGAAAAACACCTTTTGGATCAAAAGCTCTCAAGAGAGAGAGAAGCACTTATGGACACTATTCAGCATCAGTGTGTCTGTTTGAGGGATTCTCCGTGCAATATCTTCATCAGCTAGCGTTGGTAGAGTTTGTCTCTTTCAACCGTCCCAACAGGAAGCACTTCCTGAATAAAAAAATACAACTAAACAGTTAATGCTCATGTTGGGCCCATAGCAAGGACTGTTCATCAGACCTCTTTCTTCCATGAAGTCCAGAGCAGCTCTTCTTCCATGTTGTTTCTCACATGCAGTTTTCTGATGAGGTTTGTCCAACTTTTATCCTGAATGCTTCCACAAACTCCACCTATTTCTTCCACAAGTTTCTACGATGGGGGTATTGCCCATCAGAAGGTCCATCAAGGAACAATGCTGTCATCAAGAATGCAAAACATTAGGTGTTGATGATTGGTCAATCAGCTTTCAATGTGTTTACTTCATGAAGATTTGTAACAGACAAGGACACAGTTCTGTGTTAGCTTTACACTGGGCACTGTTGAAATATAATTCAAGTCAAGATAAAACTTGGATTCAATCCTTCTTTCAGATCAATAAGAGTCTGAATCCATAATGGATCCAGAAAGGATTTCTTTCCATTGTGAGGAAAATGTGCAGGTTTTCTCAAGTCAGGACAGAAAGACACCCCAACTTTCAAGCACTTTCCAAAAATTCCTTCAAAGAATGTGCATAAAGTTGAAGTATATCTCATACTGAAATTTCTAAAGACATATATGGCTGAAGAAGACAAATGTCCAGAGGACATATAACTACCCCAACAAGAAGCACTTACTGCAGCGAGCAACAAAGTCAGTGTTTGTGTCGGGGTAATTACTCTGACCAGATATATAAAGCGTCGTGTGAATCCTGGACTGCAATCTGTTGAATATAAACTATGCTTTAGTTTCAATTTTACTTTGCATTGTGGACATTGTCACAACCAAGACAACCCCAAAGAGAAGCACTTGTGAATGAAAGAATCAACAGTGGTTCCTTTGAGGTGATCTGAGAGTGATTGAAGACAGAACATGATGGCACCAGGTTCAAACACGATGGATACTAGGGCCGTCTTCGAACCAACGACTTACAAATAAAACATTAAATGGCATAAAATGAATCAACTCTTCATTCTGAGTGTTTGAAAGGTCAGCAAGACTACCCCAACAATTAGCACTTACTGTATTCCAAATATCAAGTCAGTGCCTGTGTTAAGGTCATTTTGCAGACCAAATCCTGAAAAACACCTTTTGGATCAAAAGCTCTCAAGAGAGAGAGAAGCACTTATGGACACTATTCAGCATCAGTGTGTCTGTTTGAGGGATTCTCCGTGCAATATCTTCATCAGCTAGCGTTGGTAGAGTTTGTCTCTTTCAACCGTCCCAACAGGAAGCACTTCCTGAATAAAAAAAAAACAACTAAACAGTTAATGCTCATGTTGGGCCCATAGCAAGGACTGTTCATCAGACCTCTTTCTTCCATGAAGTCCAGAGCAGCTCTTCTTCCATGTTGTTTCTCACATGCAGTTTTCTGATGAGGTTTGTCCAACTTTTATCCTGAATGCTTCCACAAACTCCACCTATTTCTTCCACAAGTTTCTACGATGGGGGTATTGCCCATCAGACTGTCCATCAAGGAACAATGCTGTCATCAAGAATGCAAAACATTAGGTGTTGATGATTGGTCAATCAGCTTTCAATGTGTTTACTTCATGAAGATTTGTAACAGACAAGGACACAGTTCTGTGTTAGCTTTACACTGGGCACTGTTGAAATATAATTCAAGTCAAGATAAAACTTGGATTCAATCCTTCTTTCAGATCAATAAGAGTCTGAATCCATAATGGATCCAGAAAGGATTTCTTTCCATTGTGAGGAAAATGTGCAGGTTTTCTCAAGTCAGGACAGAAAGACACCCCAACTTTCAAGCACTTTCCAAAAATTCCTTCAAAGAATGTGCATAAAGTTGAAGTATATCTCATACTGAAATTTCCAAAGACATATATGGCTGAAGAAGACAAATGTCCAGAGGACATATAACTACCCCAACAAGAAGCACTTACTGCAGCGAGCAACAAAGTCAGTGTTTGTGTCGAGGTAATTACTCTGACCAGATATATAAAGCGTCGTATGAATCCTGGACTGCAATCTGTTGAATATAAACTATGCTTTAGTTTCAATTTTACTTTGCATTGTGGACATTGTCACAACCAAGACAACCCCAAAGAGAAGCACTTGTGAATAAAAGAATCAACAGTGGTTCCTTTGAGGTGATCTGAGAGTGATTGAAGACAGAACATGATGGCACCAGGTTCAAACACGATGGATACTAGGGCCGTCTTCGAACCAACGACTTACAAATAAAACATTAAATGGCATAAAATGAATCAACTCTTCATTCTGAGTGTTTGAAAGGTCAGCAAGACTACCCCAACAATTAGCACTTACTGTATTCCAAATATCAAGTCAGTGCCTGTGTTAAGGTCATTTTGCAGACCAAATCCTGAAAAACACCTTTTGGATCAAAAGCTCTCAAGAGAGAGAGAAGCACTTATGGACACTATTCAGCATCAGTGTGTCTGTTTGAGGGATTCTCCGTGCAATATCTTCATCAGCTAGCGTTGGTAGAGTTTGT
Organism: Telmatherina bonti; assembly: GCF_933228915.1. Taxonomy (NCBI): domain Eukaryota; kingdom Metazoa; phylum Chordata; class Actinopteri; order Atheriniformes; family Telmatherinidae; genus Telmatherina; species Telmatherina bonti. The sequence goes on from NC_136610.1 coordinate 5,811,329, forward strand.
CTCTTTCAACCGTCCCAACAGGAAGCACTTCCTGAATAAAAAAATACAACTAAACAGTTAATGCTCATGTTGGGCCCATAGCAAGGACTGTTCATCAGACCTCTTTCTTCCATGAAGTCCAGAGCAGCTCTTCTTCCATGTTGTTTCTCACATGCAGTTTTCTGATGAGGTTTGTCCAACTTTTATCCTGAATGCTTCCACAAACTCCACCTATTTCTTCCACAAGTTTCTACGATGGGGGTATTGCCCATCAGAAGGTCCATCAAGGAACAATGCTGTCATCAAGAATGCAAAACATTAGGTGTTGATGATTGGTCAATCAGCTTTCAATGTGTTTACTTCATGAAGATTTGTAACAGACAAGGACACAGTTCTGTGTTAGCTTTACACTGGGCACTGTTGAAATATAATTCAAGTCAAGATAAAACTTGGATTCAATCCTTCTTTCAGATCAATAAGAGTCTGAATCCATAATGGATCCAGAAAGGATTTCTTTCCATTGTGAGGAAAATGTGCAGGTTTTCTCAAGTCAGGACAGAAAGACACCCCAACTTTCAAGCACTTTCCAAAAATTCCTTCAAAGAATGTGCATAAAGTTGAAGTATATCTCATACTGAAATTTCCAAAGACATATATGGCTGAAGAAGACAAATGTCCAGAGGACATATAACTACCCCAACAAGAAGCACTTACTGCAGCGAGCAACAAAGTCAGTGTTTGTGTCGAGGTAATTACTCTGACCAGATATATAAAGCGTCGTATGAATCCTGGACTGCAATCTGTTGAATATAAACTATGCTTTAGTTTCAATTTTACTTTGCATTGTGGACATTGTCACAACCAAGACAACCCCAAAGAGAAGCACTTGTGAATAAAAGAATCAACAGTGGTTCCTTTGAGGTGATCTGAGAGTGATTGAAGACAGAACATGATGGCACCAGGTTCAAACACGATGGATACTAGGGCCGTCTTCGAACCAACGACTTACAAATAAAACATTAAATGGCATAAAATGAATCAACTCTTCATTCTGAGTGTTTGAAAGGTCAGCAAGACTACCCCAACAATTAGCACTTACTGTATTCCAAATATCAAGTCAGTGCCTGTGTTAAGGTCATTTTGCAGACCAAATCCTGAAAAACACCTTTTGGATCAAAAGCTCTCAAGAGAGAGAGAAGCACTTATGGACACTATTCAGCATCAGTGTGTCTGTTTGAGGGATTCTCCGTGCAATATCTTCATCAGCTAGCGTTGGTAGAGTTTGTCTCTTTCAACCGTCCCAACAGGAAGCACTTCCTGAATAAAAAAATACAACTAAACAGTTAATGCTCATGTTGGGCCCATAGCAAGGACTGTTCATCAGACCTCTTTCTTCCATGAAGTCCAGAGCAGCTCTTCTTCCATGTTGTTTCTCACATGCAGTTTTCTGATGAGGTTTGTCCAACTTTTATCCTGAATGCTTCCACAAACTCCACCTATTTCTTCCACAAGTTTCTACGATGGGGGTATTGCCCATCAGAAGGTCCATCAAGGAACAATGCTGTCATCAAGAATGCAAAACATTAGGTGTTGATGATTGGTCAATCAGCTTTCAATGTGTTTACTTCATGAAGATTTGTAACAGACAAGGACACAGTTCTGTGTTAGCTTTACACTGGGCACTGTTGAAATATAATTCAAGTCAAGATAAAACTTGGATTCAATCCTTCTTTCAGATCAATAAGAGTCTGAATCCATAATGGATCCAGAAAGGATTTCTTTCCATTGTGAGGAAAATGTGCAGTTTTTCTCAAGTCAGGACAGAAAAACACCCCAACGTTCAAGCACTTTCCAAAAATTCCTTCAAAGAATGTGCATAAAGTTGAAGTATATCTCATACTGAAATTTCCAAAGACATATATGGCTGAAGAAGACAAATGTCCAGAGGACATATAACTACCCCAACAAGAAGCACTTACTGCAGCGAGCAACAAAGTCAGTGTTTGTGTCGGGGTAATTACTCTGACCAGATATATAAAGCGTCGTGTGAATCCTGGACTGCAATCTGTTGAATATAAACTATGCTTTAGTTTCAATTTTACTTTGCATTGTGGACATTGTCACAACCAAGACAACCCCAAAGAGAAGCACTTGTGAATAAAAGAATCAACAGTGGTTCCTTTGAGGTGATCTGAGAGTGATTGAAGACAGATCATGATGGCACCAGGTTCAAACACGATGGATACTAGGGCCGTCTTCGAACCAACGCCTTACAAATAAAACATTAAATGGCATAAAATGAATCAACTCTTCATTCTGAGTGTTTGAAATGTCAGCAAGACTACCCCAACAATTAGCACTTACTGTATTCCAAATATCAAGTCAGTGCCTGTGTTAAGGTCATTTTGCAGACCAAATCCTGAAAAACACCTTTTGGATCAAAAGCTCTCAAGAGAGAGAGAAGCACTTATGGACACTATTCAGCATCAGTGTGTCTGTTTGAGGGATTCTCCGTGCAATATCTTCATCAGCTAGCGTTGGTAGAGTTTGTCTCTTTCAACCGTCCCAACAGGAAGCACTTCCTGAATAAAAAAATACAACTAAACAGTTAATGCTCATGTTGGGCCCATAGCAAGGACTGTTCATCAGACCTCTTTCTTCCATGAAGTCCAGAGCAGCTCTTCTTCCATGTTGTTTCTCACATGCAGTTTTCTGATGAGGTTTGTCCAACTTTTATCCTGAATGCTTCCACAAACTCCACCTATTTCTTCCACAAGTTTCTACGATGGGGGTATTGCCCATCAGAAGGTCCATCAAGGAACAATGCTGTCATCAAGAATGCAAAACATTAGGTGTTGATGATTGGTCAATCAGCTTTCAATGTGTTTACTTCATGAAGATTTGTAACAGACAAGGACACAGTTCTGTGTTAGCTTTACACTGGGCACTGTTGAAATATAATTCAAGTCAAGATAAAACTTGGATTCAATCCTTCTTTCAGATCAATAAGAGTCTGAATCCATAATGGATCCAGAAAGGATTTCTTTCCATTGTGAGGAAAATGTGCAGTTTTTCTCAAGTCAGGACAGAAAAACACCCCAACGTTCAAGCACTTTCCAAAAATTCCTTCAAAGAATGTGCATAAAGTTGAAGTATATCTCATACTGAAATTTCCAAAGACATATATGGCTGAAGAAGACAAATGTCCAGAGGACATATAACTACCCCAACAAGAAGCACTTACTGCAGCGAGCAACAAAGTCAGTGTTTGTGTCGGGGTAATTACTCTGACCAGATATATAAAGCGTCGTGTGAATCCTGGACTGCAATCTGTTGAATATAAACTATGCTTTAGTTTCAATTTTACTTTGCATTGTGGACATTGTCACAACCAAGACAACCCCAAAGAGAAGCACTTGTGAATAAAAGAATCAACAGTGGTTCCTTTGAGGTGATCTGAGAGTGATTGAAGACAGATCATGATGGCACCAGGTTCAAACACGATGGATACTAGGGCCGTCTTCGAACCAACGCCTTACAAATAAAACATTAAATGGCATAAAATGAATCAACTCTTCATTCTGAGTGTTTGAAATGTCAGCAAGACTACCCCAACAATTAGCATTTACTGTATTCCAAATATCAAGTCAGTGCCTGTGTTAAGGTCATTTTGCAGACCAAATCCTGAAAAACACCTTTTGGATCAAAAGCTCTCAAGAGAGAGAGAAGCACTTATGGACACTATTCAGCATCAGTGTGTCTGTTTGAGGGATTCTCCGTGCAATATCTTCATCAGCTAGCGTTGGTAGAGTTTGTCTCTTTCAACCGTCCCAACAGGAAGCACTTCCTGAATAAAAAAATACAACTAAACAGTTAATGCTCATGTTGGGCCCATAGCAAGGACTGTTCATCAGACCTCTTTCTTCCATGAAGTCCAGAGCAGCTCTTCTTCCATGTTGTTTCTCACATGCAGTTTTCTGATGAGGTTTGTCCAACTTTTATCCTGAATGCTTCCACAAACTCCACCTATTTCTTCCACAAGTTTCTACGATGGGGGTATTGCCCATCAGAAGGTCCATCAAGGAACAATGCTGTCATCAAGAATGCAAAACATTAGGTGTTGATGATTGGTCAATCAGCTTTCAATGTGTTTACTTCATGAAGATTTGTAACAGACAAGGACACAGTCCTGTGTTAGCTTTACACTGGGCACTGTTGAAATATAATTCAAGTCAAGATAAAACTTGGATTCAATCCTTCTTTCAGATCAATAAGAGTCTGAATCCATAATGGATCCAGAAAGGATTTCTTTCCATTGTGAGGAAAATGTGCAGGTTTTCTCAAGTCAGGACAGAAAGACACCCCAACTTTCAAGCACTTTCCAAAAATTCCTTCAAAGAATGTGCATAAAGTTGAAGTATATCTCATACTGAAATTTCTAAAGACATATATGGCTGAAGAAGACAAATGTCCAGAGGACATATAACTACCCCAACAAGAAGCACTTACTGCAGCGAGCAACAAAGTCAGTGTTTGTGTCGGGGTAATTACTCTGACCAGATATATAAAGCGTCGTGTGAATCCTGGACTGCAATCTGTTGAATATAAACTATGCTTTAGTTTCAATTTTACTTTGCATTGTGGACATTGTCACAACCAAGACAACCCCAAAGAGAAGCACTTGTGAATAAAAGAATCAACAGTGGTTCCTTTGAGGTGATCTGAGAGTGATTGAAGACAGATCATGATGGCACCAGGTTCAAACACGATGGATACTAGGGCCGTCTTCGAACCAACGCCTTACAAATAAAACATTAAATGGCATAAAATGAATCAACTCTTCATTCTGAGTGTTTGAAATGTCAGCAAGACTACCCCAACAATTAGCACTTACTGTATTCCAAATATCAAGTCAGTGCCTGTGTTAAGGTCATTTTGCAGACCAAATCCTGAAAAACACCTTTTGGATCAAAAGCTCTCAAGAGAGAGAGAAGCACTTATGGACACTATTCAGCATCAGTGTGTCTGTTTGAGGGATTCTCCGTGCAATATCTTCATCAGCTAGCGTTGGTAGAGTTTGTCTCTTTCAACCGTCCCAACAGGAAGCACTTCCTGAATAAAAAAATACAACTAAACAGTTAATGCTCATGTTGGGCCCATAGCAAGGACTGTTCATCAGACCTCTTTCTTCCATGAAGTCCAGAGCAGCTCTTCTTCCATGTTGTTTCTCACATGCAGTTTTCTGATGAGGTTTGTCCAACTTTTATCCTGAATGCTTCCACAAACTCCACCTATTTCTTCCACAAGTTTCTACGATGGGGGTATTGCCCATCAGAAGGTCCATCAAGGAACAATGCTGTCATCAAGAATGCAAAACATTAGGTGTTGATGATTGGTCAATCAGCTTTCAATGTGTTTACTTCATGAAGATTTGTAACAGACAAGGACACAGTTCTGTGTTAGCTTTACACTGGGCACTGTTGAAATATAATTCAAGTCAAGATAAAACTTGGATTCAATCCTTCTTTCAGATCAATAAGAGTCTGAATCCATAATGGATCCAGAAAGGATTTCTTTCCATTGTGAGGAAAATGTGCAGTTTTTCTCAAGTCAGGACAGAAAAACACCCCAACGTTCAAGCACTTTCCAAAAATTCCTTCAAAGAATGTGCATAAAGTTGAAGTATATCTCATACTGAAATTTCCAAAGACATATATGGCTGAAGAAGACAAATGTCCAGAGGACATATAACTACCCCAACAAGAAGCACTTACTGCAGCGAGCAACAAAGTCAGTGTTTGTGTCGGGGTAATTACTCTGACCAGATATATAAAGCGTCGTGTGAATCCTGGACTGCAATCTGTTGAATATAAACTATGCTTTAGTTTCAATTTTACTTTGCATTGTGGACATTGTCACAACCAAGACAACCCCAAAGAGAAGCACTTGTGAATAAAAGAATCAACAGTGGTTCCTTTGAGGTGATCTGAGAGTGATTGAAGACAGATCATGATGGCACCAGGTTCAAACACGATGGATACTAGGGCCGTCTTCGAACCAATGCCTTACAAATAAAACATTAAATGGCATAAAATGAATCAACTCTTCATTCTGAGTGTTTGAAATGTCAGCAAGACTACCCCAACAATTAGCACTTACTGTATTCCAAATATCAAGTCAGTGCCTGTGTTAAGGTCATTTTGCAGACCAAATCCTGAAAAACACCTTTTGGATCAAAAGCTCTCAAGAGAGAGAGAAGCACTTATGGACACTATTCAGCATCAGTGTGTCTGTTTGAGGGATTCTCCGTGCAATATCTTCATCAGCTAGCGTTGGTAGAGTTTGTCTCTTTCAACCGTCCCAACAGGAAGCACTTCCTGAATAAAAAAATACAACTAAACAGTTAATGCTCATGTTGGGCCCATAGCAAGGACTGTTCATCAGACCTCTTTCTTCCATGAAGTCCAGAGCAGCTCTTCTTCCATGTTGTTTCTCACATGCAGTTTTCTGATGAGGTTTGTCCAACTTTTATCCTGAATGCTTCCACAAACTCCACCTATTTCTTCCACAAGTTTCTACGATGGGGGTATTGCCCATCAGAAGGTCCATCAAGGAACAATGCTGTCATCAAGAATGCAAAACATTAGGTGTTGATGATTGGTCAATCAGCTTTCAATGTGTTTACTTCATGAAGATTTGTAACAGACAAGGACACAGTTCTGTGTTAGCTTTACACTGGGCACTGTTGAAATATAATTCAAGTCAAGATAAAACTTGGATTCAATCCTTCTTTCAGATCAATAAGAGTCTGAATCCATAATGGATCCAGAAAGGATTTCTTTCCATTGTGAGGAAAATGTGCAGGTTTTCTCAAGTCAGGACAGAAAGACACCCCAACTTTCAAGCACTTTCCAAAAATTCCTTCAAAGAATGTGCATAAAGTTGAAGTATATCTCATACTGAAATTTCTAAAGACATATATGGCTGAAGAAGACAAATGTCCAGAGGACATATAACTACCCCAACAAGAAGCACTTACTGCAGCGAGCAACAAAGTCAGTGTTTGTGTCGGGGTAATTACTCTGACCAGATATATAAAGCGTCGTGTGAATCCTGGACTGCAATCTGTTGAATATAAACTATGCTTTAGTTTCAATTTTACTTTGCATTGTGGACATTGTCACAACCAAGACAACCCCAAAGAGAAGCACTTGTGAATAAAAGAATCAACAGTGGTTCCTTTGAGGTGATCTGAGAGTGATTGAAGACAGATCATGATGGCACCAGGTTCAAACACGATGGATACTAGGGCCGTCTTCGAACCAACGCCTTACAAATAAAACATTAAATGGCATAAAATGAATCAACTCTTCATTCTGAGTGTTTGAAATGTCAGCAAGACTACCCCAACAATTAGCACTTACTGTATTCCAAATATCAAGTCAGTGCCTGTGTTAAGGTCATTTTGCAGACCAAATCCTGAAAAACACCTTTTGGATCAAAAGCTCTCAAGAGAGAGAGAAGCACTTATGGACACTATTCAGCATCAGTGTGTCTGTTTGAGGGATTCTCCGTGCAATATCTTCATCAGCTAGCGTTGGTAGAGTTTGTCTCTTTCAACCGTCCCAACAGGAAGCACTTCCTGAATAAAAAAATACAACTAAACAGTTAATGCTCATGTTGGGCCCATAGCAAGGACTGTTCATCAGACCTCTTTCTTCCATGAAGTCCAGAGCAGCTCTTCTTCCATGTTGTTTCTCACATGCAGTTTTCTGATGAGGTTTGTCCAACTTTTATCCTGAATGCTTCCACAAACTCCACCTATTTCTTCCACAAGTTTCTACGATGGGGGTATTGCCCATCAGAAGGTCCATCAAGGAACAATGCTGTCATCAAGAATGCAAAACATTAGGTGTTGATGATTGGTCAATCAGCTTTCAATGTGTTTACTTCATGAAGATTTGTAACAGACAAGGACACAGTTCTGTGTTAGCTTTACACTGGGCACTGTTGAAATATAATTCAAGTCAAGATAAAACTTGGATTCAATCCTTCTTTCAGATCAATAAGAGTCTGAATCCATAATGGATCCAGAAAGGATTTCTTTCCATTGTGAGGAAAATGTGCAGGTTTTCTCAAGTCAGGACAGAAAGACACCCCAACTTTCAAGCACTTTCCAAAAATTCCTTCAAAGAATGTGCATAAAGTTGAAGTATATCTCATACTGAAATTTCCAAAGACATATATGGCTGAAGAAGACAAATGTCCAGAGGACATATAACTACCCCAACAAGAAGCACTTACTGCAGCGAGCAACAAAGTCAGTGTTTGTGTCGGGGTAATTACTCTGACCAGATATATAAAGCGTCGTATGAATCCTGGACTGCAATCTGTTGAATATAAACTATGCTTTAGTTTCAATTTTACTTTGCATTGTGGACATTGTCACAACCAAGACAACCCCAAAGAGAAGCACTTGTGAATAAAAGAATCAACAGTGGTTCCTTTGAGGTGATCTGAGAGTGATTGAAGACAGAACATGATGGCACCAGGTTCAAACACGATGGATACTAGGGCCGTCTTCGAACCAACGACTTACAAATAAAACATTAAATGGCATAAAATGAATCAACTCTTCATTCTGAGTGTTTGAAAGGTCAGCAAGACTACCCCAACAATTAGCACTTACTGTATTCCAAATATCAAGTCAGTGCCTGTGTTAAGGTCATTTTGCAGACCAAATCCTGAAAAACACCTTTTGGATCAAAAGCTCTCAAGAGAGAGAGAAGCACTTATGGACACTATTCAGCATCAGTGTGTCTGTTTGAGGGATTCTCCGTGCAATATCTTCATCAGCTAGCGTTGGTAGAGTTTGTCTCTTTCAACCGTCCCAACAGGAAGCACTTCCTGAATAAAAAAAATACAACTAAACAGTTAATGCTCATGTTGGGCCCATAGCAAGGACTGTTCATCAGACCTCTTTCTTCCATGAAGTCCAGAGCAGCTCTTCTTCCATGTTGTTTCTCACATGCAGTTTTCTGATGAGGTTTGTCCAACTTTTATCCCGAATGCTTCCACAAACTCCACCTATTTCTTCCACAAGTTTCTACGATGGGGGTATTGCCCATCAGAAGGTCCATCAAGGAACAATGCTGTCATCAAGAATGCAAAACATTAGGTGTTGATAATTGGTCAATCAGCTTTCAATGTGTTTACTTCATGAAGATTTGTAACAGACAAGGACACAGTTCTGTGTTAGCTTTACACTGGGCACTGTTGAAATATAATTCAAGTCAAGATAAAACTTGGATTCAATCCTTCTTTCAGATCAATAAGAGTCTGAATCCATAATGGATCCAGAAAGGATTTCTTTCCATTGTGAGGAAAATGTGCAGGTTTTCTCAAGTCAGGACAGAAAGACACCCCAACTTTCAAGCACTTTCCAAAAATTCCTTCAAAGAATGTGCATAAAGTTGAAGTATATCTCATACTGAAATTTCTAAAGACATATATGGCTGAAGAAGACAAATGTCCAGAGGACATATAACTACCCCAACAAGAAGCACTTACTGCAGCGAGCAACAAAGTCAGTGTTTGTGTCGGGGTAATTACTCTGACCAGATATATAAAGCGTCGTGTGAATCCTGGACTGCAATCTGTTGAATATAAACTATGCTTTAGTTTCAATTTTACTTTGCATTGTGGACATTGTCACAACCAAGACAACCCCAAAGAGAAGCACTTGTGAATAAAAGAATCAACAGTGGTTCCTTTGAGGTGATCTGAGAGTGATTGAAGACAGATCATGATGGCACCAGGTTCAAACACGATGGATACTAGGGCCGTCTTCGAACCAACGCCTTACAAATAAAACATTAAATGGCATAAAATGAATCAACTCTTCATTCTGAGTGTTTGAAATGTCAGCAAGACTACCCCAACAATTAGCACTTACTGTATTCCAAATATCAAGTCAGTGCCTGTGTTAAGGTCATTTTGCAGACCAAATCCTGAAAAACACCTTTTGGATCAAAAGCTCTCAAGAGAGAGAGAAGCACTTATGGACACTATTCAGCATCAGTGTGTCTGTTTGAGGGATTCTCCGTGCAATATCTTCATCAGCTAGCGTTGGTAGAGTTTGTCTCTTTCAACCGTCCCAACAGGAAGCACTTCCTGAATAAAAAAATACAACTAAACAGTTAATGCTCATGTTGGGCCCATAGCAAGGACTGTTCATCAGACCTCTTTCTTCCATGAAGTCCAGAGCAGCTCTTCTTCCATGTTGTTTCTCACATGCAGTTTTCTGATGAGGTTTGTCCAACTTTTATCCTGAATGCTTCCACAAACTCCACCTATTTCTTCCACAAGTTTCTACGATGGGGGTATTGCCCATCAGAAGGTCCATCAAGGAACAATGCTGTCATCAAGAATGCAAAACATTAGGTGTTGATGATTGGTCAATCAGCTTTCAATGTGTTTACTTCATGAAGATTTGTAACAGACAAGGACACAGTTCTGTGTTAGCTTTACACTGGGCACTGTTGAAATATAATTCAAGTCAAGATAAAACTTGGATTCAATCCTTCTTTCAGATCAATAAGAGTCTGAATCCATAATGGATCCAGAAAGGATTTCTTTCCATTGTGAGGAAAATGTGCAGGTTTTCTCAAGTCAGGACAGAAAGACACCCCAACTTTCAAGCACTTTCCAAAAATTCCTTCAAAGAATGTGCATAAAGTTGAAGTATATCTCATACTGAAATTTCCAAAGACATATATGGCTGAAGAAGACAAATGTCCAGAGGACATATAACTACCCCAACAAGAAGCACTTACTGCAGCGAGCAACAAAGTCAGTGTTTGTGTCGGGGTAATTACTCTGACCAGATATATAAAGCGTCGTATGAATCCTGGACTGCAATCTGTTGAATATAAACTATGCTTTAGTTTCAATTTTACTTTGCATTGTGGACATTGTCACAACCAAGACAACCCCAAAGAGAAGCACTTGTGAATAAAAGAATCAACAGTGGTTCCTTTGAGGTGATCTGAGAGTGATTGAAGACAGAACATGATGGCACCAGGTTCAAACACGATGGATACTAGGGCCGTCTTCGAACCAACGACTTACAAATAAAACATTAAATGGCATAAAATGAATCAACTCTTCATTCTGAGTGTTTGAAAGGTCAGCAAGACTACCCCAACAATTAGCACTTACTGTATTCCAAATATCAAGTCAGTGCCTGTGTTAAGGTCATTTTGCAGACCAAATCCTGAAAAACACCTTTTGGATCAAAAGCTCTCAAGAGAGAGAGAAGCACTTATGGACACTATTCAGCATCAGTGTGTCTGTTTGAGGGATTCTCCGTGCAATATCTTCATCAGCTAGCGTTGGTAGAGTTTGTCTCTTTCAACCGTCCCAACAGGAAGCACATCCTGAATAAAAAAAAAACAACTAAACAGTTAATGCTCATGTTGGGCCCATAGCAAGGACTGTTCATCAGACCTCTTTCTTCCATGAAGTCCAGAGCAGCTCTTCTTCCATGTTGTTTCTCACATGCAGTTTTCTGATGAGGTTTGTCCAACTTTTATCCTGAATGCTTCCACAAACTCCACCTATTTCTTCCACAAGTTTCTACGATGGGGGTATTGCCCATCAGAAGGTCCATCAAGGAACAATGCTGTCATCAAGAATGCAAAACATTAGGTGTTGATAATTGGTCAATCAGCTTTCAATGTGTTTACTTCATGAAGATTTGTAAAAGACAAGGACACAGTTCTGTGTTAGCTTTACACTGGGCACTGTTGAAATATAATTCAAGTCAAGATAAAACTTGGATTCAATCCTTCTTTCAGATCAATAAGAGTCTGAATCCATAATGGATCCAGAAAGGATTTCTTTCCATTGTGAGGAAAATGTGCAGTTTTTCTCAAGTCAGGACAGAAAGACACCCCAACGTTCAAGCACTTTCCAAAATTTCCTTCAAAGAATGTGCATAAAGTTGAAGTATATATCATACTGAAATTTCCAAAGACATATATGGCTGAAGAAGACAAATGTCCAGAGGACATATAACTACCCCAACAAGAAGCACTTACTGCAGCGAGCAACAAAGTCAGTGTTTGTGTCGGGGTAATTACTCTGACCAGATATATAAAGCGTCGTGTGAATCCTGGACTGCAATCTGTTGAATATAAACTATGCTTTAGTTTCAATTTTACTTTGCATTGTGGACATTGTCACAACCAAGACAACCCCAAAGAGAAGCACTTGTGAATAAAAGAATCAACAGTGGTTCCTTTGAGGTGATCTGAGAGTGATTGAAGACAGATCATGATGGCACCAGGTTCAAACACGATGGATACTAGGGCCGTCTTCGAACCAACGCCTTACAAATAAAACATTAAATGGCATAAAATGAATCAACTCTTCATTCTGAGTGTTTGAAATGTCAGCAAGACTACCCCAACAATTAGCACTTACTGTATTCCAAATATCAAGTCAGTGCCTGTGTTAAGGTCATTTTGCAGACCAAATCCTGAAAAACACCTTTTGGATCAAAAGCTCTCAAGAGAGAGAGAAGCACTTATGGACACTATTCAGCATCAGTGTGTCTGTTTGAGGGATTCTCCGTGCAATATCTTCATCAGCTAGCGTTGGTAGAGTTTGTCTCTTTCAACCGTCCCAACAGGAAGCACATCCTGAATAAAAAAAAAACAACTAAACAGTTAATGCTCATGTTGGGCCCATAGCAAGGACTGTTCATCAGACCTCTTTCTTCCATGAAGTCCAGAGCAGCTCTTCTTCCATGTTGTTTCTCACATGCAGTTTTCTGATGAGGTTTGTCCAACTTTTATCCTGAATGCTTCCACAAACTCCACCTATTTCTTCCACAAGTTTCTACGATGGGGGTATTGCCCATCAGAAGGTCCATCAAGGAACAATGCTGTCATCAAGAATGCAAAACATTAGGTGTTGATAATTGGTCAATCAGCTTTCAATGTGTTTACTTCATGAAGATTTGTAAAAGACAAGGACACAGTTCTGTGTTAGCTTTACACTGGGCACTGTTGAAATATAATTCAAGTCAAGATAAAACTTGGATTCAATCCTTCTTTCAGATCAATAAGAGTCTGAATCCATAATGGATCCAGAAAGGATTTCTTTCCATTGTGAGGAAAATGTGCAGTTTTTCTCAAGTCAGGACAGAAAGACACCCCAACGTTCAAGCACTTTCCAAAATTTCCTTCAAAGAATGTGCATAAAGTTGAAGTATATATCATACTGAAATTTCCAAAGACATATATGGCTGAAGAAGACAAATGTCCAGAGGACATATAACTACCCCAACAAGAAGCACTTACTGCAGCGAGCAACAAAGTCAGTGTTTGTGTCGGGGTAATTACTCTGACCAGATATATAAAGCGTCGTGTGAATCCTGGACTGCAATCTGTTGAATATAAACTATGCTTTAGTTTCAATTTTACTTTGCATTGTGGACATTGTCACAACCAAGACAACCCCAAAGAGAAGCACTTGTGAATAAAAGAATCAACAGTGGTTCCTTTGAGGTGATCTGAGAGTGATTGAAGACAGATCATGATGGCACCAGGTTCAAACACGATGGATACTAGGGCCGTCTTCGAACCAACGCCTTACAAATAAAACATTAAATGGCATAAAATGAATCAACTCTTCATTCTGAGTGTTTGAAATGTCAGCAAGACTACCCCAACAATTAGCACTTACTGTATTCCAAATATCAAGTCAGTGCCTGTGTTAAGGTCATTTTGCAGACCAAATCCTGAAAAACACCTTTTGGATCAAAAGCTCTCAAGAGAGAGAGAAGCACTTATGGACACTATTCAGCATCAGTGTGTCTGTTTGAGGGATTCTCCGTGCAATATCTTCATCAGCTAGCGTTGGTAGAGTTTGTCTCTTTCAACCGTCCCAACAGGAAGCACTTCCTGAATAAAAAAATACAACTAAACAGTTAATGCTCATGTTGGGCCCATAGCAAGGACTGTTCATCAGACCTCTTTCTTCCATGAAGTCCAGAGCAGCTCTTCTTCCATGTTGTTTCTCACATGCAGTTTTCTGATGAGGTTTGTCCAACTTTTATCCTGAATGCTTCCACAAACTGCACCTATTTCTTCCACAAGTTTCTACGATGGGGGTATTGCCCATCAGAAGGTCCATCAAGGAACAATGCTGTCATCAAGAATGCAAAACATTAGGTGTTGATAATTGGTCAATCAGCTTTCAATGTGTTTACTTCATGAAGATTTGTAACAGACAAGGACACAGTTCTGTGTTAGCTTTACACTGGGCACTGTTGAAATATAATTCAAGTCAAGATAAAACTTGGATTCAATCCTTCTTTCAGATCAATAAGAGTCTGAATCCATAATGGATCCAGAAAGGATTTCTTTCCATTGTGAGGAAAATGTGCAGGTTTTCTCAAGTCAGGACAGAAAGACACCCCAACTTTCAAGCACTTTCCAAAAATTCCTTCAAAGAATGTGCATAAAGTTGAAGTATATCTCATACTGAAATTTCCAAAGACATATATGGCTGAAGAAGACAAATGTCCAGAGGACATATAACTACCCCAACAAGAAGCACTTACTGCAGCGAGCAACAAAGTCAGTGTTTGTGTCGGGGTAATTACTCTGACCAGATATATAAAGCGTCGTATGAATCCTGGACTGCAATCTGTTGAATATAAACTATGCTTTAGTTTCAATTTTACTTTGCATTGTGGACATTGTCACAACCAAGACAACCCCAAAGAGAAGCACTTGTGAATAAAAGAATCAACAGTGGTTCCTTTGAGGTGATCTGAGAGTGATTGAAGACAGAACATGATGGCACCAGGTTCAAACACGATGGATACTAGGGCCGTCTTCGAACCAACGACTTACAAATAAAACATTAAATGGCATAAAATGAATCAACTCTTCATTCTGAGTGTTTGAAAGGTCAGCAAGACTACCCCAACAATTAGCACTTACTGTATTCCAAATATCAAGTCAGTGCCTGTGTTAAGGTCATTTTGCAGACCAAATCCTGAAAAACACCTTTTGGATCAAAAGCTCTCAAGAGAGAGAGAAGCACTTATGGACACTATTCAGCATCAGTGTGTCTGTTTGAGGGATTCTCCGTGCAATATCTTCATCAGCTAGCGTTGGTAGAGTTTGTCTCTTTCAACCGTCCCAACAGGAAGCACATCCTGAATAAAAAAAAAACAACTAAACAGTTAATGCTCATGTTGGGCCCATAGCAAGGACTGTTCATCAGACCTCTTTCTTCCATGAAGTCCAGAGCAGCTCTTCTTCCATGTTGTTTCTCACATGCAGTTTTCTGATGAGGTTTGTCCAACTTTTATCCTGAATGCTTCCACAAACTCCACCTATTTCTTCCACAAGTTTCTACGATGGGGGTATTGCCCATCAGAAGGTCCATCAAGGAACAATGCTGTCATCAAGAATGCAAAACATTAGGTGTTGATGATTGGTCAATCAGCTTTCAATGTGTTTACTTCATGAAGATTTGTAACAGACAAGGACACAGTTCTGTGTTAGCTTTACACTGGGCACTGTTGAAATATAATTCAAGTCAAGATAAAACTTGGATTCAATCCTTCTTTCAGATCAATAAGAGTCTGAATCCATAATGGATCCAGAAAGGATTTCTTTCCATTGTGAGGAAAATGTGCAGTTTTTCTCAAGTCAGGACAGAAAGACACCCCAACGTTCAAGCACTTTCCAAAATTTCCTTCAAAGAATGTGCATAAAGTTGAAGTATATATCATACTGAAATTTCCAAAGACATATATGGCTGAAGAAGACAAATGTCCAGAGGACATATAACTACCCCAACAAGAAGCACTTACTGCAGCGAGCAACAAAGTCAGTGTTTGTGTCGGGGTAATTACTCTGACCAGATATATAAAGCGTCGTGTGAATCCTGGACTGCAATCTGTTGAATATAAACTATGCTTTAGTTTCAATTTTACTTTGCATTGTGGACATTGTCACAACCAAGACAACCCCAAAGAGAAGCACTTGTGAATAAAAGAATCAACAGTGGTTCCTTTGAGGTGATCTGAGAGTGATTGAAGACAGATCATGATGGCACCAGGTTCAAACACGATGGATACTAGGGCCGTCTTCGAACCAACGCCTTACAAATAAAACATTAAATGGCATAAAATGAATCAACTCTTCATTCTGAGTGTTTGAAATGTCAGCAAGACTACCCCAACAATTAGCACTTACTGTATTCCAAATATCAAGTCAGTGCCTGTGTTAAGGTCATTTTGCAGACCAAATCCTGAAAAACACCTTTTGGATCAAAAGCTCTCAAGAGAGAGAGAAGCACTTATGGACACTATTCAGCATCAGTGTGTCTGTTTGAGGGATTCTCCGTGCAATATCTTCATCAGCTAGCGTTGGTAGAGTTTGTCTCTTTCAACCGTCCCAACAGGAAGCACTTCCTGAATAAAAAAATACAACTAAACAGTTAATGCTCATGTTGGGCCCATAGCAAGGACTGTTCATCAGACCTCTTTCTTCCATGAAGTCCAGAGCAGCTCTTCTTCCATGTTGTTTCTCACATGCAGTTTTCTGATGAGGTTTGTCCAACTTTTATCCTGAATGCTTCCACAAACTCCACCTATTTCTTCCACAAGTTTCTACGATGGGGGTATTGCCCATCAGAAGGTCCATCAAGGAACAATGCTGTCATCAAGAATGCAAAACATTAGGTGTTGATGATTGGTCAATCAGCTTTCAATGTGTTTACTTCATGAAGATTTGTAACAGACAAGGACACAGTTCTGTGTTAGCTTTACACTGGGCACTGTTGAAATATAATTCAAGTCAAGATAAAACTTGGATTCAATCCTTCTTTCAGATCAATAAGAGTCTGAATCCATAATGGATCCAGAAAGGATTTCTTTCCATTGTGAGGAAAATGTGCAGGTTTTCTCAAGTCAGGACAGAAAGACACCCCAACTTTCAAGCACTTTCCAAAAATTCCTTCAAAGAATGTGCATAAAGTTGAAGTATATCTCATACTGAAATTTCCAAAGACATATATGGCTGAAGAAGACAAATGTCCAGAGGACATATAACTACCCCAACAAGAAGCACTTACTGCAGCGAGCAACAAAGTCAGTGTTTGTGTCGGGGTAATTACTCTGACCAGATATATAAAGCGTCGTATGAATCCTGGACTGCAATCTGTTGAATATAAACTATGCTTTAGTTTCAATTTTACTTTGCATTGTGGACATTGTCACAACCAAGACAACCCCAAAGAGAAGCACTTGTGAATAAAAGAATCAACAGTGGTTCCTTTGAGGTGATCTGAGAGTGATTGAAGACAGAACATGATGGCACCAGGTTCAAACACGATGGATACTAGGGCCGTCTTCGAACCAACGACTTACAAATAAAACATTAAATGGCATAAAATGAATCAACTCTTCATTCTGAGTGTTTGAAAGGTCAGCAAGACTACCCCAACAATTAGCACTTACTGTATTCCAAATATCAAGTCAGTGCCTGTGTTAAGGTCATTTTGCAGACCAAATCCTGAAAAACACCTTTTGGATCAAAAGCTCTCAAGAGAGAGAGAAGCACTTATGGACACTATTCAGCATCAGTGTGTCTGTTTGAGGGATTCTCCGTGCAATATCTTCATCAGCTAGCGTTGGTAGAGTTTGTCTCTTTCAACCGTCCCAACAGGAAGCACTTCCTGAATAAAAAAAATACAACTAAACAGTCAATGCTCATGTTGGGCCCATAGCAAGGACTGTTCATCAGACCTCTTTCTTCCATGAAGTCCAGAGCAGCTCTTCTTCCATGTTGTTTCTCACATGCAGTTTTCTGATGAGGTTTGTCCAACTTTTATCCTGAATGCTTCCACAAACTCCACCTATTTCTTCCACAAGTTTCTACGATGGGGGTATTGCCCATCAGAAGGTCCATCAAGGAACAATGCTGTCATCAAGAATGCAAAACATTAGGTGTTGATAATTGGTCAATCAGCTTTCAATGTGTTTACTTCATGAAGATTTGTAAAAGACAAGGACACAGTTCTGTGTTAGCTTTACACTGGGCACTGTTGAAATATAATTCAAGTCAAGATAAAACTTGGATTCAATCCTTCTTTCAGATCAATAAGAGTCTGAATCCATAATGGATCCAGAAAGGATTTCTTTCCATTGTGAGGAAAATGTGCAGTTTTTCTCAAGTCAGGACAGAAAGACACCCCAACGTTCAAGCACTTTCCAAAATTTCCTTCAAAGAATGTGCATAAAGTTGAAGTATATATCATACTGAAATTTCCAAAGACATATATGGCTGAAGAAGACAAATGTCCAGAGGACATATAACTACCCCAACAAGAAGCACTTACTGCAGCGAGCAACAAAGTCAGTGTTTGTGTCGGGGTAATTACTCTGACCAGATATATAAAGCGTCGTGTGAATCCTGGACTGCAATCTGTTGAATATAAACTATGCTTTAGTTTCAATTTTACTTTGCATTGTGGACATTGTCACAACCAAGACAACCCCAAAGAGAAGCACTTGTGAATAAAAGAATCAACAGTGGTTCCTTTGAGGTGATCTGAGAGTGATTGAAGACAGATCATGATGGCACCAGGTTCAAACACGATGGATACTAGGGCCGTCTTCGAACCAACGCCTTACAAATAAAACATTAAATGGCATAAAATGAATCAACTCTTCATTCTGAGTGTTTGAAATGTCAGCAAGACTACCCCAACAATTAGCACTTACTGTATTCCAAATATCAAGTCAGTGCCTGTGTTAAGGTCATTTTGCAGACCAAATCCTGAAAAACACCTTTTGGATCAAAAGCTCTCAAGAGAGAGAGAAGCACTTATGGACACTATTCAGCATCAGTGTGTCTGTTTGAGGGATTCTCCGTGCAATATCTTCATCAGCTAGCGTTGGTAGAGTTTGTCTCTTTCAACCGTCCCAACAGGAAGCACTTCCTGAATAAAAAAATACAACTAAACAGTTAATGCTCATGTTGGGCCCATAGCAAGGACTGTTCATCAGACCTCTTTCTTCCATGAAGTCCAGAGCAGCTCTTCTTCCATGTTGTTTCTCACATGCAGTTTTCTGATGAGGTTTGTCCAACTTTTATCCTGAATGCTTCCACAAACTCCACCTATTTCTTCCACAAGTTTCTACGATGGGGGTATTGCCCATCAGAAGGTCCATCAAGGAACAATGCTGTCATCAAGAATGCAAAACATTAGGTGTTGATGATTGGTCAATCAGCTTTCAATGTGTTTACTTCATGAAGATTTGTAACAGACAAGGACACAGTTCTGTGTTAGCTTTACACTG
The DNA here is from genome assembly GCF_933228915.1 of Telmatherina bonti. NCBI lineage: Eukaryota > Metazoa > Chordata > Actinopteri > Atheriniformes > Telmatherinidae > Telmatherina > Telmatherina bonti. The sequence goes on from NC_136610.1 coordinate 5,830,701, forward strand.
GGCACTGTTGAAATATAATTCAAGTCAAGATAAAACTTGGATTCAATCCTTCTTTCAGATCAATAAGAGTCTGAATCCATAATGGATCCAGAAAGGATTTCTTTCCATTGTGAGGAAAATGTGCAGGTTTTCTCAAGTCAGGACAGAAAGACACCCCAACTTTCAAGCACTTTCCAAAAATTCCTTCAAAGAATGTGCATAAAGTTGAAGTATATCTCATACTGAAATTTCTAAAGACATATATGGCTGAAGAAGACAAATGTCCAGAGGACATATAACTACCCCAACAAGAAGCACTTACTGCAGCGAGCAACAAAGTCAGTGTTTGTGTCGGGGTAATTACTCTGACCAGATATATAAAGCGTCGTGTGAATCCTGGACTGCAATCTGTTGAATATAAACTATGCTTTAGTTTCAATTTTACTTTGCATTGTGGACATTGTCACAACCAAGACAACCCCAAAGAGAAGCACTTGTGAATAAAAGAATCAACAGTGGTTCCTTTGAGGTGATCTGAGAGTGATTGAAGACAGATCATGATGGCACCAGGTTCAAACACGATGGATACTAGGGCCGTCTTCGAACCAACGCCTTACAAATAAAACATTAAATGGCATAAAATGAATCAACTCTTCATTCTGAGTGTTTGAAATGTCAGCAAGACTACCCCAACAATTAGCACTTACTGTGTGCCAAATATCAAGTCAGTGCCTGTGTTAAGGTCATTTTGCAGACCAAATCCTGAAAAACACCTTTTGGATCAAAAGCTCTCAAGAGAGAGAGAAGCACTTATGGACACTATTCAGCATCAGTGTGTCTGTTTGAGGGATTCTCCGTGCAATATCTTCATCAGCTAGCGTTGGTAGAGTTTGTCTCTTTCAACCGTCCCAACAGGAAGCACTTCCTGAATAAAAAAAATACAACTAAACAGTTAATGCTCATGTTGGGCCCATAGCAAGGACTGTTCATCAGACCTCTTTCTTCCATGAAGTCCAGAGCAGCTCTTCTTCCATGTTGTTTCTCACATGCAGTTTTCTGATGAGGTTTGTCCAACTTTTATCCTGAATGCTTCCACAAACTCCACCTATTTCTTCCACAAGTTTCTACGATGGGGGTATTGCCCATCAGAAGGTCCATCAAGGAACAATGCTGTCATCAAGAATGCAAAACATTAGGTGTTGATGATTGGTCAATCAGCTTTCAATGTGTTTACTTCATGAAGATTTGTAACAGACAAGGACACAGTTCTGTGTTAGCTTTACACTGGGCACTGTTGAAATATAATTCAAGTCAAGATAAAACTTGGATTCAATCCTTCTTTCAGATCAATAAGAGTCTGAATCCATAATGGATCCAGAAAGGATTTCTTTCCATTGTGAGGAAAATGTGCAGGTTTTCTCAAGTCAGGACAGAAAGACACCCCAACTTTCAAGCACTTTCCAAAAATTCCTTCAAAGAATGTGCATAAAGTTGAAGTATATCTCATACTGAAATTTCTAAAGACATATATGGCTGAAGAAGACAAATGTCCAGAGGACATATAACTACCCCAACAAGAAGCACTTACTGCAGCGAGCAACAAAGTCAGTGTTTGTGTCGGGGTAATTACTCTGACCAGATATATAAAGCGTCGTGTGAATCCTGGACTGCAATCTGTTGAATATAAACTATGCTTTAGTTTCAATTTTACTTTGCATTGTGGACATTGTCACAACCAAGACAACCCCAAAGAGAAGCACTTGTGAATAAAAGAATCAACAGTGGTTCCTTTGAGGTGATCTGAGAGTGATTGAAGACAGATCATGATGGCACCAGGTTCAAACACGATGGATACTAGGGCCGTCTTCGAACCAACGCCTTACAAATAAAACATTAAATGGCATAAAATGAATCAACTCTTCATTCTGAGTGTTTGAAATGTCAGCAAGACTACCCCAACAATTAGCACTTACTGTATTCCAAATATCAAGTCAGTGCCTGTGTTAAGGTCATTTTGCAGACCAAATCCTGAAAAACACCTTTTGGATCAAAAGCTCTCAAGAGAGAGAGAAGCACTTATGGACACTATTCAGCATCAGTGTGTCTGTTTGAGGGATTCTCCGTGCAATATCTTCATCAGCTAGCGTTGGTAGAGTTTGTCTCTTTCAACCGTCCCAACAGGAAGCACTTCCTGAATAAAAAAATACAACTAAACAGTTAATGCTCATGTTGGGCCCATAGCAAGGACTGTTCATCAGACCTCTTTCTTCCATGAAGTCCAGAGCAGCTCTTCTTCCATGTTGTTTCTCACATGCAGTTTTCTGATGAGGTTTGTCCAACTTTTATCCTGAATGGGGTAGTCTTGCTGACATTTCAAACACTCAGAAAACACAATTTTCCATTGTGAGGAAAATGTGCAGGTTTTCTCAAGTCAGGACAGAAAGACACCCCAACGTTCAAGCACTTTCCAAAAATTCCTTCAAAGAATGTGCATAAAGTTGAAGTATATCTCATACTGAAATTTCTAAAGACATATATGGCTGAAGAAGACAAATGTCCAGAGGACATATAACTACCCCAACAAGAAGCACTTACTGCAGCGAGCAACAAAGTCAGTGTTTGTGTCGGGGTAATTACTCTGACCAGATATATAAAGCGTCGTGTGAATCCTGGACTGCAATCTGTTGAATATAAACTATGCTTTAGTTTCAATTTTACTTTGCATTGTGGACATTGTCACAACCAAGACAACCCCAAAGAGAAGCACTTGTGAATAAAAGAATCAACAGTGGTTCCTTTGAGGTGATCTGAGAGTGATTGAAGACAGATCATGATGGCACCAGGTTCAAACACGATGGATACTAGGGCCGTCTTCGAACCAACGCCTTACAAATAAAACATTAAATGGCATAAAATGAATCAACTCTTCATTCTGAGTGTTTGAAATGTCAGCAAGACTACCCCAACAATTAGCACTTACTGTATTCCAAATATCAAGTCAGTGCCTGTGTTAAGGTCATTTTGCAGACCAAATCCTGAAAAACACCTTTTGGATCAAAAGCTCTCAAGAGAGAGAGAAGCACTTATGGACACTATTCAGCATCAGTGTGTCTGTTTGAGGGATTCTCCGTGCAATATCTTCATCAGCTAGCGTTGGTAGAGTTTGTCTCTTTCAACCGTCCCAACAGGAAGCACTTCCTGAATAAAAAAATACAACTAAACAGTTAATGCTCATGTTGGGCCCATAGCAAGGACTGTTCATCAGACCTCTTTCTTCCATGAAGTCCAGAGCAGCTCTTCTTCCATGTTGTTTCTCACATGCAGTTTTCTGATGAGGTTTGTCCAACTTTTATCCTGAATGCTTCCACAAACTCCACCTATTTCTTCCACAAGTTTCTACGATGGGGGTATTGCCCATCAGAAGGTCCATCAAGGAACAATGCTGTCATCAAGAATGCAAAACATTAGGTGTTGATGATTGGTCAATCAGCTTTCAATGTGTTTACTTCATGAAGATTTGTAACAGACAAGGACACAGTTCTGTGTTAGCTTTACACTGGGCACTGTTGAAATATAATTCAAGTCAAGATAAAACTTGGATTCAATCCTTCTTTCAGATCAATAAGAGTCTGAATCCATAATGGATCCAGAAAGGATTTCTTTCCATTGTGAGGAAAATGTGCAGGTTTTCTCAAGTCAGGACAGAAAGACACCCCAACTTTCAAGCACTTTCCAAAAATTCCTTCAAAGAATGTGCATAAAGTTGAAGTATATCTCATACTGAAATTTCCAAAGACATATATGGCTGAAGAAGACAAATGTCCAGAGGACATATAACTACCCCAACAAGAAGCACTTACTGCAGCGAGCAACAAAGTCAGTGTTTGTGTCGGGGTAATTACTCTGACCAGATATATAAAGCGTCGTATGAATCCTGGACTGCAATCTGTTGAATATAAACTATGCTTTTGTTTCAATTTTACTTTGCATTGTGGACATTGTCACAACCAAGACAACCCCAAAGAGAAGCACTTGTGAATAAAAGAATCAACAGTGGTTCCTTTGAGGTGATCTGAGAGTGATTGAAGACAGAACATGATGGCACCAGGTTCAAACACGATGGATACTAGGGCCGTCTTCGAACCAACGACTTACAAATAAAACATTAAATGGCATAAAATGAATCAACTCTTCATTCTGAGTGTTTGAAAGGTCAGCAAGACTACCCCAACAATTAGCACTTACTGTATTCCAAATATCAAGTCAGTGCCTGTGTTAAGGTCATTTTGCAGACCAAATCCTGAAAAACACCTTTTGGATCAAAAGCTCTCAAGAGAGAGAGAAGCACTTATGGACACTATTCAGCATCAGTGTGTCTGTTTGAGGGATTCTCCGTGCAATATCTTCATCAGCTAGCGTTGGTAGAGTTTGTCTCTTTCAACCGTCCCAACAGGAAGCACATCCTGAATAAAAAAAAAACAACTAAACAGTTAATGCTCATGTTGGGCCCATAGCAAGGACTGTTCATCAGACCTCTTTCTTCCATGAAGTCCAGAGCAGCTCTTCTTCCATGTTGTTTCTCACATGCAGTTTTCTGATGAGGTTTGTCCAACTTTTATCCTGAATGCTTCCACAAACTCCACCTATTTCTTCCACAAGTTTCTACGATGGGGGTATTGCCCATCAGAAGGTCCATCAAGGAACAATGCTGTCATCAAGAATGCAAAACATTAGGTGTTGATAATTGGTCAATCAGCTTTCAATGTGTTTACTTCATGAAGATTTGTAAAAGACAAGGACACAGTTCTGTGTTAGCTTTACACTGGGCACTGTTGAAATATAATTCAAGTCAAGATAAAACTTGGATTCAATCCTTCTTTCAGATCAATAAGAGTCTGAATCCATAATGGATCCAGAAAGGATTTCTTTCCATTGTGAGGAAAATGTGCAGTTTTTCTCAAGTCAGGACAGAAAGACACCCCAACGTTCAAGCACTTTCCAAAATTTCCTTCAAAGAATGTGCATAAAGTTGAAGTATATATCATACTGAAATTTCCAAAGACATATATGGCTGAAGAAGACAAATGTCCAGAGGACATATAACTACCCCAACAAGAAGCACTTACTGCAGCGAGCAACAAAGTCAGTGTTTGTGTCGGGGTAATTACTCTGACCAGATATATAAAGCGTCGTGTGAATCCTGGACTGCAATCTGTTGAATATAAACTATGCTTTAGTTTCAATTTTACTTTGCATTGTGGACATTGTCACAACCAAGACAACCCCAAAGAGAAGCACTTGTGAATAAAAGAATCAACAGTGGTTCCTTTGAGGTGATCTGAGAGTGATTGAAGACAGATCATGATGGCACCAGGTTCAAACACGATGGATACTAGGGCCGTCTTCGAACCAACGCCTTACAAATAAAACATTAAATGGCATAAAATGAATCAACTCTTCATTCTGAGTGTTTGAAATGTCAGCAAGACTACCCCAACAATTAGCACTTACTGTATTCCAAATATCAAGTCAGTGCCTGTGTTAAGGTCATTTTGCAGACCAAATCCTGAAAAACACCTTTTGGATCAAAAGCTCTCAAGAGAGAGAGAAGCACTTATGGACACTATTCAGCATCAGTGTGTCTGTTTGAGGGATTCTCCGTGCAATATCTTCATCAGCTAGCGTTGGTAGAGTTTGTCTCTTTCAACCGTCCCAACAGGAAGCACATCCTGAATAAAAAAAAAACAACTAAACAGTTAATGCTCATGTTGGGCCCATAGCAAGGACTGTTCATCAGACCTCTTTCTTCCATGAAGTCCAGAGCAGCTCTTCTTCCATGTTGTTTCTCACATGCAGTTTTCTGATGAGGTTTGTCCAACTTTTATCCTGAATGCTTCCACAAACTCCACCTATTTCTTCCACAAGTTTCTACGATGGGGGTATTGCCCATCAGAAGGTCCATCAAGGAACAATGCTGTCATCAAGAATGCAAAACAATAGGTGTTGATAATTGGTCAATCAGCTTTCAATGTGTTTACTTCATGAAGATTTGTAAAAGACAAGGACACAGTTCTGTGTTAGCTTTACACTGGGCACTGTTGAAATATAATTCAAGTCAAGATAAAACTTGGATTCAATCCTTCTTTCAGATCAATAAGAGTCTGAATCCATAATGGATCCAGAAAGGATTTCTTTCCATTGTGAGGAAAATGTGCAGTTTTTCTCAAGTCAGGACAGAAAGACACCCCAACGTTCAAGCACTTTCCAAAATTTCCTTCAAAGAATGTGCATAAAGTTGAAGTATATATCATACTGAAATTTCCAAAGACATATATGGCTGAAGAAGACAAATGTCCAGAGGACATATAACTACCCCAACAAGAAGCACTTACTGCAGCGAGCAACAAAGTCAGTGTTTGTGTCGGGGTAATTACTCTGACCAGATATATAAAGCGTCGTGTGAATCCTGGACTGCAATCTGTTGAATATAAACTATGCTTTAGTTTCAATTTTACTTTGCATTGTGGACATTGTCACAACCAAGACAACCCCAAAGAGAAGCACTTGTGAATAAAAGAATCAACAGTGGTTCCTTTGAGGTGATCTGAGAGTGATTGAAGACAGATCATGATGGCACCAGGTTCAAACACGATGGATACTAGGGCCGTCTTCGAACCAACGCCTTACAAATAAAACATTAAATGGCATAAAATGAATCAACTCTTCATTCTGAGTGTTTGAAATGTCAGCAAGACTACCCCAACAATTAGCACTTACTGTATTCCAAATATCAAGTCAGTGCCTGTGTTAAGGTCATTTTGCAGACCAAATCCTGAAAAACACCTTTTGGATCAAAAGCTCTCAAGAGAGAGAGAAGCACTTATGGACACTATTCAGCATCAGTGTGTCTGTTTGAGGGATTCTCCGTGCAATATCTTCATCAGCTAGCGTTGGTAGAGTTTGTCTCTTTCAACCGTCCCAACAGGAAGCACTTCCTGAATAAAAAAATACAACTAAACAGTTAATGCTCATGTTGGGCCCATAGCAAGGACTGTTCATCAGACCTCTTTCTTCCATGAAGTCCAGAGCAGCTCTTCTTCCATGTTGTTTCTCACATGCAGTTTTCTGATGAGGTTTGTCCAACTTTTATCCTGAATGCTTCCACAAACTGCACCTATTTCTTCCACAAGTTTCTACGATGGGGGTATTGCCCATCAGAAGGTCCATCAAGGAACAATGCTGTCATCAAGAATGCAAAACATTAGGTGTTGATAATTGGTCAATCAGCTTTCAATGTGTTTACTTCATGAAGATTTGTAACAGACAAGGACACAGTTCTGTGTTAGCTTTACACTGGGCACTGTTGAAATATAATTCAAGTCAAGATAAAACTTGGATTCAATCCTTCTTTCAGATCAATAAGAGTCTGAATCCATAATGGATCCAGAAAGGATTTCTTTCCATTGTGAGGAAAATGTGCAGGTTTTCTCAAGTCAGGACAGAAAGACACCCCAACTTTCAAGCACTTTCCAAAAATTCCTTCAAAGAATGTGCATAAAGTTGAAGTATATCTCATACTGAAATTTCCAAAGACATATATGGCTGAAGAAGACAAATGTCCAGAGGACATATAACTACCCCAACAAGAAGCACTTACTGCAGCGAGCAACAAAGTCAGTGTTTGTGTCGGGGTAATTACTCTGACCAGATATATAAAGCGTCGTATGAATCCTGGACTGCAATCTGTTGAATATAAACTATGCTTTAGTTTCAATTTTACTTTGCATTGTGGACATTGTCACAACCAAGACAACCCCAAAGAGAAGCACTTGTGAATAAAAGAATCAACAGTGGTTCCTTTGAGGTGATCTGAGAGTGATTGAAGACAGAACATGATGGCACCAGGTTCAAACACGATGGATACTAGGGCCGTCTTCGAACCAACGACTTACAAATAAAACATTAAATGGCATAAAATGAATCAACTCTTCATTCTGAGTGTTTGAAAGGTCAGCAAGACTACCCCAACAATTAGCACTTACTGTATTCCAAATATCAAGTCAGTGCCTGTGTTAAGGTCATTTTGCAGACCAAATCCTGAAAAACACCTTTTGGATCAAAAGCTCTCAAGAGAGAGAGAAGCACTTATGGACACTATTCAGCATCAGTGTGTCTGTTTGAGGGATTCTCCGTGCAATATCTTCATCAGCTAGCGTTGGTAGAGTTTGTCTCTTTCAACCGTCCCAACAGGAAGCACATCCTGAATAAAAAAAAAACAACTAAACAGTTAATGCTCATGTTGGGCCCATAGCAAGGACTGTTCATCAGACCTCTTTCTTCCATGAAGTCCAGAGCAGCTCTTCTTCCATGTTGTTTCTCACATGCAGTTTTCTGATGAGGTTTGTCCAACTTTTATCCTGAATGCTTCCACAAACTCCACCTATTTCTTCCACAAGTTTCTACGATGGGGGTATTGCCCATCAGAAGGTCCATCAAGGAACAATGCTGTCATCAAGAATGCAAAACATTAGGTGTTGATGATTGGTCAATCAGCTTTCAATGTGTTTACTTCATGAAGATTTGTAACAGACAAGGACACAGTTCTGTGTTAGCTTTACACTGGGCACTGTTGAAATATAATTCAAGTCAAGATAAAACTTGGATTCAATCCTTCTTTCAGATCAATAAGAGTCTGAATCCATAATGGATCCAGAAAGGATTTCTTTCCATTGTGAGGAAAATGTGCAGTTTTTCTCAAGTCAGGACAGAAAGACACCCCAACGTTCAAGCACTTTCCAAAATTTCCTTCAAAGAATGTGCATAAAGTTGAAGTATATATCATACTGAAATTTCCAAAGACATATATGGCTGAAGAAGACAAATGTCCAGAGGACATATAACTACCCCAACAAGAAGCACTTACTGCAGCGAGCAACAAAGTCAGTGTTTGTGTCGGGGTAATTACTCTGACCAGATATATAAAGCGTCGTGTGAATCCTGGACTGCAATCTGTTGAATATAAACTATGCTTTAGTTTCAATTTTACTTTGCATTGTGGACATTGTCACAACCAAGACAACCCCAAAGAGAAGCACTTGTGAATAAAAGAATCAACAGTGGTTCCTTTGAGGTGATCTGAGAGTGATTGAAGACAGATCATGATGGCACCAGGTTCAAACACGATGGATACTAGGGCCGTCTTCGAACCAACGCCTTACAAATAAAACATTAAATGGCATAAAATGAATCAACTCTTCATTCTGAGTGTTTGAAATGTCAGCAAGACTACCCCAACAATTAGCACTTACTGTATTCCAAATATCAAGTCAGTGCCTGTGTTAAGGTCATTTTGCAGACCAAATCCTGAAAAACACCTTTTGGATCAAAAGCTCTCAAGAGAGAGAGAAGCACTTATGGACACTATTCAGCATCAGTGTGTCTGTTTGAGGGATTCTCCGTGCAATATCTTCATCAGCTAGCGTTGGTAGAGTTTGTCTCTTTCAACCGTCCCAACAGGAAGCACATCCTGAATAAAAAAAAAACAACTAAACAGTTAATGCTCATGTTGGGCCCATAGCAAGGACTGTTCATCAGACCTCTTTCTTCCATGAAGTCCAGAGCAGCTCTTCTTCCATGTTGTTTCTCACATGCAGTTTTCTGATGAGGTTTGTCCAACTTTTATCCTGAATGCTTCCACAAACTCCACCTATTTCTTCCACAAGTTTCTACGATGGGGGTATTGCCCATCAGAAGGTCCATCAAGGAACAATGCTGTCATCAAGAATGCAAAACATTAGGTGTTGATGATTGGTCAATCAGCTTTCAATGTGTTTACTTCATGAAGATTTGTAACAGACAAGGACACAGTTCTGTGTTAGCTTTACACTGGGCACTGTTGAAATATAATTCAAGTCAAGATAAAACTTGGATTCAATCCTTCTTTCAGATCAATAAGAGTCTGAATCCATAATGGATCCAGAAAGGATTTCTTTCCATTGTGAGGAAAATGTGCAGGTTTTCTCAAGTCAGGACAGAAAGACACCCCAACTTTCAAGCACTTTCCAAAAATTCCTTCAAAGAATGTGCATAAAGTTGAAGTATATCTCATACTGAAATTTCTAAAGACATATATGGCTGAAGAAGACAAATGTCCAGAGGACATATAACTACCCCAACAAGAAGCACTTACTGCAGCGAGCAACAAAGTCAGTGTTTGTGTCGGGGTAATTACTCTGACCAGATATATAAAGCGTCGTGTGAATCCTGGACTGCAATCTGTTGAATATAAACTATGCTTTAGTTTCAATTTTACTTTGCATTGTGGACATTGTCACAACCAAGACAACCCCAAAGAGAAGCACTTGTGAATGAAAGAATCAACAGTGGTTCCTTTGAGGTGATCTGAGAGTGATTGAAGACAGAACATGATGTCACCAGGTTCAAACACGATGGATACTAGGGCCGTCTTCGAACCAACGACTTACAAATAAAACATTAAATGGCATAAAATGAATCAACTCTTCATTCTGAGTGTTTGAAAGGTCAGCAAGACTACCCCAACAATTAGCACTTACTATATTCCAAATATCAAGTCAGTGCCTGTGTTAAGGTCATTTTGCAGACCAAATCCTGAAAAACACCTTTTGGATCAAAAGCTCTCAAGAGAGAGAGAAGCACTTATGGACACTATTCAGCATCAGTGTGTCTGTTTGAGGGATTCTCCGTGCAATATCTTCATCAGCTAGCGTTGGTAGAGTTTGTCTCTTTCAACCGTCCCAACAGGAAGCACTTCCTGAATAAAAAAATACAACTAAACAGTTAATGCTCATGTTGGGCCCATAGCAAGGACTGTTCATCAGACCTCTTTCTTCCATGAAGTCCAGAGCAGCTCTTCTTCCATGTTGTTTCTCACATGCAGTTTTCTGATGAGGTTTGTCCAACTTTTATCCTGAATGCTTCCACAAACTCCACCTATTTCTTCCACAAGTTTCTACGATGGGGGTATTGCCCATCAGAAGGTCCATCAAGGAACAATGCTGTCATCAAGAATGCAAAACATTAGGTGTTGATGATTGGTCAATCAGCTTTCAATGTGTTTACTTCATGAAGATTTGTAACAGACAAGGACACAGTTCTGTGTTAGCTTTACACTGGGCACTGTTGAAATATAATTCAAGTCAAGATAAAACTTGGATTCAATCCTTCTTTCAGATCAATAAGAGTCTGAATCCATAATGGATCCAGAAAGGATTTCTTTCCATTGTGAGGAAAATGTGCAGGTTTTCTCAAGTCAGGACAGAAAGACACCCCAACTTTCAAGCACTTTCCAAAAATTCCTTCAAAGAATGTGCATAAAGTTGAAGTATATCTCATACTGAAATTTCTAAAGACATATATGGCTGAAGAAGACAAATGTCCAGAGGACATATAACTACCCCAACAAGAAGCACTTACTGCAGCGAGCAACAAAGTCAGTGTTTGTGTCGGGGTAATTACTCTGACCAGATATATAAAGCGTCGTGTGAATCCTGGACTGCAATCTGTTGAATATAAACTATGCTTTAGTTTCAATTTTACTTTGCATTGTGGACATTGTCACAACCAAGACAACCCCAAAGAGAAGCACTTGTGAATGAAAGAATCAACAGTGGTTCCTTTGAGGTGATCTGAGAGTGATTGAAGACAGAACATGATGGCACCAGGTTCAAACACGATGGATACTAGGGCCGTCTTCGAACCAACGACTTACAAATAAAACATTAAATGGCATAAAATGAATCAACTCTTCATTCTGAGTGTTTGAAAGGTCAGCAAGACTACCCCAACAATTAGCACTTACTGTATTCCAAATATCAAGTCAGTGCCTGTGTTAAGGTCATTTTGCAGACCAAATCCTGAAAAACACCTTTTGGATCAAAAGCTCTCAAGAGAGAGAGAAGCACTTATGGACACTATTCAGCATCAGTGTGTCTGTTTGAGGGATTCTCCGTGCAATATCTTCATCAGCTAGCGTTGGTAGAGTTTGTCTCTTTCAACCGTCCCAACAGGAAGCACTTCCTGAATAAAAAAATACAACTAAACAGTTAATGCTCATGTTGGGCCCATAGCAAGGACTGTTCATCAGACCTCTTTCTTCCATGAAGTCCAGAGCAGCTCTTCTTCCATGTTGTTTCTCACATGCAGTTTTCTGATGAGGTTTGTCCAACTTTTATCCTGAATGCTTCCACAAACTCCACCTATTTCTTCCACAAGTTTCTACGATGGGGGTATTGCCCATCAGAAGGTCCATCAAGGAACAATGCTGTCATCAAGAATGCAAAACATTAGGTGTTGATGATTGGTCAATCAGCTTTCAATGTGTTTACTTCATGAAGATTTGTAACAGACAAGGACACAGTTCTGTGTTAGCTTTACACTGGGCACTGTTGAAATATAATTCAAGTCAAGATAAAACTTGGATTCAATCCTTCTTTCAGATCAATAAGAGTCTGAATCCATAATGGATCCAGAAAGGATTTCTTTCCATTGTGAGGAAAATGTGCAGGTTTTCTCAAGTCAGGACAGAAAGACACCCCAACTTTCAAGCACTTTCCAAAAATTCCTTCAAAGAATGTGCATAAAGTTGAAGTATATCTCATACTGAAATTTCCAAAGACATATATGGCTGAAGAAGACAAATGTCCAGAGGACATATAACTACCCCAACAAGAAGCACTTACTGCAGCGAGCAACAAAGTCAGTGTTTGTGTCGGGGTAATTACTCTGACCAGATATATAAAGCGTCGTATGAATCCTGGACTGCAATCTGTTGAATATAAACTATGCTTTAGTTTCAATTTTACTTTGCATTGTGGACATTGTCACAACCAAGACAACCCCAAAGAGAAGCACTTGTGAATGAAAGAATCAACAGTGGTTCCTTTGAGGTGATCTGAGAGTGATTGAAGACAGAACATGATGGCACCAGGTTCAAACACGATGGATACTAGGGCCGTCTTCGAACCAACGACTTACAAATAAAACATTAAATGGCATAAAATGAATCAACTCTTCATTCTGAGTGTTTGAAAGGTCAGCAAGACTACCCCAACAATTAGCACTTACTGTATTCCAAATATCAAGTCAGTGCCTGTGTTAAGGTCATTTTGCAGACCAAATCCTGAAAAACACCTTTTGGATCAAAAGCTCTCAAGAGAGAGAGAAGCACTTATGGACACTATTCAGCATCAGTGTGTCTGTTTGAGGGATTCTCCGTGCAATATCTTCATCAGCTAGCGTTGGTAGAGTTTGTCTCTTTCAACCGTCCCAACAGGAAGCACTTCCTGAATAAAAAAATACAACTAAACAGTTAATGCTCATGTTGGGCCCATAGCAAGGACTGTTCATCAGACCTCTTTCTTCCATGAAGTCCAGAGCAGCTCTTCTTCCATGTTGTTTCTCACATGCAGTTTTCTGATGAGGTTTGTCCAACTTTTATCCTGAATGCTTCCACAAACTCCACCTATTTCTTCCACAAGTTTCTACGATGGGGGTATTGCCCATCAGAAGGTCCATCAAGGAACAATGCTGTCATCAAGAATGCAAAACATTAGGTGTTGATGATTGGTCAATCAGCTTTCAATGTGTTTACTTCATGAAGATTTGTAACAGACAAGGACACAGTTCTGTGTTAGCTTTACACTGGGCACTGTTGAAATATAATTCAAGTCAAGATAAAACTTGGATTCAATCCTTCTTTCAGATCAATAAGAGTCTGAATCCATAATGGATCCAGAAAGGATTTCTTTCCATTGTGAGGAAAATGTGCAGGTTTTCTCAAGTCAGGACAGAAAGACACCCCAACTTTCAAGCACTTTCCAAAAATTCCTTCAAAGAATGTGCATAAAGTTGAAGTATATCTCATACTGAAATTTCCAAAGACATATATGGCTGAAGAAGACAAATGTCCAGAGGACATATAACTACCCCAACAAGAAGCACTTACTGCAGCGAGCAACAAAGTCAGTGTTTGTGTCGGGGTAATTACTCTGACCAGATATATAAAGCGTCGTATGAATCCTGGACTGCAATCTGTTGAATATAAACTATGCTTTAGTTTCAATTTTACTTTGCATTGTGGACATTGTCACAACCAAGACAACCCCAAAGAGAAGCACTTGTGAATAAAAGAATCAACAGTGGTTCCTTTGAGGTGATCTGAGAGTGATTGAAGACAGAACATGATGGCACCAGGTTCAAACACGATGGATACTAGGGCCGTCTTCGAACCAACGACTTACAAATAAAACATTAAATGGCATAAAATGAATCAACTCTTCATTCTGAGTGTTTGAAAGGTCAGCAAGACTACCCCAACAATTAGCACTTACTGTATTCCAAATATCAAGTCAGTGCCTGTGTTAAGGTCATTTTGCAGACCAAATCCTGAAAAACACCTTTTGGATCAAAAGCTCTCAAGAGAGAGAGAAGCACTTATGGACACTATTCAGCATCAGTGTGTCTGTTTGAGGGATTCTCCGTGCAATATCTTCATCAGCTAGCGTTGGTAGAGTTTGTCTCTTTCAACCGTCCCAACAGGAAGCACTTCCTGAATAAAAAAATACAACTAAACAGTTAATGCTCATGTTGGGCCCATAGCAAGGACTGTTCATCAGACCTCTTTCTTCCATGAAGTCCAGAGCAGCTCTTCTTCCATGTTGTTTCTCACATGCAGTTTTCTGATGAGGTTTGTCCAACTTTTATCCTGAATGCTTCCACAAACTCCACCTATTTCTTCCACAAGTTTCTACGATGGGGGTATTGCCCATCAGAAGGTCCATCAAGGAACAATGCTGTCATCAAGAATGCAAAACATTAGGTGTTGATGATTGGTCAATCAGCTTTCAATGTGTTTACTTCATGAAGATTTGTAACAGACAAGGACACAGTTCTGTGTTAGCTTTACACTGGGCACTGTTGAAATATAATTCAAGTCAAGATAAAACTTGGATTCAATCCTTCTTTCAGATCAATAAGAGTCTGAATCCATAATGGATCCAGAAAGGATTTCTTTCCATTGTGAGGAAAATGTGCAGTTTTTCTCAAGTCAGGACAGAAAGACACCCCAACGTTCAAGCACTTTCCAAAATTTCCTTCAAAGAATGTGCATAAAGTTGAAGTATATATCATACTGAAATTTCCAAAGACATATATGGCTGAAGAAGACAAATGTCCAGAGGACATATAACTACCCCAACAAGAAGCACTTACTGCAGCGAGCAACAAAGTCAGTGTTTGTGTCGGGGTAATTACTCTGACCAGATATATAAAGCGTCGTGTGAATCCTGGACTGCAATCTGTTGAATATAAACTATGCTTTAGTTTCAATTTTACTTTGCATTGTGGACATTGTCACAACCAAGACAACCCCAAAGAGAAGCACTTGTGAATAAAAGAATCAACAGTGGTTCCTTTGAGGTGATCTGAGAGTGATTGAAGACAGATCATGATGGCACCAGGTTCAAACACGATGGATACTAGGGCCGTCTTCGAACCAACGCCTTACAAATAAAACATTAAATGGCATAAAATGAATCAACTCTTCATTCTGAGTGTTTGAAATGTCAGCAAGACTACCCCAACAATTAGCACTTACTGTATTCCAAATATCAAGTCAGTGCCTGTGTTAAGGTCATTTTGCAGACCAAATCCTGAAAAACACCTTTTGGATCAAAAGCTCTCAAGAGAGAGAGAAGCACTTATGGACACTATTCAGCATCAGTGTGTCTGTTTGAGGGATTCTCCGTGCAATATCTTCATCAGCTAGCGTTGGTAGAGTTTGTCTCTTTCAACCGTCCCAACAGGAAGCACTTCCTGAATAAAAAAATACAACTAAACAGTTAATGCTCATGTTGGGCCCATAGCAAGGACTGTTCATCAGACCTCTTTCTTCCATGAAGTCCAGAGCAGCTCTTCTTCCATGTTGTTTCTCACATGCAGTTTTCTGATGAGGTTTGTCCAACTTTTATCCTGAATGCTTCCGCAAACTCCACCTATTTCTTCCACAAGTTTCTACGATGGGGGTATTGCCCATCAGAAGGTCCATCAAGGAACAATGCTGTCATCAAGAATGCAAAACATTAGGTGTTGATGATTGGTCAATCAGCTTTCAATGTGTTTACTTCATGAAGATTTGTAACAGACAAGGACACAGTTCTGTGTTAGCTTTACACTGGGCACTGTTGAAATATAATTCAAGTCAAGATAAAACTTGGATTCAATCCTTCTTTCAGATCAATAAGAGTCTGAATCCATAATGGATCCAGAAAGGATTTCTTTCCATTGTGAGGAAAATGTGCAGGTTTTCTCAAGTCAGGACAGAAAGACACCCCAACTTTCAAGCACTTTCCAAAAATTCCTTCAAAGAATGTGCATAAAGTTGAAGTATATCTCATACTGAAATTTCTAAAGACATATATGGCTGAAGAAGACAAATGTCCAGAGGACATATAACTACCCCAACAAGAAGCACTTACTGCAGCGAGCAACAAAGTCAGTGTTTGTGTCGGGGTAATTACTCTGACCAGATATATAAAGCGTCGTGTGAATCCTGGACTGCAATCTGTTGAATATAAACTATGCTTTAGTTTCAATTTTACTTTGCATTGTGGACATTGTCACAACCAAGACAACCCCAAAGAGAAGCACTTGTGAATAAAAGAATCAACAGTGGTTCCTTTGAGGTGATCTGAGAGTGATTGAAGACAGATCATGATGGCACCAGGTTCAAACACGATGGATACTAGGGCCGTCTTCGAACCAACGCCTTACAAATAAAACATTAAATGGCATAAAATGAATCAACTCTTCATTCTGAGTGTTTGAAATGTCAGCAAGACTACCCCAACAATTAGCACTTACTGTATTCCAAATATCAAGTCAGTGCCTGTGTTAAGGTCATTTTGCAGACCAAATCCTGAAAAACACCTTTTGGATCAAAAGCTCTCAAGAGAGAGAGAAGCACTTATGGACACTATTCAGCATCAGTGTGTCTGTTTGAGGGATTCTCCGTGCAATATCTTCATCAGCTAGCGTTGGTAGAGTTTGTCTCTTTCAACCGTCCCAACAGGAAGCACTTCCTGAATAAAAAAATACAACTAAACAGTTAATGCTCATGTTGGGCCCATAGCAAGGACTGTTCATCAGACCTCTTTCTTCCATGAAGTCCAGAGCAGCTCTTCTTCCATGTTGTTTCTCACATGCAGTTTTCTGATGAGGTTTGTCCAACTTTTATCCTGAATGCTTCCACAAACTCCACCTATTTCTTCCACAAGTTTCTACGATGGGGGTATTGCCCATCAGAAGGTCCATCAAGGAACAATGCTGTCATCAAGAATGCAAAACATTAGGTGTTGATGATTGGTCAATCAGCTTTCAATGTGTTTACTTCATGAAGATTTGTAACAGACAAGGACACAGTTCTGTGTTAGCTTTACACTGGGCACTGTTGAAATATAATTCAAGTCAAGATAAAACTTGGATTCAATCCTTCTTTCAGATCAATAAGAGTCTGAATCCATAATGGATCCAGAAAGGATTTCTTTCCATTGTGAGGAAAATGTGCAGGTTTTCTCAAGTCAGGACAGAAAGACACCCCAACTTTCAAGCACTTTCCAAAAATTCCTTCAAAGAATGTGCATAAAGTTGAAGTATATCTCATACTGAAATTTCTAAAGACATATATGGCTGAAGAAGACAAATGTCCAGAGGACATATAACTACCCCAACAAGAAGCACTTACTGCAGCGAGCAACAAAGTCAGTGTTTGTGTCGGGGTAATTACTCTGACCAGATATATAAAGCGTCGTGTGAATCCTGGACTGCAATCTGTTGAATATAAACTATGCTTTAGTTTCAATTTTACTTTGCATTGTGGACATTGTCACAACCAAGACAACCCCAAAGAGAAGCACTTGTGAATAAAAGAATCAACAGTGGTTCCTTTGAGGTGATCTGAGAGTGATTGAAGACAGATCATGATGGCACCAGGTTCAAACACGATGGATACTAGGGCCGTCTTCGAACCAACGCCTTACAAATAAAACATTAAATGGCATAAAATGAATCAACTCTTCATTCTGAGTGTTTGAAATGTCAGCAAGACTACCCCAACAATTAGCACTTACTGTATTCCAAATATCAAGTCAGTGCCTGTGTTAAGGTCATTTTGCAGACCAAATCCTGAAAAACACCTTTTGGATCAAAAGCTCTCAAGAGAGAGAGAAGCACTTATGGACACTATTCAGCATCAGTGTGTCTGTTTGAGGGATTCTCCGTGCAATATCTTCATCAGCTAGCGTTGGTAGAGTTTGTCTCTTTCAACCGTCCCAACAGGAAGCACTTCCTGAATAAAAAAAATACAACTAAACAGTTAATGCTCATGTTGGGCCCATAGCAAGGACTGTTCATCAGACCTCTTTCTTCCATGAAGTCCAGAGCAGCTCTTCTTCCATGTTGTTTCTCACATGCAGTTTTCTGATGAGGTTTGTCCAACTTTTATCCTGAATGCTTCCACAAACTCCACCTATTTCTTCCACAAGTTTCTACGATGGGGGTATTGCCCATCAGAAGGTCCATCAAGGAACAATGCTGTCATCAAGAATGCAAAACATTAGGTGTTGATGATTGGTCAATCAGCTTTCAATGTGTTTACTTCATGAAGATTTGTAACAGACAAGGACACAGTTCTGTGTTAGCTTTACACTGGGCACTGTTGAAATATAATTCAAGTCAAGATAAAACTTGGATTCAATCCTTCTTTCAGATCAATAAGAGTCTGAATCCATAATGGATCCAGAAAGGATTTCTTTCCATTGTGAGGAAAATGTGCAGGTTTTCTCAAGTCAGGACAGAAAGACACCCCAACTTTCAAGCACTTTCCAAAAATTCCTTCAAAGAATGTGCATAAAGTTGAAGTATATCTCATACTGAAATTTCTAAAGACATATATGGCTGAAGAAGACAAATGTCCAGAGGACATATAACTACCCCAACAAGAAGCACTTACTGCAGCGAGCAACAAAGTCAGTGTTTGTGTCGGGGTAATTACTCTGACCAGATATATAAAGCGTCGTGTGAATCCTGGACTGCAATCTGTTGAATATAAACTATGCTTTAGTTTCAATTTTACTTTGCATTGTGGACATTGTCACAACCAAGACAACCCCAAAGAGAAGCACTTGTGAATAAAAGAATCAACAGTGGTTCCTTTGAGGTGATCTGAGAGTGATTGAAGACAGATCATGATGGCACCAGGTTCAAACACGATGGATACTAGGGCCGTCTTCGAACCAACGCCTTATAAATAAAACATTAAATGGCATAAAATGAATCAACTCTTCATTCTGAGTGTTTGAAATGTCAGCAAGACTACCCCAACAATTAGCACTTACTGTATTCCAAATATCAAGTCAGTGCCTGTGTTAAGGTCATTTTGCAGACCAAATCCTGAAAAACACCTTTTGGATCAAAAGCTCTCAAGAGAGAGAGAAGCACTTATGGACACTATTCAGCATCAGTGTGTCTGTTTGAGGGATTCTCCGTGCAATATCTTCATCAGCTAGCGTTGGTAGAGTTTGTCTCTTTCAACCGTCCCAACAGGAAGCACTTCCTGAATAAAAAAATACAACTAAACAGTTAATGCTCATGTTGGGCCCATAGCAAGGACTGTTCATCAGACCTCTTTCTTCCATGAAGTCCAGAGCAGCTCTTCTTCCATGTTGTTTCTCACATGCAGTTTTCTGATGAGGTTTGTCCAACTTTTATCCTGAATGCTTCCACAAACTCCACCTATTTCTTCCACAAGTTTCTACGATGGGGGTATTGCCCATCAGAAGGTCCATCAAGGAACAATGCTGTCATCAAGAATGCAAAACATTAGGTGTTGATGATTGGTCAATCAGCTTTCAATGTGTTTACTTCATGAAGATTTGTAACAGACAAGGACACAGTTCTGTGTTAGCTTTACACTGGGCACTGTTGAAATATAATTCAAGTCAAGATAAAACTTGGATTCAATCCTTCTTTCAGATCAATAAGAGTCTGAATCCATAATGGATCCAGAAAGGATTTCTTTCCATTGTGAGGAAAATGTGCAGGTTTTCTCAAGTCAGGACAGAAAGACACCCCAACTTTCAAGCACTTTCCAAAAATTCCTTCAAAGAATGTGCATAAAGTTGAAGTATATCTCATACTGAAATTTCTAAAGACATATATGGCTGAAGAAGACAAATGTCCAGAGGACATATAACTACCCCAACAAGAAGCACTTACTGCAGCGAGCAACAAAGTCAGTGTTTGTGTCGGGGTAATTACTCTGACCAGATATATAAAGCGTCGTGTGAATCCTGGACTGCAATCTGTTGAATATAAACTATGCTTTAGTTTCAATTTTACTTTGCATTGTGGACATTGTCACAACCAAGACAACCCCAAAGAGAAGCACTTGTGAATGAAAGAATCAACAGTGGTTCCTTTGAGGTGATCTGAGAGTGATTGAAGACAGAACATGATGGCACCAGGTTCAAACACGATGGATACTAGGGCCGTCTTCGAACCAACGACTTACAAATAAAACATTAAATGGCATAAAATGAATCAACTCTTCATTCTGAGTGTTTGAAAGGTCAGCAAGACTACCCCAACAATTAGCACTTACTGTATTCCAAATATCAAGTCAGTGCCTGTGTTAAGGTCATTTTGCAGACCAAATCCTGAAAAACACCTTTTGGATCAAAAGCTCTCAAGAGAGAGAGAAGCACTTATGGACACTATTCAGCATCAGTGTGTCTGTTTGAGGGATTCTCCGTGCAATATCTTCATCAGCTAGCGTTGGTAGAGTTTGTCTCTTTCAACCGTCCCAACAGGATGCACATCCTGAATAAAAAAAAACAACTAAACAGTTAATGCTCATGTTGGGCCCATAGCAAGGACTGTTCATCAGACCTCTTTCTTCCATGAAGTCCAGAGCAGCTCTTCTTCCATGTTGTTTCTCACATGCAGTTTTCTGATGAGGTTTGTCCAACTTTTATCCTGAATGCTTCCACAAACTCCACCTATTTCTTCCACAAGTTTCTACGATGGGGGTATTGCCCATCAGAAGGTCCATCAAGGAACAATGCTGTCATCAAGAATGCAAAACATTAGGTGTTGATAATTGGTCAATCAGCTTTCAATGTGTTTACTTCATGAAGATTTGTAACAGACAAGGACACAGTTCTGTGTTAGCTTTACACTGGGCACTGTTGAAATATAATTCAAGTCAAGATAAAACTTGGATTCAATCCTTCTTTCAGATCAATAAGAGTCTGAATCCATAATGGATCCAGAAAGGATTTCTTTCCATTGTGAGGAAAATGTGCAGGTTTTCTCAAGTCAGGACAGAAAGACACCCCAACTTTCAAGCACTTTCCAAAAATTCCTTCAAAGAATGTGCATAAAGTTGAAGTATATCTCATACTGAAATTTCCAAAGACATATATGGCTGAAGAAGACAAATGTCCAGAGGACATATAACTACCCCAACAAGAAGCACTTACTGCAGCGAGCAACAAAGTCAGTGTTTGTGTCGGGGTAATTACTCTGACCAGATATATAAAGCGTCGTGTGAATCCTGGACTGCAATCTGTTGAATATAAACTATGCTTTAGTTTCAATTTTACTTTGCATTGTGGACATTGTCACAACCAAGACAACCCCAAAGAGAAGCACTTGTGAATAAAAGAATCAACAGTGGTTCCTTTGAGGTGATCTGAGAGTGATTGAAGACAGAACATGATGGCACCAGGTTCAAACACGATGGATACTAGGGCCGTCTTCGAACCAACGACTTACAAATAAAACATTAAATGGCATAAAATGAATCAACTCTTCATTCTGAGTGTTTGAAAGGTCAGCAAGACTACCCCAACAATTAGCACTTACTGTATTCCAAATATCAAGTCAGTGCCTGTGTTAAGGTCATTTTGCAGACCAAATCCTGAAAAACACCTTTTGGATCAAAAGCTCTCAAGAGAGAGAAGCACTTATGGACACTATTCAGCATCAGTGTGTCTGTTTGAGGGATTCTCCGTGCAATATCTTCATCAGCTAGCGTTGGTAGAGTTTGTCTCTTTCAACCGTCCCAACAGGAAGCACTTCCTGAATAAAAAAAAAACAACTAAACAGTTAATGCTCATGTTGGGCCCATAGCAAGGACTGTTCATCAGACCTCTTTCTTCCATGAAGTCCAGAGCAGCTCTTCTTCCATGTTGTTTCTCACATGCAGTTTTCTGATGAGGTTTGTCCAACTTTTATCCTGAATGCTTCCACAAACTCCACCTATTTCTTCCACAAGTTTCTACGATGGGGGTATTGCCCATCAGACTGTCCATCAAGGAACAATGCTGTCATCAAGAATGCAAAACATTAGGTGTTGATGATTGGTCAATCAGCTTTCAATGTGTTTACTTCATGAAGATTTGTAACAGACAAGGACACAGTTCTGTGTTAGCTTTACACTGGGCACTGTTGAAATATAATTCAAGTCAAGATAAAACTTGGATTCAATCCTTCTTTCAGATCAATAAGAGTCTGAATCCATAATGGATCCAGAAAGGATTTCTTTCCATTGTGAGGAAAATGTGCAGTTTTTCTCAAGTCAGGACAGAAAAACACCCCAACGTTCAAGCACTTTCCAAAAATTCCTTCAAAGAATGTGCATAAAGTTGAAGTATATCTCATACTGAAATTTCCAAAGACATATATGGCTGAAGAAGACAAATGTCCAGAGGACATATAACTACCCCAACAAGAAGCACTTACTGCAGCGAGCAACAAAGTCAGTGTTTGTGTCGGGGTAATTACTCTGACCAGATATATAAAGCGTCGTGTGAATCCTGGACTGCAATCTGTTGAATATAAACTATGCTTTAGTTTCAATTTTACTTTGCATTGTGGACATTGTCACAACCAAGACAACCCCAAAGAGAAGCACTTGTGAATAAAAGAATCAACAGTGGTTCCTTTGAGGTGATCTGAGAGTGATTGAAGACAGATCATGATGGCACCAGGTTCAAACACGATGGATACTAGGGCCGTCTTCGAACCAACGCCTTACAAATAAAACATTAAATGGCATAAAATGAATCAACTCTTCATTCTGAGTGTTTGAAATGTCAGCAAGACTACCCCAACAATTAGCACTTACTGTATTCCAAATATCAAGTCAGTGCCTGTGTTAAGGTCATTTTGCAGACCAAATCCTGAAAAACACCTTTTGGATCAAAAGCTCTCAAGAGAGAGAGAAGCACTTATGGACACTATTCAGCATCAGTGTGTCTGTTTGAGGGATTCTCCGTGCAATATCTTCATCAGCTAGCGTTGGTAGAGTTTGTCTCTTTCAACCGTCCCAACAGGAAGCACTTCCTGAATAAAAAAAATACAACTAAACAGTTAATGCTCATGTTGGGCCCATAGCAAGGACTGTTCATCAGACCTCTTTCTTCCATGAAGTCCAGAGCAGCTCTTCTTCCATGTTGTTTCTCACATGCAGTTTTCTGATGAGGTTTGTCCAACTTTTATCCTGAATGCTTCCACAAACTCCACCTATTTCTTCCACAAGTTTCTACGATGGGGGTATTGCCCATCAGACTGTCCATCAAGGAACAATGCTGTCATCAAGAATGCAAAACATTAGGTGTTGATGATTGGTCAATCAGCTTTCAATGTGTTTACTTCATGAAGATTTGTAACAGACAAGGACACAGTTCTGTGTTAGCTTTACACTGGGCACTGTTGAAATATAATTCAAGTCAAGATAAAACTTGGATTCAATCCTTCTTTCAGATCAATAAGAGTCTGAATCCATAATGGATCCAGAAAGGATTTCTTTCCATTGTGAGGAAAATGTGCAGTTTTTCTCAAGTCAGGACAGAAAAACACCCCAACGTTCAAGCACTTTCCAAAAATTCCTTCAAAGAATGTGCATAAAGTTGAAGTATATCTCATACTGAAATTTCCATAGACATATATGGCTGAAGAAGACAAATGTCCAGAGGACATATAACTACCCCAACAAGAAGCACTTACTGCAGCGAGCAACAAAGTCAGTGTTTGTGTCGGGGTAATTACTCTGACCAGATATATAAAGCGTCGTGTGAATCCTGGACTGCAATCTGTTGAATATAAACTATGCTTTAGTTTCAATTTTACTTTGCATTGTGGACATTGTCACAACCAAGACAACCCCAAAGAGAAGCACTTGTGAATAAAAGAATCAACAGTGGTTCCTTTGAGGTGATCTGAGAGTGATTGAAGACAGATCATGATGGCACCAGGTTCAAACACGATGGATACTAGGGCCGTCTTCGAACCAACGCCTTACAAATAAAACATTAAATGGCATAAAATGAATCAACTCTTCATTCTGAGTGTTTGAAATGTCAGCAAGACTACCCCAACAATTAGCACTTACTGTATTCCAAATATCAAGTCAGTGCCTGTGTTAAGGTCATTTTGCAGACCAAATCCTGAAAAACACCTTTTGGATCAAAAGCTCTCAAGAGAGAGAAGCACTTATGGACACTATTCAGCATCAGTGTGTCTGTTTGAGGGATTCTCCGTGCAATATCTTCATCAGCTAGCGTTGGTAGAGTTTGTCTCTTTCAACCGTCCCAACAGGAAGCACTTCCTGAATAAAAAAAATACAACTAAACAGTTAATGCTCATGTTGGGCCCATAGCAAGGACTGT
This sequence comes from Telmatherina bonti, assembly GCF_933228915.1. Classification (NCBI taxonomy): domain Eukaryota; kingdom Metazoa; phylum Chordata; class Actinopteri; order Atheriniformes; family Telmatherinidae; genus Telmatherina; species Telmatherina bonti. Next base: position 5,855,447 of record NC_136610.1, read on the forward strand.
TCATCAGACCTCTTTCTTCCATGAAGTCCAGAGCAGCTCTTCTTCCATGTTGTTTCTCACATGCAGTTTTCTGATGAGGTTTGTCCAACTTTTATCCTGAATGCTTCCACAAACTCCACCTATTTCTTCCACAAGTTTCTACGATGGGGGTATTGCCCATCAGAAGGTCCATCAAGGAACAATGCTGTCATCAAGAATGCAAAACATTAGGTGTTGATGATTGGTCAATCAGCTTTCAATGTGTTTACTTCATGAAGATTTGTAACAGACAAGGACACAGTTCTGTGTTAGCTTTACACTGGGCACTGTTGAAATATAATTCAAGTCAAGATAAAACTTGGATTCAATCCTTCTTTCAGATCAATAAGAGTCTGAATCCATAATGGATCCAGAAAGGATTTCTTTCCATTGTGAGGAAAATGTGCAGGTTTTCTCAAGTCAGGACAGAAAGACACCCCAACTTTCAAGCACTTTCCAAAAATTCCTTCAAAGAATGTGCATAAAGTTGAAGTATATCTCATACTGAAATTTCCAAAGACATATATGGCTGAAGAAGACAAATGTCCAGAGGACATATAACTACCCCAACAAGAAGCACTTACTGCAGCGAGCAACAAAGTCAGTGTTTGTGTCGAGGTAATTACTCTGACCAGATATATAAAGCGTCGTATGAATCCTGGACTGCAATCTGTTGAATATAAACTATGCTTTAGTTTCAATTTTACTTTGCATTGTGGACATTGTCACAACCAAGACAACCCCAAAGAGAAGCACTTGTGAATAAAAGAATCAACAGTGGTTCCTTTGAGGTGATCTGAGAGTGATTGAAGACAGAACATGATGGCACCAGGTTCAAACACGATGGATACTAGGGCCGTCTTCGAACCAACGACTTACAAATAAAACATTAAATGGCATAAAATGAATCAACTCTTCATTCTGAGTGTTTGAAAGGTCAGCAAGACTACCCCAACAATTAGCACTTACTGTATTCCAAATATCAAGTCAGTGCCTGTGTTAAGGTCATTTTGCAGACCAAATCCTGAAAAACACCTTTTGGATCAAAAGCTCTCAAGAGAGAGAGAAGCACTTATGGACACTATTCAGCATCAGTGTGTCTGTTTGAGGGATTCTCCGTGCAATATCTTCATCAGCTAGCGTTGGTAGAGTTTGTCTCTTTCAACCGTCCCAACAGGAAGCACTTCCTGAATAAAAAAATACAACTAAACAGTTAATGCTCATGTTGGGCCCATAGCAAGGACTGTTCATCAGACCTCTTTCTTCCATGAAGTCCAGAGCAGCTCTTCTTCCATGTTGTTTCTCACATGCAGTTTTCTGATGAGGTTTGTCCAACTTTTATCCTGAATGCTTCCACAAACTCCACCTATTTCTTCCACAAGTTTCTACGATGGGGGTATTGCCCATCAGAAGGTCCATCAAGGAACAATGCTGTCATCAAGAATGCAAAACATTAGGTGTTGATGATTGGTCAATCAGCTTTCAATGTGTTTACTTCATGAAGATTTGTAACAGACAAGGACACAGTTCTGTGTTAGCTTTACACTGGGCACTGTTGAAATATAATTCAAGTCAAGATAAAACTTGGATTCAATCCTTCTTTCAGATCAATAAGAGTCTGAATCCATAATGGATCCAGAAAGGATTTCTTTCCATTGTGAGGAAAATGTGCAGTTTTTCTCAAGTCAGGACAGAAAGACACCCCAACGTTCAAGCACTTTCCAAAAATTCCTTCAAAGAATGTGCATAAAGTTGAAGTATATCTCATACTGAAATTTCCAAAGACATATATGGCTGAAGAAGACAAATGTCCAGAGGACATATAACTACCCCAACAAGAAGCACTTACTGCAGCGAGCAACAAAGTCAGTGTTTGTGTCGAGGTAATTACTCTGACCAGATATATAAAGCGTCGTATGAATCCTGGACTGCAATCTGTTGAATATAAACTATGCTTTAGTTTCAATTTTACTTTGCATTGTGGACATTGTCACAACCAAGACAACCCCAAAGAGAAGCACTTGTGAATAAAAGAATCAACAGTGGTTCCTTTGAGGTGATCTGAGAGTGATTGAAGACAGAACATGATGGCACCAGGTTCAAACACGATGGATACTAGGGCCGTCTTCGAACCAACGACTTACAAATAAAACATTAAATGGCATAAAATGAATCAACTCTTCATTCTGAGTGTTTGAAAGGTCAGCAAGACTACCCCAACAATTAGCACTTACTGTATTCCAAATATCAAGTCAGTGCCTGTGTTAAGGTCATTTTGCAGACCAAATCCTGAAAAACACCTTTTGGATCAAAAGCTCTCAAGAGAGAGAGAAGCACTTATGGACACTATTCAGCATCAGTGTGTCTGTTTGAGGGATTCTCCGTGCAATATCTTCATCAGCTAGCGTTGGTAGAGTTTGTCTCTTTCAACCGTCCCAACAGGAAGCACTTCCTGAATAAAAAAATACAACTAAACAGTTAATGCTCATGTTGGGCCCATAGCAAGGACTGTTCATCAGACCTCTTTCTTCCATGAAGTCCAGAGCAGCTCTTCTTCCATGTTGTTTCTCACATGCAGTTTTCTGATGAGGTTTGTCCAACTTTTATCCTGAATGGGGTAGTCTTGCTGACATTTCAAACACTCAGAAAACACAATTTTCCATTGTGAGGAAAATGTGCAGGTTTTCTCAAGTCAGGACAGAAAGACACCCCAACGTTCAAGCACTTTCCAAAAATTCCTTCAAAGAATGTGCATAAAGTTGAAGTATATCTCATACTGAAATTTCTAAAGACATATATGGCTGAAGAAGACAAATGTCCAGAGGACATATAACTACCCCAACAAGAAGCACTTACTGCAGCGAGCAACAAAGTCAGTGTTTGTGTCGGGGTAATTACTCTGACCAGATATATAAAGCGTCGTGTGAATCCTGGACTGCAATCTGTTGAATATAAACTATGCTTTAGTTTCAATTTTACTTTGCATTGTGGACATTGTCACAACCAAGACAACCCCAAAGAGAAGCACTTGTGAATAAAAGAATCAACAGTGGTTCCTTTGAGGTGATCTGAGAGTGATTGAAGACAGATCATGATGGCACCAGGTTCAAACACGATGGATACTAGGGCCGTCTTCGAACCAACGCCTTACAAATAAAACATTAAATGGCATAAAATGAATCAACTCTTCATTCTGAGTGTTTGAAATGTCAGCAAGACTACCCCAACAATTAGCACTTACTGTATTCCAAATATCAAGTCAGTGCCTGTGTTAAGGTCATTTTGCAGACCAAATCCTGAAAAACACCTTTTGGATCAAAAGCTCTCAAGAGAGAGAGAAGCACTTATGGACACTATTCAGCATCAGTGTGTCTGTTTGAGGGATTCTCCGTGCAATATCTTCATCAGCTAGCGTTGGTAGAGTTTGTCTCTTTCAACCGTCCCAACAGGAAGCACTTCCTGAATAAAAAAATACAACTAAACAGTTAATGCTCATGTTGGGCCCATAGCAAGGACTGTTCATCAGACCTCTTTCTTCCATGAAGTCCAGAGCAGCTCTTCTTCCATGTTGTTTCTCACATGCAGTTTTCTGATGAGGTTTGTCCAACTTTTATCCTGAATGCTTCCACAAACTCCACCTATTTCTTCCACAAGTTTCTACGATGGGGGTATTGCCCATCAGAAGGTCCATCAAGGAACAATGCTGTCATCAAGAATGCAAAACATTAGGTGTTGATAATTGGTCAATCAGCTTTCAATGTGTTTACTTCATGAAGATTTGTAACAGACAAGGACACAGTTCTGTGTTAGCTTTACACTGGGCACTGTTGAAATATAATTCAAGTCAAGATAAAACTTGGATTCAATCCTTCTTTCAGATCAATAAGAGTCTGAATCCATAATGGATCCAGAAAGGATTTCTTTCCATTGTGAGGAAAATGTGCAGGTTTTCTCAAGTCAGGACAGAAAGACACCCCAACTTTCAAGCACTTTCCAAAAATTCCTTCAAAGAATGTGCATAAAGTTGAAGTATATCTCATACTGAAATTTCCAAAGACATATATGGCTGAAGAAGACAAATGTCCAGAGGACATATAACTACCCCAACAAGAAGCACTTACTGCAGCGAGCAACAAAGTCAGTGTTTGTGTCGGGGTAATTACTCTGACCAGATATATAAAGCGTCGTGTGAATCCTGGACTGCAATCTGTTGAATATAAACTATGCTTTAGTTTCAATTTTACTTTGCATTGTGGACATTGTCACAACCAAGACAACCCCAAAGAGAAGCACTTGTGAATAAAAGAATCAACAGTGGTTCCTTTGAGGTGATCTGAGAGTGATTGAAGACAGAACATGATGGCACCAGGTTCAAACACGATGGATACTAGGGCCGTCTTCGAACCAACGACTTACAAATAAAACATTAAATGGCATAAAATGAATCAACTCTTCATTCTGAGTGTTTGAAAGGTCAGCAAGACTACCCCAACAATTAGCACTTACTGTATTCCAAATATCAAGTCAGTGCCTGTGTTAAGGTCATTTTGCAGACCAAATCCTGAAAAACACCTTTTGGATCAAAAGCTCTCAAGAGAGAGAAGCACTTATGGACACTATTCAGCATCAGTGTGTCTGTTTGAGGGATTCTCCGTGCAATATCTTCATCAGCTAGCGTTGGTAGAGTTTGTCTCTTTCAACCGTCCCAACAGGAAGCACTTCCTGAATAAAAAAATACAACTAAACAGTTAATGCTCATGTTGGGCCCATAGCAAGGACTGTTCATCAGACCTCTTTCTTCCATGAAGTCCAGAGCAGCTCTTCTTCCATGTTGTTTCTCACATGCAGTTTTCTGATGAGGTTTGTCCAACTTTTATCCTGAATGCTTCCACAAACTCCACCTATTTCTTCCACAAGTTTCTACGATGGGGGTATTGCCCATCAGAAGGTCCATCAAGGAACAATGCTGTCATCAAGAATGCAAAACATTAGGTGTTGATGATTGGTCAATCAGCTTTCAATGTGTTTACTTCATGAAGATTTGTAACAGACAAGGACACAGTTCTGTGTTAGCTTTACACTGGGCACTGTTGAAATATAATTCAAGTCAAGATAAAACTTGGATTCAATCCTTCTTTCAGATCAATAAGAGTCTGAATCCATAATGGATCCAGAAAGGATTTCTTTCCATTGTGAGGAAAATGTGCAGGTTTTCTCAAGTCAGGACAGAAAGACACCCCAACTTTCAAGCACTTTCCAAAAATTCCTTCAAAGAATGTGCATAAAGTTGAAGTATATCTCATACTGAAATTTCTAAAGACATATATGGCTGAAGAAGACAAATGTCCAGAGGACATATAACTACCCCAACAAGAAGCACTTACTGCAGCGAGCAACAAAGTCAGTGTTTGTGTCGGGGTAATTACTCTGACCAGATATATAAAGCGTCGTGTGAATCCTGGACTGCAATCTGTTGAATATAAACTATGCTTTAGTTTCAATTTTACTTTGCATTGTGGACATTGTCACAACCAAGACAACCCCAAAGAGAAGCACTTGTGAATAAAAGAATCAACAGTGGTTCCTTTGAGGTGATCTGAGAGTGATTGAAGACAGATCATGATGGCACCAGGTTCAAACACGATGGATACTAGGGCCGTCTTCGAACCAACGCCTTACAAATAAAACATTAAATGGCATAAAATGAATCAACTCTTCATTCTGAGTGTTTGAAATGTCAGCAAGACTACCCCAACAATTAGCACTTACTGTATTCCAAATATCAAGTCAGTGCCTGTGTTAAGGTCATTTTGCAGACCAAATCCTGAAAAACACCTTTTGGATCAAAAGCTCTCAAGAGAGAGAGAAGCACTTATGGACACTATTCAGCATCAGTGTGTCTGTTTGAGGGATTCTCCGTGCAATATCTTCATCAGCTAGCGTTGGTAGAGTTTGTCTCTTTCAACCGTCCCAACAGGAAGCACTTCCTGAATAAAAAAATACAACTAAACAGTTAATGCTCATGTTGGGCCCATAGCAAGGACTGTTCATCAGACCTCTTTCTTCCATGAAGTCCAGAGCAGCTCTTCTTCCATGTTGTTTCTCACATGCAGTTTTCTGATGAGGTTTGTCCAACTTTTATCCTGAATGCTTCCACAAACTCCACCTATTTCTTCCACAAGTTTCTACGATGGGGGTATTGCCCATCAGAAGGTCCATCAAGGAACAATGCTGTCATCAAGAATGCAAAACATTAGGTGTTGATGATTGGTCAATCAGCTTTCAATGTGTTTACTTCATGAAGATTTGTAACAGACAAGGACACAGTTCTGTGTTAGCTTTACACTGGGCACTGTTGAAATATAATTCAAGTCAAGATAAAACTTGGATTCAATCCTTCTTTCAGATCAATAAGAGTCTGAATCCATAATGGATCCAGAAAGGATTTCTTTCCATTGTGAGGAAAATGTGCAGGTTTTCTCAAGTCAGGACAGAAAGACACCCCAACTTTCAAGCACTTTCCAAAAATTCCTTCAAAGAATGTGCATAAAGTTGAAGTATATCTCATACTGAAATTTCTAAAGACATATATGGCTGAAGAAGACAAATGTCCAGAGGACATATAACTACCCCAACAAGAAGCACTTACTGCAGCGAGCAACAAAGTCAGTGTTTGTGTCGGGGTAATTACTCTGACCAGATATATAAAGCGTCGTGTGAATCCTGGACTGCAATCTGTTGAATATAAACTATGCTTTAGTTTCAATTTTACTTTGCATTGTGGACATTGTCACAACCAAGACAACCCCAAAGAGAAGCACTTGTGAATGAAAGAATCAACAGTGGTTCCTTTGAGGTGATCTGAGAGTGATTGAAGACAGAACATGATGTCACCAGGTTCAAACACGATGGATACTAGGGCCGTCTTCGAACCAACGACTTACAAATAAAACATTAAATGGCATAAAATGAATCAACTCTTCATTCTGAGTGTTTGAAAGGTCAGCAAGACTACCCCAACAATTAGCACTTACTATATTCCAAATATCAAGTCAGTGCCTGTGTTAAGGTCATTTTGCAGACCAAATCCTGAAAAACACCTTTTGGATCAAAAGCTCTCAAGAGAGAGAGAAGCACTTATGGACACTATTCAGCATCAGTGTGTCTGTTTGAGGGATTCTCCGTGCAATATCTTCATCAGCTAGCGTTGGTAGAGTTTGTCTCTTTCAACCGTCCCAACAGGAAGCACTTCCTGAATAAAAAAATACAACTAAACAGTTAATGCTCATGTTGGGCCCATAGCAAGGACTGTTCATCAGACCTCTTTCTTCCATGAAGTCCAGAGCAGCTCTTCTTCCATGTTGTTTCTCACATGCAGTTTTCTGATGAGGTTTGTCCAACTTTTATCCTGAATGCTTCCACAAACTCCACCTATTTCTTCCACAAGTTTCTACGATGGGGGTATTGCCCATCAGAAGGTCCATCAAGGAACAATGCTGTCATCAAGAATGCAAAACATTAGGTGTTGATGATTGGTCAATCAGCTTTCAATGTGTTTACTTCATGAAGATTTGTAACAGACAAGGACACAGTTCTGTGTTAGCTTTACACTGGGCACTGTTGAAATATAATTCAAGTCAAGATAAAACTTGGATTCAATCCTTCTTTCAGATCAATAAGAGTCTGAATCCATAATGGATCCAGAAAGGATTTCTTTCCATTGTGAGGAAAATGTGCAGGTTTTCTCAAGTCAGGACAGAAAGACACCCCAACTTTCAAGCACTTTCCAAAAATTCCTTCAAAGAATGTGCATAAAGTTGAAGTATATCTCATACTGAAATTTCTAAAGACATATATGGCTGAAGAAGACAAATGTCCAGAGGACATATAACTACCCCAACAAGAAGCACTTACTGCAGCGAGCAACAAAGTCAGTGTTTGTGTCGGGGTAATTACTCTGACCAGATATATAAAGCGTCGTGTGAATCCTGGACTGCAATCTGTTGAATATAAACTATGCTTTAGTTTCAATTTTACTTTGCATTGTGGACATTGTCACAACCAAGACAACCCCAAAGAGAAGCACTTGTGAATGAAAGAATCAACAGTGGTTCCTTTGAGGTGATCTGAGAGTGATTGAAGACAGATCATGATGGCACCAGGTTCAAACACGATGGATACTAGGGCCGTCTTCGAACCAACGCCTTACAAATAAAACATTAAATGGCATAAAATGAATCAACTCTTCATTCTGAGTGTTTGAAATGTCAGCAAGACTACCCCAACAATTAGCACTTACTGTATTCCAAATATCAAGTCAGTGCCTGTGTTAAGGTCATTTTGCAGACCAAATCCTGAAAAACACCTTTTGGATCAAAAGCTCTCAAGAGAGAGAGAAGCACTTATGGACACTATTCAGCATCAGTGTGTCTGTTTGAGGGATTCTCCGTGCAATATCTTCATCAGCTAGCGTTGGTAGAGTTTGTCTCTTTCAACCGTCCCAACAGGAAGCACTTCCTGAATAAAAAAATACAACTAAACAGTTAATGCTCATGTTGGGCCCATAGCAAGGACTGTTCATCAGACCTCTTTCTTCCATGAAGTCCAGAGCAGCTCTTCTTCCATGTTGTTTCTCACATGCAGTTTTCTGATGAGGTTTGTCCAACTTTTATCCTGAATGCTTCCACAAACTCCACCTATTTCTTCCACAAGTTTCTACGATGGGGGTATTGCCCATCAGAAGGTCCATCAAGGAACAATGCTGTCATCAAGAATGCAAAACATTAGGTGTTGATAATTGGTCAATCAGCTTTCAATGTGTTTACTTCATGAAGATTTGTAACAGACAAGGACACAGTTCTGTGTTAGCTTTACACTGGGCACTGTTGAAATATAATTCAAGTCAAGATAAAACTTGGATTCAATCCTTCTTTCAGATCAATAAGAGTCTGAATCCATAATGGATCCAGAAAGGATTTCTTTCCATTGTGAGGAAAATGTGCAGGTTTTCTCAAGTCAGGACAGAAAGACACCCCAACTTTCAAGCACTTTCCAAAAATTCCTTCAAAGAATGTGCATAAAGTTGAAGTATATCTCATACTGAAATTTCCAAAGACATATATGGCTGAAGAAGACAAATGTCCAGAGGACATATAACTACCCCAACAAGAAGCACTTACTGCAGCGAGCAACAAAGTCAGTGTTTGTGTCGGGGTAATTACTCTGACCAGATATATAAAGCGTCGTGTGAATCCTGGACTGCAATCTGTTGAATATAAACTATGCTTTAGTTTCAATTTTACTTTGCATTGTGGACATTGTCACAACCAAGACAACCCCAAAGAGAAGCACTTGTGAATAAAAGAATCAACAGTGGTTCCTTTGAGGTGATCTGAGAGTGATTGAAGACAGAACATGATGGCACCAGGTTCAAACACGATGGATACTAGGGCCGTCTTCGAACCAACGACTTACAAATAAAACATTAAATGGCATAAAATGAATCAACTCTTCATTCTGAGTGTTTGAAAGGTCAGCAAGACTACCCCAACAATTAGCACTTACTGTATTCCAAATATCAAGTCAGTGCCTGTGTTAAGGTCATTTTGCAGACCAAATCCTGAAAAACACCTTTTGGATCAAAAGCTCTCAAGAGAGAGAAGCACTTATGGACACTATTCAGCATCAGTGTGTCTGTTTGAGGGATTCTCCGTGCAATATCTTCATCAGCTAGCGTTGGTAGAGTTTGTCTCTTTCAACCGTCCCAACAGGAAGCACTTCCTGAATAAAAAAATACAACTAAACAGTTAATGCTCATGTTGGGCCCATAGCAAGGACTGTTCATCAGACCTCTTTCTTCCATGAAGTCCAGAGCAGCTCTTCTTCCATGTTGTTTCTCACATGCAGTTTTCTGATGAGGTTTGTCCAACTTTTATCCTGAATGCTTCCACAAACTCCACCTATTTCTTCCACAAGTTTCTACGATGGGGGTATTGCCCATCAGAAGGTCCATCAAGGAACAATGCTGTCATCAAGAATGCAAAACATTAGGTGTTGATGATTGGTCAATCAGCTTTCAATGTGTTTACTTCATGAAGATTTGTAACAGACAAGGACACAGTTCTGTGTTAGCTTTACACTGGGCACTGTTGAAATATAATTCAAGTCAAGATAAAACTTGGATTCAATCCTTCTTTCAGATCAATAAGAGTCTGAATCCATAATGGATCCAGAAAGGATTTCTTTCCATTGTGAGGAAAATGTGCAGGTTTTCTCAAGTCAGGACAGAAAGACACCCCAACTTTCAAGCACTTTCCAAAAATTCCTTCAAAGAATGTGCATAAAGTTGAAGTATATCTCATACTGAAATTTCTAAAGACATATATGGCTGAAGAAGACAAATGTCCAGAGGACATATAACTACCCCAACAAGAAGCACTTACTGCAGCGAGCAACAAAGTCAGTGTTTGTGTCGGGGTAATTACTCTGACCAGATATATAAAGCGTCGTGTGAATCCTGGACTGCAATCTGTTGAATATAAACTATGCTTTAGTTTCAATTTTACTTTGCATTGTGGACATTGTCACAACCAAGACAACCCCAAAGAGAAGCACTTGTGAATGAAAGAATCAACAGTGGTTCCTTTGAGGTGATCTGAGAGTGATTGAAGACAGAACATGATGGCACCAGGTTCAAACACGATGGATACTAGGGCCGTCTTCGAACCAACGACTTACAAATAAAACATTAAATGGCATAAAATGAATCAACTCTTCATTCTGAGTGTTTGAAAGGTCAGCAAGACTACCCCAACAATTAGCACTTACTGTATTCCAAATATCAAGTCAGTGCCTGTGTTAAGGTCATTTTGCAGACCAAATCCTGAAAAACACCTTTTGGATCAAAAGCTCTCAAGAGAGAGAGAAGCACTTATGGACACTATTCAGCATCAGTGTGTCTGTTTGAGGGATTCTCCGTGCAATATCTTCATCAGCTAGCGTTGGTAGAGTTTGTCTCTTTCAACCGTCCCAACAGGAAGCACTTCCTGAATAAAAAAATACAACTAAACAGTTAATGCTCATGTTGGGCCCATAGCAAGGACTGTTCATCAGACCTCTTTCTTCCATGAAGTCCAGAGCAGCTCTTCTTCCATGTTGTTTCTCACATGCAGTTTTCTGATGAGGTTTGTCCAACTTTTATCCTGAATGCTTCCACAAACTCCACCTATTTCTTCCACAAGTTTCTACGATGGGGGTATTGCCCATCAGAAGGTCCATCAAGGAACAATGCTGTCATCAAGAATGCAAAACATTAGGTGTTGATGATTGGTCAATCAGCTTTCAATGTGTTTACTTCATGAAGATTTGTAACAGACAAGGACACAGTTCTGTGTTAGCTTTACACTGGGCACTGTTGAAATATAATTCAAGTCAAGATAAAACTTGGATTCAATCCTTCTTTCAGATCAATAAGAGTCTGAATCCATAATGGATCCAGAAAGGATTTCTTTCCATTGTGAGGAAAATGTGCAGGTTTTCTCAAGTCAGGACAGAAAGACACCCCAACTTTCAAGCACTTTCCAAAAATTCCTTCAAAGAATGTGCATAAAGTTGAAGTATATCTCATACTGAAATTTCCAAAGACATATATGGCTGAAGAAGACAAATGTCCAGAGGACATATAACTACCCCAACAAGAAGCACTTACTGCAGCGAGCAACAAAGTCAGTGTTTGTGTCGGGGTAATTACTCTGACCAGATATATAAAGCGTCGTATGAATCCTGGACTGCAATCTGTTGAATATAAACTATGCTTTAGTTTCAATTTTACTTTGCATTGTGGACATTGTCACAACCAAGACAACCCCAAAGAGAAGCACTTGTGAATGAAAGAATCAACAGTGGTTCCTTTGAGGTGATCTGAGAGTGATTGAAGACAGAACATGATGGCACCAGGTTCAAACACGATGGATACTAGGGCCGTCTTCGAACCAACGACTTACAAATAAAACATTAAATGGCATAAAATGAATCAACTCTTCATTCTGAGTGTTTGAAAGGTCAGCAAGACTACCCCAACAATTAGCACTTACTGTATTCCAAATATCAAGTCAGTGCCTGTGTTAAGGTCATTTTGCAGACCAAATCCTGAAAAACACCTTTTGGATCAAAAGCTCTCAAGAGAGAGAGAAGCACTTATGGACACTATTCAGCATCAGTGTGTCTGTTTGAGGGATTCTCCGTGCAATATCTTCATCAGCTAGCGTTGGTAGAGTTTGTCTCTTTCAACCGTCCCAACAGGAAGCACTTCCTGAATAAAAAAATACAACTAAACAGTTAATGCTCATGTTGGGCCCATAGCAAGGACTGTTCATCAGACCTCTTTCTTCCATGAAGTCCAGAGCAGCTCTTCTTCCATGTTGTTTCTCACATGCAGTTTTCTGATGAGGTTTGTCCAACTTTTATCCTGAATGCTTCCACAAACTCCACCTATTTCTTCCACAAGTTTCTACGATGGGGGTATTGCCCATCAGAAGGTCCATCAAGGAACAATGCTGTCATCAAGAATGCAAAACATTAGGTGTTGATGATTGGTCAATCAGCTTTCAATGTGTTTACTTCATGAAGATTTGTAACAGACAAGGACACAGTTCTGTGTTAGCTTTACACTGGGCACTGTTGAAATATAATTCAAGTCAAGATAAAACTTGGATTCAATCCTTCTTTCAGATCAATAAGAGTCTGAATCCATAATGGATCCAGAAAGGATTTCTTTCCATTGTGAGGAAAATGTGCAGGTTTTCTCAAGTCAGGACAGAAAGACACCCCAACTTTCAAGCACTTTCCAAAAATTCCTTCAAAGAATGTGCATAAAGTTGAAGTATATCTCATACTGAAATTTCCAAAGACATATATGGCTGAAGAAGACAAATGTCCAGAGGACATATAACTACCCCAACAAGAAGCACTTACTGCAGCGAGCAACAAAGTCAGTGTTTGTGTCGGGGTAATTACTCTGACCAGATATATAAAGCGTCGTATGAATCCTGGACTGCAATCTGTTGAATATAAACTATGCTTTAGTTTCAATTTTACTTTGCATTGTGGACATTGTCACAACCAAGACAACCCCAAAGAGAAGCACTTGTGAATAAAAGAATCAACAGTGGTTCCTTTGAGGTGATCTGAGAGTGATTGAAGACAGAACATGATGGCACCAGGTTCAAACACGATGGATACTAGGGCCGTCTTCGAACCAACGACTTACAAATAAAACATTAAATGGCATAAAATGAATCAACTCTTCATTCTGAGTGTTTGAAAGGTCAGCAAGACTACCCCAACAATTAGCACTTACTGTATTCCAAATATCAAGTCAGTGCCTGTGTTAAGGTCATTTTGCAGACCAAATCCTGAAAAACACCTTTTGGATCAAAAGCTCTCAAGAGAGAGAGAAGCACTTATGGACACTATTCAGCATCAGTGTGTCTGTTTGAGGGATTCTCCGTGCAATATCTTCATCAGCTAGCGTTGGTAGAGTTTGTCTCTTTCAACCGTCCCAACAGGAAGCACTTCCTGAATAAAAAAATACAACTAAACAGTTAATGCTCATGTTGGGCCCATAGCAAGGACTGTTCATCAGACCTCTTTCTTCCATGAAGTCCAGAGCAGCTCTTCTTCCATGTTGTTTCTCACATGCAGTTTTCTGATGAGGTTTGTCCAACTTTTATCCTGAATGCTTCCACAAACTCCACCTATTTCTTCCACAAGTTTCTACGATGGGGGTATTGCCCATCAGAAGGTCCATCAAGGAACAATGCTGTCATCAAGAATGCAAAACATTAGGTGTTGATGATTGGTCAATCAGCTTTCAATGTGTTTACTTCATGAAGATTTGTAACAGACAAGGACACAGTTCTGTGTTAGCTTTACACTGGGCACTGTTGAAATATAATTCAAGTCAAGATAAAACTTGGATTCAATCCTTCTTTCAGATCAATAAGAGTCTGAATCCATAATGGATCCAGAAAGGATTTCTTTCCATTGTGAGGAAAATGTGCAGTTTTTCTCAAGTCAGGACAGAAAGACACCCCAACGTTCAAGCACTTTCCAAAATTTCCTTCAAAGAATGTGCATAAAGTTGAAGTATATATCATACTGAAATTTCCAAAGACATATATGGCTGAAGAAGACAAATGTCCAGAGGACATATAACTACCCCAACAAGAAGCACTTACTGCAGCGAGCAACAAAGTCAGTGTTTGTGTCGGGGTAATTACTCTGACCAGATATATAAAGCGTCGTGTGAATCCTGGACTGCAATCTGTTGAATATAAACTATGCTTTAGTTTCAATTTTACTTTGCATTGTGGACATTGTCACAACCAAGACAACCCCAAAGAGAAGCACTTGTGAATAAAAGAATCAACAGTGGTTCCTTTGAGGTGATCTGAGAGTGATTGAAGACAGATCATGATGGCACCAGGTTCAAACACGATGGATACTAGGGCCGTCTTCGAACCAACGCCTTACAAATAAAACATTAAATGGCATAAAATGAATCAACTCTTCATTCTGAGTGTTTGAAATGTCAGCAAGACTACCCCAACAATTAGCACTTACTGTATTCCAAATATCAAGTCAGTGCCTGTGTTAAGGTCATTTTGCAGACCAAATCCTGAAAAACACCTTTTGGATCAAAAGCTCTCAAGAGAGAGAGAAGCACTTATGGACACTATTCAGCATCAGTGTGTCTGTTTGAGGGATTCTCCGTGCAATATCTTCATCAGCTAGCGTTGGTAGAGTTTGTCTCTTTCAACCGTCCCAACAGGAAGCACTTCCTGAATAAAAAAATACAACTAAACAGTTAATGCTCATGTTGGGCCCATAGCAAGGACTGTTCATCAGACCTCTTTCTTCCATGAAGTCCAGAGCAGCTCTTCTTCCATGTTGTTTCTCACATGCAGTTTTCTGATGAGGTTTGTCCAACTTTTATCCTGAATGCTTCCGCAAACTCCACCTATTTCTTCCACAAGTTTCTACGATGGGGGTATTGCCCATCAGAAGGTCCATCAAGGAACAATGCTGTCATCAAGAATGCAAAACATTAGGTGTTGATGATTGGTCAATCAGCTTTCAATGTGTTTACTTCATGAAGATTTGTAACAGACAAGGACACAGTTCTGTGTTAGCTTTACACTGGGCACTGTTGAAATATAATTCAAGTCAAGATAAAACTTGGATTCAATCCTTCTTTCAGATCAATAAGAGTCTGAATCCATAATGGATCCAGAAAGGATTTCTTTCCATTGTGAGGAAAATGTGCAGGTTTTCTCAAGTCAGGACAGAAAGACACCCCAACTTTCAAGCACTTTCCAAAAATTCCTTCAAAGAATGTGCATAAAGTTGAAGTATATCTCATACTGAAATTTCTAAAGACATATATGGCTGAAGAAGACAAATGTCCAGAGGACATATAACTACCCCAACAAGAAGCACTTACTGCAGCGAGCAACAAAGTCAGTGTTTGTGTCGGGGTAATTACTCTGACCAGATATATAAAGCGTCGTGTGAATCCTGGACTGCAATCTGTTGAATATAAACTATGCTTTAGTTTCAATTTTACTTTGCATTGTGGACATTGTCACAACCAAGACAACCCCAAAGAGAAGCACTTGTGAATAAAAGAATCAACAGTGGTTCCTTTGAGGTGATCTGAGAGTGATTGAAGACAGATCATGATGGCACCAGGTTCAAACACGATGGATACTAGGGCCGTCTTCGAACCAACGCCTTACAAATAAAACATTAAATGGCATAAAATGAATCAACTCTTCATTCTGAGTGTTTGAAATGTCAGCAAGACTACCCCAACAATTAGCACTTACTGTATTCCAAATATCAAGTCAGTGCCTGTGTTAAGGTCATTTTGCAGACCAAATCCTGAAAAACACCTTTTGGATCAAAAGCTCTCAAGAGAGAGAGAAGCACTTATGGACACTATTCAGCATCAGTGTGTCTGTTTGAGGGATTCTCCGTGCAATATCTTCATCAGCTAGCGTTGGTAGAGTTTGTCTCTTTCAACCGTCCCAACAGGAAGCACTTCCTGAATAAAAAAATACAACTAAACAGTTAATGCTCATGTTGGGCCCATAGCAAGGACTGTTCATCAGACCTCTTTCTTCCATGAAGTCCAGAGCAGCTCTTCTTCCATGTTGTTTCTCACATGCAGTTTTCTGATGAGGTTTGTCCAACTTTTATCCTGAATGCTTCCACAAACTCCACCTATTTCTTCCACAAGTTTCTACGATGGGGGTATTGCCCATCAGAAGGTCCATCAAGGAACAATGCTGTCATCAAGAATGCAAAACATTAGGTGTTGATGATTGGTCAATCAGCTTTCAATGTGTTTACTTCATGAAGATTTGTAACAGACAAGGACACAGTTCTGTGTTAGCTTTACACTGGGCACTGTTGAAATATAATTCAAGTCAAGATAAAACTTGGATTCAATCCTTCTTTCAGATCAATAAGAGTCTGAATCCATAATGGATCCAGAAAGGATTTCTTTCCATTGTGAGGAAAATGTGCAGGTTTTCTCAAGTCAGGACAGAAAGACACCCCAACTTTCAAGCACTTTCCAAAAATTCCTTCAAAGAATGTGCATAAAGTTGAAGTATATCTCATACTGAAATTTCTAAAGACATATATGGCTGAAGAAGACAAATGTCCAGAGGACATATAACTACCCCAACAAGAAGCACTTACTGCAGCGAGCAACAAAGTCAGTGTTTGTGTCGGGGTAATTACTCTGACCAGATATATAAAGCGTCGTGTGAATCCTGGACTGCAATCTGTTGAATATAAACTATGCTTTAGTTTCAATTTTACTTTGCATTGTGGACATTGTCACAACCAAGACAACCCCAAAGAGAAGCACTTGTGAATAAAAGAATCAACAGTGGTTCCTTTGAGGTGATCTGAGAGTGATTGAAGACAGATCATGATGGCACCAGGTTCAAACACGATGGATACTAGGGCCGTCTTCGAACCAACGCCTTACAAATAAAACATTAAATGGCATAAAATGAATCAACTCTTCATTCTGAGTGTTTGAAATGTCAGCAAGACTACCCCAACAATTAGCACTTACTGTATTCCAAATATCAAGTCAGTGCCTGTGTTAAGGTCATTTTGCAGACCAAATCCTGAAAAACACCTTTTGGATCAAAAGCTCTCAAGAGAGAGAGAAGCACTTATGGACACTATTCAGCATCAGTGTGTCTGTTTGAGGGATTCTCCGTGCAATATCTTCATCAGCTAGCGTTGGTAGAGTTTGTCTCTTTCAACCGTCCCAACAGGAAGCACTTCCTGAATAAAAAAAATACAACTAAACAGTTAATGCTCATGTTGGGCCCATAGCAAGGACTGTTCATCAGACCTCTTTCTTCCATGAAGTCCAGAGCAGCTCTTCTTCCATGTTGTTTCTCACATGCAGTTTTCTGATGAGGTTTGTCCAACTTTTATCCTGAATGCTTCCACAAACTCCACCTATTTCTTCCACAAGTTTCTACGATGGGGGTATTGCCCATCAGAAGGTCCATCAAGGAACAATGCTGTCATCAAGAATGCAAAACATTAGGTGTTGATGATTGGTCAATCAGCTTTCAATGTGTTTACTTCATGAAGATTTGTAACAGACAAGGACACAGTTCTGTGTTAGCTTTACACTGGGCACTGTTGAAATATAATTCAAGTCAAGATAAAACTTGGATTCAATCCTTCTTTCAGATCAATAAGAGTCTGAATCCATAATGGATCCAGAAAGGATTTCTTTCCATTGTGAGGAAAATGTGCAGGTTTTCTCAAGTCAGGACAGAAAGACACCCCAACTTTCAAGCACTTTCCAAAAATTCCTTCAAAGAATGTGCATAAAGTTGAAGTATATCTCATACTGAAATTTCTAAAGACATATATGGCTGAAGAAGACAAATGTCCAGAGGACATATAACTACCCCAACAAGAAGCACTTACTGCAGCGAGCAACAAAGTCAGTGTTTGTGTCGGGGTAATTACTCTGACCAGATATATAAAGCGTCGTGTGAATCCTGGACTGCAATCTGTTGAATATAAACTATGCTTTAGTTTCAATTTTACTTTGCATTGTGGACATTGTCACAACCAAGACAACCCCAAAGAGAAGCACTTGTGAATAAAAGAATCAACAGTGGTTCCTTTGAGGTGATCTGAGAGTGATTGAAGACAGATCATGATGGCACCAGGTTCAAACACGATGGATACTAGGGCCGTCTTCGAACCAACGCCTTATAAATAAAACATTAAATGGCATAAAATGAATCAACTCTTCATTCTGAGTGTTTGAAATGTCAGCAAGACTACCCCAACAATTAGCACTTACTGTATTCCAAATATCAAGTCAGTGCCTGTGTTAAGGTCATTTTGCAGACCAAATCCTGAAAAACACCTTTTGGATCAAAAGCTCTCAAGAGAGAGAGAAGCACTTATGGACACTATTCAGCATCAGTGTGTCTGTTTGAGGGATTCTCCGTGCAATATCTTCATCAGCTAGCGTTGGTAGAGTTTGTCTCTTTCAACCGTCCCAACAGGAAGCACTTCCTGAATAAAAAAATACAACTAAACAGTTAATGCTCATGTTGGGCCCATAGCAAGGACTGTTCATCAGACCTCTTTCTTCCATGAAGTCCAGAGCAGCTCTTCTTCCATGTTGTTTCTCACATGCAGTTTTCTGATGAGGTTTGTCCAACTTTTATCCTGAATGCTTCCACAAACTCCACCTATTTCTTCCACAAGTTTCTACGATGGGGGTATTGCCCATCAGAAGGTCCATCAAGGAACAATGCTGTCATCAAGAATGCAAAACATTAGGTGTTGATGATTGGTCAATCAGCTTTCAATGTGTTTACTTCATGAAGATTTGTAACAGACAAGGACACAGTTCTGTGTTAGCTTTACACTGGGCACTGTTGAAATATAATTCAAGTCAAGATAAAACTTGGATTCAATCCTTCTTTCAGATCAATAAGAGTCTGAATCCATAATGGATCCAGAAAGGATTTCTTTCCATTGTGAGGAAAATGTGCAGGTTTTCTCAAGTCAGGACAGAAAGACACCCCAACTTTCAAGCACTTTCCAAAAATTCCTTCAAAGAATGTGCATAAAGTTGAAGTATATCTCATACTGAAATTTCTAAAGACATATATGGCTGAAGAAGACAAATGTCCAGAGGACATATAACTACCCCAACAAGAAGCACTTACTGCAGCGAGCAACAAAGTCAGTGTTTGTGTCGGGGTAATTACTCTGACCAGATATATAAAGCGTCGTGTGAATCCTGGACTGCAATCTGTTGAATATAAACTATGCTTTAGTTTCAATTTTACTTTGCATTGTGGACATTGTCACAACCAAGACAACCCCAAAGAGAAGCACTTGTGAATGAAAGAATCAACAGTGGTTCCTTTGAGGTGATCTGAGAGTGATTGAAGACAGAACATGATGGCACCAGGTTCAAACACGATGGATACTAGGGCCGTCTTCGAACCAACGACTTACAAATAAAACATTAAATGGCATAAAATGAATCAACTCTTCATTCTGAGTGTTTGAAAGGTCAGCAAGACTACCCCAACAATTAGCACTTACTGTATTCCAAATATCAAGTCAGTGCCTGTGTTAAGGTCATTTTGCAGACCAAATCCTGAAAAACACCTTTTGGATCAAAAGCTCTCAAGAGAGAGAGAAGCACTTATGGACACTATTCAGCATCAGTGTGTCTGTTTGAGGGATTCTCCGTGCAATATCTTCATCAGCTAGCGTTGGTAGAGTTTGTCTCTTTCAACCGTCCCAACAGGATGCACATCCTGAATAAAAAAAAACAACTAAACAGTTAATGCTCATGTTGGGCCCATAGCAAGGACTGTTCATCAGACCTCTTTCTTCCATGAAGTCCAGAGCAGCTCTTCTTCCATGTTGTTTCTCACATGCAGTTTTCTGATGAGGTTTGTCCAACTTTTATCCTGAATGCTTCCACAAACTCCACCTATTTCTTCCACAAGTTTCTACGATGGGGGTATTGCCCATCAGAAGGTCCATCAAGGAACAATGCTGTCATCAAGAATGCAAAACATTAGGTGTTGATAATTGGTCAATCAGCTTTCAATGTGTTTACTTCATGAAGATTTGTAACAGACAAGGACACAGTTCTGTGTTAGCTTTACACTGGGCACTGTTGAAATATAATTCAAGTCAAGATAAAACTTGGATTCAATCCTTCTTTCAGATCAATAAGAGTCTGAATCCATAATGGATCCAGAAAGGATTTCTTTCCATTGTGAGGAAAATGTGCAGGTTTTCTCAAGTCAGGACAGAAAGACACCCCAACTTTCAAGCACTTTCCAAAAATTCCTTCAAAGAATGTGCATAAAGTTGAAGTATATCTCATACTGAAATTTCCAAAGACATATATGGCTGAAGAAGACAAATGTCCAGAGGACATATAACTACCCCAACAAGAAGCACTTACTGCAGCGAGCAACAAAGTCAGTGTTTGTGTCGGGGTAATTACTCTGACCAGATATATAAAGCGTCGTGTGAATCCTGGACTGCAATCTGTTGAATATAAACTATGCTTTAGTTTCAATTTTACTTTGCATTGTGGACATTGTCACAACCAAGACAACCCCAAAGAGAAGCACTTGTGAATAAAAGAATCAACAGTGGTTCCTTTGAGGTGATCTGAGAGTGATTGAAGACAGAACATGATGGCACCAGGTTCAAACACGATGGATACTAGGGCCGTCTTCGAACCAACGACTTACAAATAAAACATTAAATGGCATAAAATGAATCAACTCTTCATTCTGAGTGTTTGAAAGGTCAGCAAGACTACCCCAACAATTAGCACTTACTGTATTCCAAATATCAAGTCAGTGCCTGTGTTAAGGTCATTTTGCAGACCAAATCCTGAAAAACACCTTTTGGATCAAAAGCTCTCAAGAGAGAGAAGCACTTATGGACACTATTCAGCATCAGTGTGTCTGTTTGAGGGATTCTCCGTGCAATATCTTCATCAGCTAGCGTTGGTAGAGTTTGTCTCTTTCAACCGTCCCAACAGGAAGCACTTCCTGAATAAAAAAAAAACAACTAAACAGTTAATGCTCATGTTGGGCCCATAGCAAGGACTGTTCATCAGACCTCTTTCTTCCATGAAGTCCAGAGCAGCTCTTCTTCCATGTTGTTTCTCACATGCAGTTTTCTGATGAGGTTTGTCCAACTTTTATCCTGAATGCTTCCACAAACTCCACCTATTTCTTCCACAAGTTTCTACGATGGGGGTATTGCCCATCAGACTGTCCATCAAGGAACAATGCTGTCATCAAGAATGCAAAACATTAGGTGTTGATGATTGGTCAATCAGCTTTCAATGTGTTTACTTCATGAAGATTTGTAACAGACAAGGACACAGTTCTGTGTTAGCTTTACACTGGGCACTGTTGAAATATAATTCAAGTCAAGATAAAACTTGGATTCAATCCTTCTTTCAGATCAATAAGAGTCTGAATCCATAATGGATCCAGAAAGGATTTCTTTCCATTGTGAGGAAAATGTGCAGTTTTTCTCAAGTCAGGACAGAAAAACACCCCAACGTTCAAGCACTTTCCAAAAATTCCTTCAAAGAATGTGCATAAAGTTGAAGTATATCTCATACTGAAATTTCCAAAGACATATATGGCTGAAGAAGACAAATGTCCAGAGGACATATAACTACCCCAACAAGAAGCACTTACTGCAGCGAGCAACAAAGTCAGTGTTTGTGTCGGGGTAATTACTCTGACCAGATATATAAAGCGTCGTGTGAATCCTGGACTGCAATCTGTTGAATATAAACTATGCTTTAGTTTCAATTTTACTTTGCATTGTGGACATTGTCACAACCAAGACAACCCCAAAGAGAAGCACTTGTGAATAAAAGAATCAACAGTGGTTCCTTTGAGGTGATCTGAGAGTGATTGAAGACAGATCATGATGGCACCAGGTTCAAACACGATGGATACTAGGGCCGTCTTCGAACCAACGCCTTACAAATAAAACATTAAATGGCATAAAATGAATCAACTCTTCATTCTGAGTGTTTGAAATGTCAGCAAGACTACCCCAACAATTAGCACTTACTGTATTCCAAATATCAAGTCAGTGCCTGTGTTAAGGTCATTTTGCAGACCAAATCCTGAAAAACACCTTTTGGATCAAAAGCTCTCAAGAGAGAGAGAAGCACTTATGGACACTATTCAGCATCAGTGTGTCTGTTTGAGGGATTCTCCGTGCAATATCTTCATCAGCTAGCGTTGGTAGAGTTTGTCTCTTTCAACCGTCCCAACAGGAAGCACTTCCTGAATAAAAAAAATACAACTAAACAGTTAATGCTCATGTTGGGCCCATAGCAAGGACTGTTCATCAGACCTCTTTCTTCCATGAAGTCCAGAGCAGCTCTTCTTCCATGTTGTTTCTCACATGCAGTTTTCTGATGAGGTTTGTCCAACTTTTATCCTGAATGCTTCCACAAACTCCACCTATTTCTTCCACAAGTTTCTACGATGGGGGTATTGCCCATCAGACTGTCCATCAAGGAACAATGCTGTCATCAAGAATGCAAAACATTAGGTGTTGATGATTGGTCAATCAGCTTTCAATGTGTTTACTTCATGAAGATTTGTAACAGACAAGGACACAGTTCTGTGTTAGCTTTACACTGGGCACTGTTGAAATATAATTCAAGTCAAGATAAAACTTGGATTCAATCCTTCTTTCAGATCAATAAGAGTCTGAATCCATAATGGATCCAGAAAGGATTTCTTTCCATTGTGAGGAAAATGTGCAGTTTTTCTCAAGTCAGGACAGAAAAACACCCCAACGTTCAAGCACTTTCCAAAAATTCCTTCAAAGAATGTGCATAAAGTTGAAGTATATCTCATACTGAAATTTCCATAGACATATATGGCTGAAGAAGACAAATGTCCAGAGGACATATAACTACCCCAACAAGAAGCACTTACTGCAGCGAGCAACAAAGTCAGTGTTTGTGTCGGGGTAATTACTCTGACCAGATATATAAAGCGTCGTGTGAATCCTGGACTGCAATCTGTTGAATATAAACTATGCTTTAGTTTCAATTTTACTTTGCATTGTGGACATTGTCACAACCAAGACAACCCCAAAGAGAAGCACTTGTGAATAAAAGAATCAACAGTGGTTCCTTTGAGGTGATCTGAGAGTGATTGAAGACAGATCATGATGGCACCAGGTTCAAACACGATGGATACTAGGGCCGTCTTCGAACCAACGCCTTACAAATAAAACATTAAATGGCATAAAATGAATCAACTCTTCATTCTGAGTGTTTGAAATGTCAGCAAGACTACCCCAACAATTAGCACTTACTGTATTCCAAATATCAAGTCAGTGCCTGTGTTAAGGTCATTTTGCAGACCAAATCCTGAAAAACACCTTTTGG
This sequence comes from Telmatherina bonti, assembly GCF_933228915.1. NCBI lineage: Eukaryota > Metazoa > Chordata > Actinopteri > Atheriniformes > Telmatherinidae > Telmatherina > Telmatherina bonti. The sequence goes on from NC_136610.1 coordinate 5,879,016, forward strand.
ATCAAAAGCTCTCAAGAGAGAGAAGCACTTATGGACACTATTCAGCATCAGTGTGTCTGTTTGAGGGATTCTCCGTGCAATATCTTCATCAGCTAGCGTTGGTAGAGTTTGTCTCTTTCAACCGTCCCAACAGGAAGCACTTCCTGAATAAAAAAAATACAACTAAACAGTTAATGCTCATGTTGGGCCCATAGCAAGGACTGTTCATCAGACCTCTTTCTTCCATGAAGTCCAGAGCAGCTCTTCTTCCATGTTGTTTCTCACATGCAGTTTTCTGATGAGGTTTGTCCAACTTTTATCCTGAATGCTTCCACAAACTCCACCTATTTCTTCCACAAGTTTCTACGATGGGGGTATTGCCCATCAGAAGGTCCATCAAGGAACAATGCTGTCATCAAGAATGCAAAACATTAGGTGTTGATGATTGGTCAATCAGCTTTCAATGTGTTTACTTCATGAAGATTTGTAACAGACAAGGACACAGTTCTGTGTTAGCTTTACACTGGGCACTGTTGAAATATAATTCAAGTCAAGATAAAACTTGGATTCAATCCTTCTTTCAGATCAATAAGAGTCTGAATCCATAATGGATCCAGAAAGGATTTCTTTCCATTGTGAGGAAAATGTGCAGGTTTTCTCAAGTCAGGACAGAAAGACACCCCAACTTTCAAGCACTTTCCAAAAATTCCTTCAAAGAATGTGCATAAAGTTGAAGTATATCTCATACTGAAATTTCCAAAGACATATATGGCTGAAGAAGACAAATGTCCAGAGGACATATAACTACCCCAACAAGAAGCACTTACTGCAGCGAGCAACAAAGTCAGTGTTTGTGTCGAGGTAATTACTCTGACCAGATATATAAAGCGTCGTATGAATCCTGGACTGCAATCTGTTGAATATAAACTATGCTTTAGTTTCAATTTTACTTTGCATTGTGGACATTGTCACAACCAAGACAACCCCAAAGAGAAGCACTTGTGAATAAAAGAATCAACAGTGGTTCCTTTGAGGTGATCTGAGAGTGATTGAAGACAGAACATGATGGCACCAGGTTCAAACACGATGGATACTAGGGCCGTCTTCGAACCAACGACTTACAAATAAAACATTAAATGGCATAAAATGAATCAACTCTTCATTCTGAGTGTTTGAAAGGTCAGCAAGACTACCCCAACAATTAGCACTTACTGTATTCCAAATATCAAGTCAGTGCCTGTGTTAAGGTCATTTTGCAGACCAAATCCTGAAAAACACCTTTTGGATCAAAAGCTCTCAAGAGAGAGAGAAGCACTTATGGACACTATTCAGCATCAGTGTGTCTGTTTGAGGGATTCTCCGTGCAATATCTTCATCAGCTAGCGTTGGTAGAGTTTGTCTCTTTCAACCGTCCCAACAGGAAGCACTTCCTGAATAAAAAAATACAACTAAACAGTTAATGCTCATGTTGGGCCCATAGCAAGGACTGTTCATCAGACCTCTTTCTTCCATGAAGTCCAGAGCAGCTCTTCTTCCATGTTGTTTCTCACATGCAGTTTTCTGATGAGGTTTGTCCAACTTTTATCCTGAATGCTTCCACAAACTCCACCTATTTCTTCCACAAGTTTCTACGATGGGGGTATTGCCCATCAGAAGGTCCATCAAGGAACAATGCTGTCATCAAGAATGCAAAACATTAGGTGTTGATGATTGGTCAATCAGCTTTCAATGTGTTTACTTCATGAAGATTTGTAACAGACAAGGACACAGTTCTGTGTTAGCTTTACACTGGGCACTGTTGAAATATAATTCAAGTCAAGATAAAACTTGGATTCAATCCTTCTTTCAGATCAATAAGAGTCTGAATCCATAATGGATCCAGAAAGGATTTCTTTCCATTGTGAGGAAAATGTGCAGTTTTTCTCAAGTCAGGACAGAAAGACACCCCAACGTTCAAGCACTTTCCAAAAATTCCTTCAAAGAATGTGCATAAAGTTGAAGTATATCTCATACTGAAATTTCCAAAGACATATATGGCTGAAGAAGACAAATGTCCAGAGGACATATAACTACCCCAACAAGAAGCACTTACTGCAGCGAGCAACAAAGTCAGTGTTTGTGTCGAGGTAATTACTCTGACCAGATATATAAAGCGTCGTATGAATCCTGGACTGCAATCTGTTGAATATAAACTATGCTTTAGTTTCAATTTTACTTTGCATTGTGGACATTGTCACAACCAAGACAACCCCAAAGAGAAGCACTTGTGAATAAAAGAATCAACAGTGGTTCCTTTGAGGTGATCTGAGAGTGATTGAAGACAGAACATGATGGCACCAGGTTCAAACACGATGGATACTAGGGCCGTCTTCGAACCAACGACTTACAAATAAAACATTAAATGGCATAAAATGAATCAACTCTTCATTCTGAGTGTTTGAAAGGTCAGCAAGACTACCCCAACAATTAGCACTTACTGTATTCCAAATATCAAGTCAGTGCCTGTGTTAAGGTCATTTTGCAGACCAAATCCTGAAAAACACCTTTTGGATCAAAAGCTCTCAAGAGAGAGAGAAGCACTTATGGACACTATTCAGCATCAGTGTGTCTGTTTGAGGGATTCTCCGTGCAATATCTTCATCAGCTAGCGTTGGTAGAGTTTGTCTCTTTCAACCGTCCCAACAGGAAGCACTTCCTGAATAAAAAAATACAACTAAACAGTTAATGCTCATGTTGGGCCCATAGCAAGGACTGTTCATCAGACCTCTTTCTTCCATGAAGTCCAGAGCAGCTCTTCTTCCATGTTGTTTCTCACATGCAGTTTTCTGATGAGGTTTGTCCAACTTTTATCCTGAATGGGGTAGTCTTGCTGACATTTCAAACACTCAGAAAACACAATTTTCCATTGTGAGGAAAATGTGCAGGTTTTCTCAAGTCAGGACAGAAAGACACCCCAACGTTCAAGCACTTTCCAAAAATTCCTTCAAAGAATGTGCATAAAGTTGAAGTATATCTCATACTGAAATTTCTAAAGACATATATGGCTGAAGAAGACAAATGTCCAGAGGACATATAACTACCCCAACAAGAAGCACTTACTGCAGCGAGCAACAAAGTCAGTGTTTGTGTCGGGGTAATTACTCTGACCAGATATATAAAGCGTCGTGTGAATCCTGGACTGCAATCTGTTGAATATAAACTATGCTTTAGTTTCAATTTTACTTTGCATTGTGGACATTGTCACAACCAAGACAACCCCAAAGAGAAGCACTTGTGAATAAAAGAATCAACAGTGGTTCCTTTGAGGTGATCTGAGAGTGATTGAAGACAGATCATGATGGCACCAGGTTCAAACACGATGGATACTAGGGCCGTCTTCGAACCAACGCCTTACAAATAAAACATTAAATGGCATAAAATGAATCAACTCTTCATTCTGAGTGTTTGAAATGTCAGCAAGACTACCCCAACAATTAGCACTTACTGTATTCCAAATATCAAGTCAGTGCCTGTGTTAAGGTCATTTTGCAGACCAAATCCTGAAAAACACCTTTTGGATCAAAAGCTCTCAAGAGAGAGAGAAGCACTTATGGACACTATTCAGCATCAGTGTGTCTGTTTGAGGGATTCTCCGTGCAATATCTTCATCAGCTAGCGTTGGTAGAGTTTGTCTCTTTCAACCGTCCCAACAGGAAGCACTTCCTGAATAAAAAAATACAACTAAACAGTTAATGCTCATGTTGGGCCCATAGCAAGGACTGTTCATCAGACCTCTTTCTTCCATGAAGTCCAGAGCAGCTCTTCTTCCATGTTGTTTCTCACATGCAGTTTTCTGATGAGGTTTGTCCAACTTTTATCCTGAATGCTTCCACAAACTCCACCTATTTCTTCCACAAGTTTCTACGATGGGGGTATTGCCCATCAGAAGGTCCATCAAGGAACAATGCTGTCATCAAGAATGCAAAACATTAGGTGTTGATAATTGGTCAATCAGCTTTCAATGTGTTTACTTCATGAAGATTTGTAACAGACAAGGACACAGTTCTGTGTTAGCTTTACACTGGGCACTGTTGAAATATAATTCAAGTCAAGATAAAACTTGGATTCAATCCTTCTTTCAGATCAATAAGAGTCTGAATCCATAATGGATCCAGAAAGGATTTCTTTCCATTGTGAGGAAAATGTGCAGGTTTTCTCAAGTCAGGACAGAAAGACACCCCAACTTTCAAGCACTTTCCAAAAATTCCTTCAAAGAATGTGCATAAAGTTGAAGTATATCTCATACTGAAATTTCCAAAGACATATATGGCTGAAGAAGACAAATGTCCAGAGGACATATAACTACCCCAACAAGAAGCACTTACTGCAGCGAGCAACAAAGTCAGTGTTTGTGTCGGGGTAATTACTCTGACCAGATATATAAAGCGTCGTGTGAATCCTGGACTGCAATCTGTTGAATATAAACTATGCTTTAGTTTCAATTTTACTTTGCATTGTGGACATTGTCACAACCAAGACAACCCCAAAGAGAAGCACTTGTGAATAAAAGAATCAACAGTGGTTCCTTTGAGGTGATCTGAGAGTGATTGAAGACAGAACATGATGGCACCAGGTTCAAACACGATGGATACTAGGGCCGTCTTCGAACCAACGACTTACAAATAAAACATTAAATGGCATAAAATGAATCAACTCTTCATTCTGAGTGTTTGAAAGGTCAGCAAGACTACCCCAACAATTAGCACTTACTGTATTCCAAATATCAAGTCAGTGCCTGTGTTAAGGTCATTTTGCAGACCAAATCCTGAAAAACACCTTTTGGATCAAAAGCTCTCAAGAGAGAGAAGCACTTATGGACACTATTCAGCATCAGTGTGTCTGTTTGAGGGATTCTCCGTGCAATATCTTCATCAGCTAGCGTTGGTAGAGTTTGTCTCTTTCAACCGTCCCAACAGGAAGCACTTCCTGAATAAAAAAAAAACAACTAAACAGTTAATGCTCATGTTGGGCCCATAGCAAGGACTGTTCATCAGACCTCTTTCTTCCATGAAGTCCAGAGCAGCTCTTCTTCCATGTTGTTTCTCACATGCAGTTTTCTGATGAGGTTTGTCCAACTTTTATCCTGAATGCTTCCACAAACTCCACCTATTTCTTCCACAAGTTTCTACGATGGGGGTATTGCCCATCAGACTGTCCATCAAGGAACAATGCTGTCATCAAGAATGCAAAACATTAGGTGTTGATGATTGGTCAATCAGCTTTCAATGTGTTTACTTCATGAAGATTTGTAACAGACAAGGACACAGTTCTGTGTTAGCTTTACACTGGGCACTGTTGAAATATAATTCAAGTCAAGATAAAACTTGGATTCAATCCTTCTTTCAGATCAATAAGAGTCTGAATCCATAATGGATCCAGAAAGGATTTCTTTCCATTGTGAGGAAAATGTGCAGTTTTTCTCAAGTCAGGACAGAAAAACACCCCAACGTTCAAGCACTTTCCAAAAATTCCTTCAAAGAATGTGCATAAAGTTGAAGTATATCTCATACTGAAATTTCCAAAGACATATATGGCTGAAGAAGACAAATGTCCAGAGGACATATAACTACCCCAACAAGAAGCACTTACTGCAGCGAGCAACAAAGTCAGTGTTTGTGTCGGGGTAATTACTCTGACCAGATATATAAAGCGTCGTGTGAATCCTGGACTGCAATCTGTTGAATATAAACTATGCTTTAGTTTCAATTTTACTTTGCATTGTGGACATTGTCACAACCAAGACAACCCCAAAGAGAAGCACTTGTGAATAAAAGAATCAACAGTGGTTCCTTTGAGGTGATCTGAGAGTGATTGAAGACAGATCATGATGGCACCAGGTTCAAACACGATGGATACTAGGGCCGTCTTCGAACCAACGCCTTACAAATAAAACATTAAATGGCATAAAATGAATCAACTCTTCATTCTGAGTGTTTGAAATGTCAGCAAGACTACCCCAACAATTAGCACTTACTGTATTCCAAATATCAAGTCAGTGCCTGTGTTAAGGTCATTTTGCAGACCAAATCCTGAAAAACACCTTTTGGATCAAAAGCTCTCAAGAGAGAGAGAAGCACTTATGGACACTATTCAGCATCAGTGTGTCTGTTTGAGGGATTCTCCGTGCAATATCTTCATCAGCTAGCGTTGGTAGAGTTTGTCTCTTTCAACCGTCCCAACAGGAAGCACTTCCTGAATAAAAAAATACAACTAAACAGTTAATGCTCATGTTGGGCCCATAGCAAGGACTGTTCATCAGACCTCTTTCTTCCATGAAGTCCAGAGCAGCTCTTCTTCCATGTTGTTTCTCACATGCAGTTTTCTGATGAGGTTTGTCCAACTTTTATCCTGAATGCTTCCACAAACTCCACCTATTTCTTCCACAAGTTTCTACGATGGGGGTATTGCCCATCAGAAGGTCCATCAAGGAACAATGCTGTCATCAAGAATGCAAAACATTAGGTGTTGATGATTGGTCAATCAGCTTTCAATGTGTTTACTTCATGAAGATTTGTAACAGACAAGGACACAGTTCTGTGTTAGCTTTACACTGGGCACTGTTGAAATATAATTCAAGTCAAGATAAAACTTGGATTCAATCCTTCTTTCAGATCAATAAGAGTCTGAATCCATAATGGATCCAGAAAGGATTTCTTTCCATTGTGAGGAAAATGTGCAGGTTTTCTCAAGTCAGGACAGAAAGACACCCCAACTTTCAAGCACTTTCCAAAAATTCCTTCAAAGAATGTGCATAAAGTTGAAGTATATCTCATACTGAAATTTCTAAAGACATATATGGCTGAAGAAGACAAATGTCCAGAGGACATATAACTACCCCAACAAGAAGCACTTACTGCAGCGAGCAACAAAGTCAGTGTTTGTGTCGGGGTAATTACTCTGACCAGATATATAAAGCGTCGTGTGAATCCTGGACTGCAATCTGTTGAATATAAACTATGCTTTAGTTTCAATTTTACTTTGCATTGTGGACATTGTCACAACCAAGACAACCCCAAAGAGAAGCACTTGTGAATAAAAGAATCAACAGTGGTTCCTTTGAGGTGATCTGAGAGTGATTGAAGACAGATCATGATGGCACCAGGTTCAAACACGATGGATACTAGGGCCGTCTTCGAACCAACGCCTTACAAATAAAACATTAAATGGCATAAAATGAATCAACTCTTCATTCTGAGTGTTTGAAATGTCAGCAAGACTACCCCAACAATTAGCACTTACTGTATTCCAAATATCAAGTCAGTGCCTGTGTTAAGGTCATTTTGCAGACCAAATCCTGAAAAACACCTTTTGGATCAAAAGCTCTCAAGAGAGAGAGAAGCACTTATGGACACTATTCAGCATCAGTGTGTCTGTTTGAGGGATTCTCCGTGCAATATCTTCATCAGCTAGCGTTGGTAGAGTTTGTCTCTTTCAACCGTCCCAACAGGAAGCACTTCCTGAATAAAAAAATACAACTAAACAGTTAATGCTCATGTTGGGCCCATAGCAAGGACTGTTCATCAGACCTCTTTCTTCCATGAAGTCCAGAGCAGCTCTTCTTCCATGTTGTTTCTCACATGCAGTTTTCTGATGAGGTTTGTCCAACTTTTATCCTGAATGCTTCCACAAACTCCACCTATTTCTTCCACAAGTTTCTACGATGGGGGTATTGCCCATCAGAAGGTCCATCAAGGAACAATGCTGTCATCAAGAATGCAAAACATTAGGTGTTGATGATTGGTCAATCAGCTTTCAATGTGTTTACTTCATGAAGATTTGTAACAGACAAGGACACAGTTCTGTGTTAGCTTTACACTGGGCACTGTTGAAATATAATTCAAGTCAAGATAAAACTTGGATTCAATCCTTCTTTCAGATCAATAAGAGTCTGAATCCATAATGGATCCAGAAAGGATTTCTTTCCATTGTGAGGAAAATGTGCAGGTTTTCTCAAGTCAGGACAGAAAGACACCCCAACTTTCAAGCACTTTCCAAAAATTCCTTCAAAGAATGTGCATAAAGTTGAAGTATATCTCATACTGAAATTTCTAAAGACATATATGGCTGAAGAAGACAAATGTCCAGAGGACATATAACTACCCCAACAAGAAGCACTTACTGCAGCGAGCAACAAAGTCAGTGTTTGTGTCGGGGTAATTACTCTGACCAGATATATAAAGCGTCGTGTGAATCCTGGACTGCAATCTGTTGAATATAAACTATGCTTTAGTTTCAATTTTACTTTGCATTGTGGACATTGTCACAACCAAGACAACCCCAAAGAGAAGCACTTGTGAATAAAAGAATCAACAGTGGTTCCTTTGAGGTGATCTGAGAGTGATTGAAGACAGATCATGATGGCACCAGGTTCAAACACGATGGATACTAGGGCCGTCTTCGAACCAACGCCTTACAAATAAAACATTAAATGGCATAAAATGAATCAACTCTTCATTCTGAGTGTTTGAAAGGTCAGCAAGACTACCCCAACAATTAGCACTTACTGTATTCCAAATATCAAGTCAGTGCCTGTGTTAAGGTCATTTTGCAGACCAAATCCTGAAAAACACCTTTTGGATCAAAAGCTCTCAAGAGAGAGAGAAGCACTTATGGACACTATTCAGCATCAGTGTGTCTGTTTGAGGGATTCTCCGTGCAATATCTTCATCAGCTAGCGTTGGTAGAGTTTGTCTCTTTCAACCGTCCCAACAGGAAGCACTTCCTGAATAAAAAAAAACAACTAAACAGTTAATGCTCATGTTGGGCCCATAGCAAGGACTGTTCATCAGACCTCTTTCTTCCATGAAGTCCAGAGCAGCTCTTCTTCCATGTTGTTTCTCACATGCAGTTTTCTGATGAGGTTTGTCCAACTTTTATCCTGAATGCTTCCACAAACTCCACCTATTTCTTCCACAAGTTTCTACGATGGGGGTATTGCCCATCAGACTGTCCATCAAGGAACAATGCTGTCATCAAGAATGCAAAACATTAGGTGTTGATGATTGGTCAATCAGCTTTCAATGTGTTTACTTCATGAAGATTTGTAACAGACAAGGACACAGTTCTGTGTTAGCTTTACACTGGGCACTGTTGAAATATAATTCAAGTCAAGATAAAACTTGGATTCAATCCTTCTTTCAGATCAATAAGAGTCTGAATCCATAATGGATCCAGAAAGGATTTCTTTCCATTGTGAGGAAAATGTGCAGTTTTTCTCAAGTCAGGACAGAAAAACACCCCAACGTTCAAGCACTTTCCAAAAATTCCTTCAAAGAATGTGCATAAAGTTGAAGTATATCTCATACTGAAATTTCCAAAGACATATATGGCTGAAGAAGACAAATGTCCAGAGGACATATAACTACCCCAACAAGAAGCACTTACTGCAGCGAGCAACAAAGTCAGTGTTTGTGTCGGGGTAATTACTCTGACCAGATATATAAAGCGTCGTGTGAATCCTGGACTGCAATCTGTTGAATATAAACTATGCTTTAGTTTCAATTTTACTTTGCATTGTGGACATTGTCACAACCAAGACAACCCCAAAGAGAAGCACTTGTGAATAAAAGAATCAACAGTGGTTCCTTTGAGGTGATCTGAGAGTGATTGAAGACAGATCATGATGGCACCAGGTTCAAACACGATGGATACTAGGGCCGTCTTCGAACCAACGCCTTACAAATAAAACATTAAATGGCATAAAATGAATCAACTCTTCATTCTGAGTGTTTGAAATGTCAGCAAGACTACCCCAACAATTAGCACTTACTGTATTCCAAATATCAAGTCAGTGCCTGTGTTAAGGTCATTTTGCAGACCAAATCCTGAAAAACACCTTTTGGATCAAAAGCTCTCAAGAGAGAGAGAAGCACTTATGGACACTATTCAGCATCAGTGTGTCTGTTTGAGGGATTCTCCGTGCAATATCTTCATCAGCTAGCGTTGGTAGAGTTTGTCTCTTTCAACCGTCCCAACAGGAAGCACTTCCTGAATAAAAAAAAAACAACTAAACAGTTAATGCTCATGTTGGGCCCATAGCAAGGACTGTTCATCAGACCTCTTTCTTCCATGAAGTCCAGAGCAGCTCTTCTTCCATGTTGTTTCTCACATGCAGTTTTCTGATGAGGTTTGTCCAACTTTTATCCTGAATGCTTCCACAAACTCCACCTATTTCTTCCACAAGTTTCTACGATGGGGGTATTGCCCATCAGACTGTCCATCAAGGAACAATGCTGTCATCAAGAATGCAAAACATTAGGTGTTGATGATTGGTCAATCAGCTTTCAATGTGTTTACTTCATGAAGATTTGTAACAGACAAGGACACAGTTCTGTGTTAGCTTTACACTGGGCACTGTTGAAATATAATTCAAGTCAAGATAAAACTTGGATTCAATCCTTCTTTCAGATCAATAAGAGTCTGAATCCATAATGGATCCAGAAAGGATTTCTTTCCATTGTGAGGAAAATGTGCAGTTTTTCTCAAGTCAGGACAGAAAAACACCCCAACGTTCAAGCACTTTCCAAAAATTCCTTCAAAGAATGTGCATAAAGTTGAAGTATATCTCATACTGAAATTTCCAAAGACATATATGGCTGAAGAAGACAAATGTCCAGAGGACATATAACTACCCCAACAAGAAGCACTTACTGCAGCGAGCAACAAAGTCAGTGTTTGTGTCGGGGTAATTACTCTGACCAGATATATAAAGCGTCGTGTGAATCCTGGACTGCAATCTGTTGAATATAAATTATGCTTTAGTTTCAATTTTACTTTGCATTGTGGACATTGTCACAACCAAGACAACCCCAAAGAGAAGCACTTGTGAATAAAAGAATCAACAGTGGTTCCTTTGAGGTGATCTGAGAGTGATTGAAGACAGATCATGATGGCACCAGGTTCAAACACGATGGATACTAGGGCCGTCTTCGAACCAACGCCTTACAAATAAAACATTAAATGGCATAAAATGAATCAACTCTTCATTCTGAGTGTTTGAAATGTCAGCAAGACTACCCCAACAATTAGCACTTACTGTATTCCAAATATCAAGTCAGTGCCTGTGTTAAGGTCATTTTGCAGACCAAATCCTGAAAAACACCTTTTGGATCAAAAGCTCTCAAGAGAGAGAGAAGCACTTATGGACACTATTCAGCATCAGTGTGTCTGTTTGAGGGATTCTCCGTGCAATATCTTCATCAGCTAGCGTTGGTAGAGTTTGTCTCTTTCAACCGTCCCAACAGGAAGCACTTCCTGAATAAAAAAAAAACAACTAAACAGTTAATGCTCATGTTGGGCCCATAGCAAGGACTGTTCATCAGACCTCTTTCTTCCATGAAGTCCAGAGCAGCTCTTCTTCCATGTTGTTTCTCACATGCAGTTTTCTGATGAGGTTTGTCCAACTTTTATCCTGAATGCTTCCACAAACTCCACCTATTTCTTCCACAAGTTTCTACGATGGGGGTATTGCCCATCAGAAGGTCCATCAAGGAACAATGCTGTCATCAAGAATGCAAAACATTAGGTGTTGATGATTGGTCAATCAGCTTTCAATGTGTTTACTTCATGAAGATTTGTAACAGACAAGGACACAGTTCTGTGTTAGCTTTACACTGGGCACTGTTGAAATATAATTCAAGTCAAGATAAAACTTGGATTCAATCCTTCTTTCAGATCAATAAGAGTCTGAATCCATAATGGATCCAGAAAGGATTTCTTTCCATTGTGAGGAAAATGTGCAGGTTTTCTCAAGTCAGGACAGAAAGACACCCCAACTTTCAAGCACTTTCCAAAAATTCCTTCAAAGAATGTGCATAAAGTTGAAGTATATCTCATACTGAAATTTCTAAAGACATATATGGCTGAAGAAGACAAATGTCCAGAGGACATATAACTACCCCAACAAGAAGCACTTACTGCAGCGAGCAACAAAGTCAGTGTTTGTGTCGGGGTAATTACTCTGACCAGATATATAAAGCGTCGTGTGAATCCTGGACTGCAATCTGTTGAATATAAACTATGCTTTAGTTTCAATTTTACTTTGCATTGTGGACATTGTCACAACCAAGACAACCCCAAAGAGAAGCACTTGTGAATAAAAGAATCAACAGTGGTTCCTTTGAGGTGATCTGAGAGTGATTGAAGACAGATCATGATGGCACCAGGTTCAAACACGATGGATACTAGGGCCGTCTTCGAACCAACGCCTTACAAATAAAACATTAAATGGCATAAAATGAATCAACTCTTCATTCTGAGTGTTTGAAATGTCAGCAAGACTACCCCAACAATTAGCACTTACTGTATTCCAAATATCAAGTCAGTGCCTGTGTTAAGGTCATTTTGCAGACCAAATCCTGAAAAACACCTTTTGGATCAAAAGCTCTCAAGAGAGAGAGAAGCACTTATGGACACTATTCAGCATCAGTGTGTCTGTTTGAGGGATTCTCCGTGCAATATCTTCATCAGCTAGCGTTGGTAGAGTTTGTCTCTTTCAACCGTCCCAACAGGAAGCACTTCCTGAATAAAAAAATACAACTAAACAGTTAATGCTCATGTTGGGCCCATAGCAAGGACTGTTCATCAGACCTCTTTCTTCCATGAAGTCCAGAGCAGCTCTTCTTCCATGTTGTTTCTCACATGCAGTTTTCTGATGAGGTTTGTCCAACTTTTATCCTGAATGCTTCCACAAACTCCACCTATTTCTTCCACAAGTTTCTACGATGGGGGTATTGCCCATCAGAAGGTCCATCAAGGAACAATGCTGTCATCAAGAATGCAAAACATTAGGTGTTGATGATTGGTCAATCAGCTTTCAATGTGTTTACTTCATGAAGATTTGTAACAGACAAGGACACAGTTCTGTGTTAGCTTTACACTGGGCACTGTTGAAATATAATTCAAGTCAAGATAAAACTTGGATTCAATCCTTCTTTCAGATCAATAAGAGTCTGAATCCATAATGGATCCAGAAAGGATTTCTTTCCATTGTGAGGAAAATGTGCAGTTTTTCTCAAGTCAGGACAGAAAGACACCCCAACGTTCAAGCACTTTCCAAAATTTCCTTCAAAGAATGTGCATAAAGTTGAAGTATATATCATACTGAAATTTCCAAAGACATATATGGCTGAAGAAGACAAATGTCCAGAGGACATATAACTACCCCAACAAGAAGCACTTACTGCAGCGAGCAACAAAGTCAGTGTTTGTGTCGGGGTAATTACTCTGACCAGATATATAAAGCGTCGTGTGAATCCTGGACTGCAATCTGTTGAATATAAACTATGCTTTAGTTTCAATTTTACTTTGCATTGTGGACATTGTCACAACCAAGACAACCCCAAAGAGAAGCACTTGTGAATAAAAGAATCAACAGTGGTTCCTTTGAGGTGATCTGAGAGTGATTGAAGACAGATCATGATGGCACCAGGTTCAAACACGATGGATACTAGGGCCGTCTTCGAACCAACGCCTTACAAATAAAACATTAAATGGCATAAAATGAATCAACTCTTCATTCTGAGTGTTTGAAATGTCAGCAAGACTACCCCAACAATTAGCACTTACTGTATTCCAAATATCAAGTCAGTGCCTGTGTTAAGGTCATTTTGCAGACCAAATCCTGAAAAACACCTTTTGGATCAAAAGCTCTCAAGAGAGAGAGAAGCACTTATGGACACTATTCAGCATCAGTGTGTCTGTTTGAGGGATTCTCCGTGCAATATCTTCATCAGCTAGCGTTGGTAGAGTTTGTCTCTTTCAACCGTCCCAACAGGAAGCACTTCCTGAATAAAAAAATACAACTAAACAGTTAATGCTCATGTTGGGCCCATAGCAAGGACTGTTCATCAGACCTCTTTCTTCCATGAAGTCCAGAGCAGCTCTTCTTCCATGTTGTTTCTCACATGCAGTTTTCTGATGAGGTTTGTCCAACTTTTATCCTGAATGCTTCCGCAAACTCCACCTATTTCTTCCACAAGTTTCTACGATGGGGGTATTGCCCATCAGAAGGTCCATCAAGGAACAATGCTGTCATCAAGAATGCAAAACATTAGGTGTTGATGATTGGTCAATCAGCTTTCAATGTGTTTACTTCATGAAGATTTGTAACAGACAAGGACACAGTTCTGTGTTAGCTTTACACTGGGCACTGTTGAAATATAATTCAAGTCAAGATAAAACTTGGATTCAATCCTTCTTTCAGATCAATAAGAGTCTGAATCCATAATGGATCCAGAAAGGATTTCTTTCCATTGTGAGGAAAATGTGCAGGTTTTCTCAAGTCAGGACAGAAAGACACCCCAACTTTCAAGCACTTTCCAAAAATTCCTTCAAAGAATGTGCATAAAGTTGAAGTATATCTCATACTGAAATTTCTAAAGACATATATGGCTGAAGAAGACAAATGTCCAGAGGACATATAACTACCCCAACAAGAAGCACTTACTGCAGCGAGCAACAAAGTCAGTGTTTGTGTCGGGGTAATTACTCTGACCAGATATATAAAGCGTCGTGTGAATCCTGGACTGCAATCTGTTGAATATAAACTATGCTTTAGTTTCAATTTTACTTTGCATTGTGGACATTGTCACAACCAAGACAACCCCAAAGAGAAGCACTTGTGAATAAAAGAATCAACAGTGGTTCCTTTGAGGTGATCTGAGAGTGATTGAAGACAGATCATGATGGCACCAGGTTCAAACACGATGGATACTAGGGCCGTCTTCGAACCAACGCCTTACAAATAAAACATTAAATGGCATAAAATGAATCAACTCTTCATTCTGAGTGTTTGAAATGTCAGCAAGACTACCCCAACAATTAGCACTTACTGTATTCCAAATATCAAGTCAGTGCCTGTGTTAAGGTCATTTTGCAGACCAAATCCTGAAAAACACCTTTTGGATCAAAAGCTCTCAAGAGAGAGAGAAGCACTTATGGACACTATTCAGCATCAGTGTGTCTGTTTGAGGGATTCTCCGTGCAATATCTTCATCAGCTAGCGTTGGTAGAGTTTGTCTCTTTCAACCGTCCCAACAGGAAGCACTTCCTGAATAAAAAAATACAACTAAACAGTTAATGCTCATGTTGGGCCCATAGCAAGGACTGTTCATCAGACCTCTTTCTTCCATGAAGTCCAGAGCAGCTCTTCTTCCATGTTGTTTCTCACATGCAGTTTTCTGATGAGGTTTGTCCAACTTTTATCCTGAATGCTTCCACAAACTCCACCTATTTCTTCCACAAGTTTCTACGATGGGGGTATTGCCCATCAGAAGGTCCATCAAGGAACAATGCTGTCATCAAGAATGCAAAACATTAGGTGTTGATGATTGGTCAATCAGCTTTCAATGTGTTTACTTCATGAAGATTTGTAACAGACAAGGACACAGTTCTGTGTTAGCTTTACACTGGGCACTGTTGAAATATAATTCAAGTCAAGATAAAACTTGGATTCAATCCTTCTTTCAGATCAATAAGAGTCTGAATCCATAATGGATCCAGAAAGGATTTCTTTCCATTGTGAGGAAAATGTGCAGGTTTTCTCAAGTCAGGACAGAAAGACACCCCAACTTTCAAGCACTTTCCAAAAATTCCTTCAAAGAATGTGCATAAAGTTGAAGTATATCTCATACTGAAATTTCTAAAGACATATATGGCTGAAGAAGACAAATGTCCAGAGGACATATAACTACCCCAACAAGAAGCACTTACTGCAGCGAGCAACAAAGTCAGTGTTTGTGTCGGGGTAATTACTCTGACCAGATATATAAAGCGTCGTGTGAATCCTGGACTGCAATCTGTTGAATATAAACTATGCTTTAGTTTCAATTTTACTTTGCATTGTGGACATTGTCACAACCAAGACAACCCCAAAGAGAAGCACTTGTGAATAAAAGAATCAACAGTGGTTCCTTTGAGGTGATCTGAGAGTGATTGAAGACAGATCATGATGGCACCAGGTTCAAACACGATGGATACTAGGGCCGTCTTCGAACCAACGCCTTACAAATAAAACATTAAATGGCATAAAATGAATCAACTCTTCATTCTGAGTGTTTGAAATGTCAGCAAGACTACCCCAACAATTAGCACTTACTGTATTCCAAATATCAAGTCAGTGCCTGTGTTAAGGTCATTTTGCAGACCAAATCCTGAAAAACACCTTTTGGATCAAAAGCTCTCAAGAGAGAGAGAAGCACTTATGGACACTATTCAGCATCAGTGTGTCTGTTTGAGGGATTCTCCGTGCAATATCTTCATCAGCTAGCGTTGGTAGAGTTTGTCTCTTTCAACCGTCCCAACAGGAAGCACTTCCTGAATAAAAAAAATACAACTAAACAGTTAATGCTCATGTTGGGCCCATAGCAAGGACTGTTCATCAGACCTCTTTCTTCCATGAAGTCCAGAGCAGCTCTTCTTCCATGTTGTTTCTCACATGCAGTTTTCTGATGAGGTTTGTCCAACTTTTATCCTGAATGCTTCCACAAACTCCACCTATTTCTTCCACAAGTTTCTACGATGGGGGTATTGCCCATCAGAAGGTCCATCAAGGAACAATGCTGTCATCAAGAATGCAAAACATTAGGTGTTGATGATTGGTCAATCAGCTTTCAATGTGTTTACTTCATGAAGATTTGTAACAGACAAGGACACAGTTCTGTGTTAGCTTTACACTGGGCACTGTTGAAATATAATTCAAGTCAAGATAAAACTTGGATTCAATCCTTCTTTCAGATCAATAAGAGTCTGAATCCATAATGGATCCAGAAAGGATTTCTTTCCATTGTGAGGAAAATGTGCAGGTTTTCTCAAGTCAGGACAGAAAGACACCCCAACTTTCAAGCACTTTCCAAAAATTCCTTCAAAGAATGTGCATAAAGTTGAAGTATATCTCATACTGAAATTTCTAAAGACATATATGGCTGAAGAAGACAAATGTCCAGAGGACATATAACTACCCCAACAAGAAGCACTTACTGCAGCGAGCAACAAAGTCAGTGTTTGTGTCGGGGTAATTACTCTGACCAGATATATAAAGCGTCGTGTGAATCCTGGACTGCAATCTGTTGAATATAAACTATGCTTTAGTTTCAATTTTACTTTGCATTGTGGACATTGTCACAACCAAGACAACCCCAAAGAGAAGCACTTGTGAATAAAAGAATCAACAGTGGTTCCTTTGAGGTGATCTGAGAGTGATTGAAGACAGATCATGATGGCACCAGGTTCAAACACGATGGATACTAGGGCCGTCTTCGAACCAACGCCTTATAAATAAAACATTAAATGGCATAAAATGAATCAACTCTTCATTCTGAGTGTTTGAAATGTCAGCAAGACTACCCCAACAATTAGCACTTACTGTATTCCAAATATCAAGTCAGTGCCTGTGTTAAGGTCATTTTGCAGACCAAATCCTGAAAAACACCTTTTGGATCAAAAGCTCTCAAGAGAGAGAGAAGCACTTATGGACACTATTCAGCATCAGTGTGTCTGTTTGAGGGATTCTCCGTGCAATATCTTCATCAGCTAGCGTTGGTAGAGTTTGTCTCTTTCAACCGTCCCAACAGGAAGCACTTCCTGAATAAAAAAATACAACTAAACAGTTAATGCTCATGTTGGGCCCATAGCAAGGACTGTTCATCAGACCTCTTTCTTCCATGAAGTCCAGAGCAGCTCTTCTTCCATGTTGTTTCTCACATGCAGTTTTCTGATGAGGTTTGTCCAACTTTTATCCTGAATGCTTCCACAAACTCCACCTATTTCTTCCACAAGTTTCTACGATGGGGGTATTGCCCATCAGAAGGTCCATCAAGGAACAATGCTGTCATCAAGAATGCAAAACATTAGGTGTTGATGATTGGTCAATCAGCTTTCAATGTGTTTACTTCATGAAGATTTGTAACAGACAAGGACACAGTTCTGTGTTAGCTTTACACTGGGCACTGTTGAAATATAATTCAAGTCAAGATAAAACTTGGATTCAATCCTTCTTTCAGATCAATAAGAGTCTGAATCCATAATGGATCCAGAAAGGATTTCTTTCCATTGTGAGGAAAATGTGCAGGTTTTCTCAAGTCAGGACAGAAAGACACCCCAACTTTCAAGCACTTTCCAAAAATTCCTTCAAAGAATGTGCATAAAGTTGAAGTATATCTCATACTGAAATTTCTAAAGACATATATGGCTGAAGAAGACAAATGTCCAGAGGACATATAACTACCCCAACAAGAAGCACTTACTGCAGCGAGCAACAAAGTCAGTGTTTGTGTCGGGGTAATTACTCTGACCAGATATATAAAGCGTCGTGTGAATCCTGGACTGAAATCTGTTGAATATAAACTATGCTTTAGTTTCAATTTTACTTTGCATTGTGGACATTGTCACAACCAAGACAACCCCAAAGAGAAGCACTTGTGAATGAAAGAATCAACAGTGGTTCCTTTGAGGTGATCTGAGAGTGATTGAAGACAGAACATGATGGCACCAGGTTCAAACACGATGGATACTAGGGCCGTCTTCGAACCAACGACTTACAAATAAAACATTAAATGGCATAAAATGAATCAACTCTTCATTCTGAGTGTTTGAAAGGTCAGCAAGACTACCCCAACAATTAGCACTTACTGTATTCCAAATATCAAGTCAGTGCCTGTGTTAAGGTCATTTTGCAGACCAAATCCTGAAAAACACCTTTTGGATCAAAAGCTCTCAAGAGAGAGAGAAGCACTTATGGACACTATTCAGCATCAGTGTGTCTGTTTGAGGGATTCTCCGTGCAATATCTTCATCAGCTAGCGTTGGTAGAGTTTGTCTCTTTCAACCGTCCCAACAGGATGCACATCCTGAATAAAAAAAAACAACTAAACAGTTAATGCTCATGTTGGGCCCATAGCAAGGACTGTTCATCAGACCTCTTTCTTCCATGAAGTCCAGAGCAGCTCTTCTTCCATGTTGTTTCTCACATGCAGTTTTCTGATGAGGTTTGTCCAACTTTTATCCTGAATGCTTCCACAAACTCCACCTATTTCTTCCACAAGTTTCTACGATGGGGGTATTGCCCATCAGAAGGTCCATCAAGGAACAATGCTGTCATCAAGAATGCAAAACATTAGGTGTTGATAATTGGTCAATCAGCTTTCAATGTGTTTACTTCATGAAGATTTGTAACAGACAAGGACACAGTTCTGTGTTAGCTTTACACTGGGCACTGTTGAAATATAATTCAAGTCAAGATAAAACTTGGATTCAATCCTTCTTTCAGATCAATAAGAGTCTGAATCCATAATGGATCCAGAAAGGATTTCTTTCCATTGTGAGGAAAATGTGCAGGTTTTCTCAAGTCAGGACAGAAAGACACCCCAACTTTCAAGCACTTTCCAAAAATTCCTTCAAAGAATGTGCATAAAGTTGAAGTATATCTCATACTGAAATTTCCAAAGACATATATGGCTGAAGAAGACAAATGTCCAGAGGACATATAACTACCCCAACAAGAAGCACTTACTGCAGCGAGCAACAAAGTCAGTGTTTGTGTCGGGGTAATTACTCTGACCAGATATATAAAGCGTCGTGTGAATCCTGGACTGCAATCTGTTGAATATAAACTATGCTTTAGTTTCAATTTTACTTTGCATTGTGGACATTGTCACAACCAAGACAACCCCAAAGAGAAGCACTTGTGAATAAAAGAATCAACAGTGGTTCCTTTGAGGTGATCTGAGAGTGATTGAAGACAGAACATGATGGCACCAGGTTCAAACACGATGGATACTAGGGCCGTCTTCGAACCAACGACTTACAAATAAAACATTAAATGGCATAAAATGAATCAACTCTTCATTCTGAGTGTTTGAAAGGTCAGCAAGACTACCCCAACAATTAGCACTTACTGTATTCCAAATATCAAGTCAGTGCCTGTGTTAAGGTCATTTTGCAGACCAAATCCTGAAAAACACCTTTTGGATCAAAAGCTCTCAAGAGAGAGAAGCACTTATGGACACTATTCAGCATCAGTGTGTCTGTTTGAGGGATTCTCCGTGCAATATCTTCATCAGCTAGCGTTGGTAGAGTTTGTCTCTTTCAACCGTCCCAACAGGAAGCACTTCCTGAATAAAAAAAAAACAACTAAACAGTTAATGCTCATGTTGGGCCCATAGCAAGGACTGTTCATCAGACCTCTTTCTTCCATGAAGTCCAGAGCAGCTCTTCTTCCATGTTGTTTCTCACATGCAGTTTTCTGATGAGGTTTGTCCAACTTTTATCCTGAATGCTTCCACAAACTCCACCTATTTCTTCCACAAGTTTCTACGATGGGGGTATTGCCCATCAGACTGTCCATCAAGGAACAATGCTGTCATCAAGAATGCAAAACATTAGGTGTTGATGATTGGTCAATCAGCTTTCAATGTGTTTACTTCATGAAGATTTGTAACAGACAAGGACACAGTTCTGTGTTAGCTTTACACTGGGCACTGTTGAAATATAATTCAAGTCAAGATAAAACTTGGATTCAATCCTTCTTTCAGATCAATAAGAGTCTGAATCCATAATGGATCCAGAAAGGATTTCTTTCCATTGTGAGGAAAATGTGCAGTTTTTCTCAAGTCAGGACAGAAAAACACCCCAACGTTCAAGCACTTTCCAAAAATTCCTTCAAAGAATGTGCATAAAGTTGAAGTATATCTCATACTGAAATTTCCAAAGACATATATGGCTGAAGAAGACAAATGTCCAGAGGACATATAACTACCCCAACAAGAAGCACTTACTGCAGCGAGCAACAAAGTCAGTGTTTGTGTCGGGGTAATTACTCTGACCAGATATATAAAGCGTCGTGTGAATCCTGGACTGCAATCTGTTGAATATAAACTATGCTTTAGTTTCAATTTTACTTTGCATTGTGGACATTGTCACAACCAAGACAACCCCAAAGAGAAGCACTTGTGAATAAAAGAATCAACAGTGGTTCCTTTGAGGTGATCTGAGAGTGATTGAAGACAGATCATGATGGCACCAGGTTCAAACACGATGGATACTAGGGCCGTCTTCGAACCAACGCCTTACAAATAAAACATTAAATGGCATAAAATGAATCAACTCTTCATTCTGAGTGTTTGAAATGTCAGCAAGACTACCCCAACAATTAGCACTTACTGTATTCCAAATATCAAGTCAGTGCCTGTGTTAAGGTCATTTTGCAGACCAAATCCTGAAAAACACCTTTTGGATCAAAAGCTCTCAAGAGAGAGAGAAGCACTTATGGACACTATTCAGCATCAGTGTGTCTGTTTGAGGGATTCTCCGTGCAATATCTTCATCAGCTAGCGTTGGTAGAGTTTGTCTCTTTCAACCGTCCCAACAGGAAGCACTTCCTGAATAAAAAAAATACAACTAAACAGTTAATGCTCATGTTGGGCCCATAGCAAGGACTGTTCATCAGACCTCTTTCTTCCATGAAGTCCAGAGCAGCTCTTCTTCCATGTTGTTTCTCACATGCAGTTTTCTGATGAGGTTTGTCCAACTTTTATCCTGAATGCTTCCACAAACTCCACCTATTTCTTCCACAAGTTTCTACGATGGGGGTATTGCCCATCAGACTGTCCATCAAGGAACAATGCTGTCATCAAGAATGCAAAACATTAGGTGTTGATGATTGGTCAATCAGCTTTCAATGTGTTTACTTCATGAAGATTTGTAACAGACAAGGACACAGTTCTGTGTTAGCTTTACACTGGGCACTGTTGAAATATAATTCAAGTCAAGATAAAACTTGGATTCAATCCTTCTTTCAGATCAATAAGAGTCTGAATCCATAATGGATCCAGAAAGGATTTCTTTCCATTGTGAGGAAAATGTGCAGTTTTTCTCAAGTCAGGACAGAAAAACACCCCAACGTTCAAGCACTTTCCAAAAATTCCTTCAAAGAATGTGCATAAAGTTGAAGTATATCTCATACTGAAATTTCCATAGACATATATGGCTGAAGAAGACAAATGTCCAGAGGACATATAACTACCCCAACAAGAAGCACTTACTGCAGCGAGCAACAAAGTCAGTGTTTGTGTCGGGGTAATTACTCTGACCAGATATATAAAGCGTCGTGTGAATCCTGGACTGCAATCTGTTGAATATAAACTATGCTTTAGTTTCAATTTTACTTTGCATTGTGGACATTGTCACAACCAAGACAACCCCAAAGAGAAGCACTTGTGAATAAAAGAATCAACAGTGGTTCCTTTGAGGTGATCTGAGAGTGATTGAAGACAGATCATGATGGCACCAGGTTCAAACACGATGGATACTAGGGCCGTCTTCGAACCAACGCCTTACAAATAAAACATTAAATGGCATAAAATGAATCAACTCTTCATTCTGAGTGTTTGAAATGTCAGCAAGACTACCCCAACAATTAGCACTTACTGTATTCCAAATATCAAGTCAGTGCCTGTGTTAAGGTCATTTTGCAGACCAAATCCTGAAAAACACCTTTTGGATCAAAAGCTCTCAAGAGAGAGAAGCACTTATGGACACTATTCAGCATCAGTGTGTCTGTTTGAGGGATTCTCCGTGCAATATCTTCATCAGCTAGCGTTGGTAGAGTTTGTCTCTTTCAACCGTCCCAACAGGAAGCACTTCCTGAATAAAAAAAATACAACTAAACAGTTAATGCTCATGTTGGGCCCATAGCAAGGACTGTTCATCAGACCTCTTTCTTCCATGAAGTCCAGAGCAGCTCTTCTTCCATGTTGTTTCTCACATGCAGTTTTCTGATGAGGTTTGTCCAACTTTTATCCTGAATGCTTCCACAAACTCCACCTATTTCTTCCACAAGTTTCTACGATGGGGGTATTGCCCATCAGAAGGTCCATCAAGGAACAATGCTGTCATCAAGAATGCAAAACATTAGGTGTTGATGATTGGTCAATCAGCTTTCAATGTGTTTACTTCATGAAGATTTGTAACAGACAAGGACACAGTTCTGTGTTAGCTTTACACTGGGCACTGTTGAAATATAATTCAAGTCAAGATAAAACTTGGATTCAATCCTTCTTTCAGATCAATAAGAGTCTGAATCCATAATGGATCCAGAAAGGATTTCTTTCCATTGTGAGGAAAATGTGCAGGTTTTCTCAAGTCAGGACAGAAAGACACCCCAACTTTCAAGCACTTTCCAAAAATTCCTTCAAAGAATGTGCATAAAGTTGAAGTATATCTCATACTGAAATTTCCAAAGACATATATGGCTGAAGAAGACAAATGTCCAGAGGACATATAACTACCCCAACAAGAAGCACTTACTGCAGCGAGCAACAAAGTCAGTGTTTGTGTCGAGGTAATTACTCTGACCAGATATATAAAGCGTCGTATGAATCCTGGACTGCAATCTGTTGAATATAAACTATGCTTTAGTTTCAATTTTACTTTGCATTGTGGACATTGTCACAACCAAGACAACCCCAAAGAGAAGCACTTGTGAATAAAAGAATCAACAGTGGTTCCTTTGAGGTGATCTGAGAGTGATTGAAGACAGAACATGATGGCACCAGGTTCAAACACGATGGATACTAGGGCCGTCTTCGAACCAACGACTTACAAATAAAACATTAAATGGCATAAAATGAATCAACTCTTCATTCTGAGTGTTTGAAAGGTCAGCAAGACTACCCCAACAATTAGCACTTACTGTATTCCAAATATCAAGTCAGTGCCTGTGTTAAGGTCATTTTGCAGACCAAATCCTGAAAAACACCTTTTGGATCAAAAGCTCTCAAGAGAGAGAGAAGCACTTATGGACACTATTCAGCATCAGTGTGTCTGTTTGAGGGATTCTCCGTGCAATATCTTCATCAGCTAGCGTTGGTAGAGTTTGTCTCTTTCAACCGTCCCAACAGGAAGCACTTCCTGAATAAAAAAATACAACTAAACAGTTAATGCTCATGTTGGGCCCATAGCAAGGACTGTTCATCAGACCTCTTTCTTCCATGAAGTCCAGAGCAGCTCTTCTTCCATGTTGTTTCTCACATGCAGTTTTCTGATGAGGTTTGTCCAACTTTTATCCTGAATGCTTCCACAAACTCCACCTATTTCTTCCACAAGTTTCTACGATGGGGGTATTGCCCATCAGAAGGTCCATCAAGGAACAATGCTGTCATCAAGAATGCAAAACATTAGGTGTTGATGATTGGTCAATCAGCTTTCAATGTGTTTACTTCATGAAGATTTGTAACAGACAAGGACACAGTTCTGTGTTAGCTTTACACTGGGCACTGTTGAAATATAATTCAAGTCAAGATAAAACTTGGATTCAATCCTTCTTTCAGATCAATAAGAGTCTGAATCCATAATGGATCCAGAAAGGATTTCTTTCCATTGTGAGGAAAATGTGCAGTTTTTCTCAAGTCAGGACAGAAAGACACCCCAACGTTCAAGCACTTTCCAAAAATTCCTTCAAAGAATGTGCATAAAGTTGAAGTATATCTCATACTGAAATTTCCAAAGACATATATGGCTGAAGAAGACAAATGTCCAGAGGACATATAACTACCCCAACAAGAAGCACTTACTGCAGCGAGCAACAAAGTCAGTGTTTGTGTCGAGGTAATTACTCTGACCAGATATATAAAGCGTCGTATGAATCCTGGACTGCAATCTGTTGAATATAAACTATGCTTTAGTTTCAATTTTACTTTGCATTGTGGACATTGTCACAACCAAGACAACCCCAAAGAGAAGCACTTGTGAATAAAAGAATCAACAGTGGTTCCTTTGAGGTGATCTGAGAGTGATTGAAGACAGAACATGATGGCACCAGGTTCAAACACGATGGATACTAGGGCCGTCTTCGAACCAACGACTTACAAATAAAACATTAAATGGCATAAAATGAATCAACTCTTCATTCTGAGTGTTTGAAAGGTCAGCAAGACTACCCCAACAATTAGCACTTACTGTATTCCAAATATCAAGTCAGTGCCTGTGTTAAGGTCATTTTGCAGACCAAATCCTGAAAAACACCTTTTGGATCAAAAGCTCTCAAGAGAGAGAGAAGCACTTATGGACACTATTCAGCATCAGTGTGTCTGTTTGAGGGATTCTCCGTGCAATATCTTCATCAGCTAGCGTTGGTAGAGTTTGTCTCTTTCAACCGTCCCAACAGGAAGCACTTCCTGAATAAAAAAATACAACTAAACAGTTAATGCTCATGTTGGGCCCATAGCAAGGACTGTTCATCAGACCTCTTTCTTCCATGAAGTCCAGAGCAGCTCTTCTTCCATGTTGTTTCTCACATGCAGTTTTCTGATGAGGTTTGTCCAACTTTTATCCTGAATGGGGTAGTCTTGCTGACATTTCAAACACTCAGAAAACACAATTTTCCATTGTGAGGAAAATGTGCAGGTTTTCTCAAGTCAGGACAGAAAGACACCCCAACGTTCAAGCACTTTCCAAAAATTCCTTCAAAGAATGTGCATAAAGTTGAAGTATATCTCATACTGAAATTTCTAAAGACATATATGGCTGAAGAAGACAAATGTCCAGAGGACATATAACTACCCCAACAAGAAGCACTTACTGCAGCGAGCAACAAAGTCAGTGTTTGTGTCGGGGTAATTACTCTGACCAGATATATAAAGCGTCGTGTGAATCCTGGACTGCAATCTGTTGAATATAAACTATGCTTTAGTTTCAATTTTACTTTGCATTGTGGACATTGTCACAACCAAGACAACCCCAAAGAGAAGCACTTGTGAATAAAAGAATCAACAGTGGTTCCTTTGAGGTGATCTGAGAGTGATTGAAGACAGATCATGATGGCACCAGGTTCAAACACGATGGATACTAGGGCCGTCTTCGAACCAACGCCTTACAAATAAAACATTAAATGGCATAAAATGAATCAACTCTTCATTCTGAGTGTTTGAAATGTCAGCAAGACTACCCCAACAATTAGCACTTACTGTATTCCAAATATCAAGTCAGTGCCTGTGTTAAGGTCATTTTGCAGACCAAATCCTGAAAAACACCTTTTGGATCAAAAGCTCTCAAGAGAGAGAGAAGCACTTATGGACACTATTCAGCATCAGTGTGTCTGTTTGAGGGATTCTCCGTGCAATATCTTCATCAGCTAGCGTTGGTAGAGTTTGTCTCTTTCAACCGTCCCAACAGGAAGCACTTCCTGAATAAAAAAATACAACTAAACAGTTAATGCTCATGTTGGGCCCATAGCAAGGACTGTTCATCAGACCTCTTTCTTCCATGAAGTCCAGAGCAGCTCTTCTTCCATGTTGTTTCTCACATGCAGTTTTCTGATGAGGTTTGTCCAACTTTTATCCTGAATGCTTCCACAAACTCCACCTATTTCTTCCACAAGTTTCTACGATGGGGGTATTGCCCATCAGAAGGTCCATCAAGGAACAATGCTGTCATCAAGAATGCAAAACATTAGGTGTTGATAATTGGTCAATCAGCTTTCAATGTGTTTACTTCATGAAGATTTGTAACAGACAAGGACACAGTTCTGTGTTAGCTTTACACTGGGCACTGTTGAAATATAATTCAAGTCAAGATAAAACTTGGATTCAATCCTTCTTTCAGATCAATAAGAGTCTGAATCCATAATGGATCCAGAAAGGATTTCTTTCCATTGTGAGGAAAATGTGCAGGTTTTCTCAAGTCAGGACAGAAAGACACCCCAACTTTCAAGCACTTTCCAAAAATTCCTTCAAAGAATGTGCATAAAGTTGAAGTATATCTCATACTGAAATTTCCAAAGACATATATGGCTGAAGAAGACAAATGTCCAGAGGACATATAACTACCCCAACAAGAAGCACTTACTGCAGCGAGCAACAAAGTCAGTGTTTGTGTCGGGGTAATTACTCTGACCAGATATATAAAGCGTCGTGTGAATCCTGGACTGCAATCTGTTGAATATAAACTATGCTTTAGTTTCAATTTTACTTTGCATTGTGGACATTGTCACAACCAAGACAACCCCAAAGAGAAGCACTTGTGAATAAAAGAATCAACAGTGGTTCCTTTGAGGTGATCTGAGAGTGATTGAAGACAGAACATGATGGCACCAGGTTCAAACACGATGGATACTAGGGCCGTCTTCGAACCAACGACTTACAAATAAAACATTAAATGGCATAAAATGAATCAACTCTTCATTCTGAGTGTTTGAAAGGTCAGCAAGACTACCCCAACAATTAGCACTTACTGTATTCCAAATATCAAGTCAGTGCCTGTGTTAAGGTCATTTTGCAGACCAAATCCTGAAAAACACCTTTTGGATCAAAAGCTCTCAAGAGAGAGAAGCACTTATGGACACTATTCAGCATCAGTGTGTCTGTTTGAGGGATTCTCCGTGCAATATCTTCATCAGCTAGCGTTGGTAGAGTTTGTCTCTTTCAACCGTCCCAACAGGAAGCACTTCCTGAATAAAAAAAAAACAACTAAACAGTTAATGCTCATGTTGGGCCCATAGCAAGGACTGTTCATCAGACCTCTTTCTTCCATGAAGTCCAGAGCAGCTCTTCTTCCATGTTGTTTCTCACATGCAGTTTTCTGATGAGGTTTGTCCAACTTTTATCCTGAATGCTTCCACAAACTCCACCTATTTCTTCCACAAGTTTCTACGATGGGGGTATTGCCCATCAGACTGTCCATCAAGGAACAATGCTGTCATCAAGAATGCAAAACATTAGGTGTTGATGATTGGTCAATCAGCTTTCAATGTGTTTACTTCATGAAGATTTGTAACAGACAAGGACACAGTTCTGTGTTAGCTTTACACTGGGCACTGTTGAAATATAATTCAAGTCAAGATAAAACTTGGATTCAATCCTTCTTTCAGATCAATAAGAGTCTGAATCCATAATGGATCCAGAAAGGATTTCTTTCCATTGTGAGGAAAATGTGCAGTTTTTCTCAAGTCAGGACAGAAAAACACCCCAACGTTCAAGCACTTTCCAAAAATTCCTTCAAAGAATGTGCATAAAGTTGAAGTATATCTCATACTGAAATTTCCAAAGACATATATGGCTGAAGAAGACAAATGTCCAGAGGACATATAACTACCCCAACAAGAAGCACTTACTGCAGCGAGCAACAAAGTCAGTGTTTGTGTCGGGGTAATTACTCTGACCAGATATATAAAGCGTCGTGTGAATCCTGGACTGCAATCTGTTGAATATAAACTATGCTTTAGTTTCAATTTTACTTTGCATTGTGGACATTGTCACAACCAAGACAACCCCAAAGAGAAGCACTTGTGAATAAAAGAATCAACAGTGGTTCCTTTGAGGTGATCTGAGAGTGATTGAAGACAGATCATGATGGCACCAGGTTCAAACACGATGGATACTAGGGCCGTCTTCGAACCAACGCCTTACAAATAAAACATTAAATGGCATAAAATGAATCAACTCTTCATTCTGAGTGTTTGAAATGTCAGCAAGACTACCCCAACAATTAGCACTTACTGTATTCCAAATATCAAGTCAGTGCCTGTGTTAAGGTCATTTTGCAGACCAAATCCTGAAAAACACCTTTTGGATCAAAAGCTCTCAAGAGAGAGAGAAGCACTTATGGACACTATTCAGCATCAGTGTGTCTGTTTGAGGGATTCTCCGTGCAATATCTTCATCAGCTAGCGTTGGTAGAGTTTGTCTCTTTCAACCGTCCCAACAGGAAGCACTTCCTGAATAAAAAAATACAACTAAACAGTTAATGCTCATGTTGGGCCCATAGCAAGGACTGTTCATCAGACCTCTTTCTTCCATGAAGTCCAGAGCAGCTCTTCTTCCATGTTGTTTCTCACATGCAGTTTTCTGATGAGGTTTGTCCAACTTTTATCCTGAATGCTTCCACAAACTCCACCTATTTCTTCCACAAGTTTCTACGATGGGGGTATTGCCCATCAGAAGGTCCATCAAGGAACAATGCTGTCATCAAGAATGCAAAACATTAGGTGTTGATGATTGGTCAATCAGCTTTCAATGTGTTTACTTCATGAAGATTTGTAACAGACAAGGACACAGTTCTGTGTTAGCTTTACACTGGGCACTGTTGAAATATAATTCAAGTCAAGATAAAACTTGGATTCAATCCTTCTTTCAGATCAATAAGAGTCTGAATCCATAATGGATCCAGAAAGGATTTCTTTCCATTGTGAGGAAAATGTGCAGGTTTTCTCAAGTCAGGACAGAAAGACACCCCAACTTTCAAGCACTTTCCAAAAATTCCTTCAAAGAATGTGCATAAAGTTGAAGTATATCTCATACTGAAATTTCTAAAGACATATATGGCTGAAGAAGACAAATGTCCAGAGGACATATAACTACCCCAACAAGAAGCACTTACTGCAGCGAGCAACAAAGTCAGTGTTTGTGTCGGGGTAATTACTCTGACCAGATATATAAAGCGTCGTGTGAATCCTGGACTGCAATCTGTTGAATATAAACTATGCTTTAGTTTCAATTTTACTTTGCATTGTGGACATTGTCACAACCAAGACAACCCCAAAGAGAAGCACTTGTGAATAAAAGAATCAACAGTGGTTCCTTTGAGGTGATCTGAGAGTGATTGAAGACAGATCATGATGGCACCAGGTTCAAACACGATGGATACTAGGGCCGTCTTCGAACCAACGCCTTACAAATAAAACATTAAATGGCATAAAATGAATCAACTCTTCATTCTGAGTGTTTGAAATGTCAGCAAGACTACCCCAACAATTAGCACTTACTGTATTCCAAATATCAAGTCAGTGCCTGTGTTAAGGTCATTTTGCAGACCAAATCCTGAAAAACACCTTTTGGATCAAAAGCTCTCAAGAGAGAGAGAAGCACTTATGGACACTATTCAGCATCAGTGTGTCTGTTTGAGGGATTCTCCGTGCAATATCTTCATCAGCTAGCGTTGGTAGAGTTTGTCTCTTTCAACCGTCCCAACAGGAAGCACTTCCTGAATAAAAAAATACAACTAAACAGTTAATGCTCATGTTGGGCCCATAGCAAGGACTGTTCATCAGACCTCTTTCTTCCATGAAGTCCAGAGCAGCTCTTCTTCCATGTTGTTTCTCACATGCAGTTTTCTGATGAGGTTTGTCCAACTTTTATCCTGAATGCTTCCACAAACTCCACCTATTTCTTCCACAAGTTTCTACGATGGGGGTATTGCCCATCAGAAGGTCCATCAAGGAACAATGCTGTCATCAAGAATGCAAAACATTAGGTGTTGATGATTGGTCAATCAGCTTTCAATGTGTTTACTTCATGAAGATTTGTAACAGACAAGGACACAGTTCTGTGTTAGCTTTACACTGGGCACTGTTGAAATATAATTCAAGTCAAGATAAAACTTGGATTCAATCCTTCTTTCAGATCAATAAGAGTCTGAATCCATAATGGATCCAGAAAGGATTTCTTTCCATTGTGAGGAAAATGTGCAGGTTTTCTCAAGTCAGGACAGAAAGACACCCCAACTTTCAAGCACTTTCCAAAAATTCCTTCAAAGAATGTGCATAAAGTTGAAGTATATCTCATACTGAAATTTCTAAAGACATATATGGCTGAAGAAGACAAATGTCCAGAGGACATATAACTACCCCAACAAGAAGCACTTACTGCAGCGAGCAACAAAGTCAGTGTTTGTGTCGGGGTAATTACTCTGACCAGATATATAAAGCGTCGTGTGAATCCTGGACTGCAATCTGTTGAATATAAACTATGCTTTAGTTTCAATTTTACTTTGCATTGTGGACATTGTCACAACCAAGACAACCCCAAAGAGAAGCACTTGTGAATAAAAGAATCAACAGTGGTTCCTTTGAGGTGATCTGAGAGTGATTGAAGACAGATCATGATGGCACCAGGTTCAAACACGATGGATACTAGGGCCGTCTTCGAACCAACGCCTTACAAATAAAACATTAAATGGCATAAAATGAATCAACTCTTCATTCTGAGTGTTTGAAAGGTCAGCAAGACTACCCCAACAATTAGCACTTACTGTATTCCAAATATCAAGTCAGTGCCTGTGTTAAGGTCATTTTGCAGACCAAATCCTGAAAAACACCTTTTGGATCAAAAGCTCTCAAGAGAGAGAGAAGCACTTATGGACACTATTCAGCATCAGTGTGTCTGTTTGAGGGATTCTCCGTGCAATATCTTCATCAGCTAGCGTTGGTAGAGTTTGTCTCTTTCAACCGTCCCAACAGGAAGCACTTCCTGAATAAAAAAAAACAACTAAACAGTTAATGCTCATGTTGGGCCCATAGCAAGGACTGTTCATCAGACCTCTTTCTTCCATGAAGTCCAGAGCAGCTCTTCTTCCATGTTGTTTCTCACATGCAGTTTTCTGATGAGGTTTGTCCAACTTTTATCCTGAATGCTTCCACAAACTCCACCTATTTCTTCCACAAGTTTCTACGATGGGGGTATTGCCCATCAGACTGTCCATCAAGGAACAATGCTGTCATCAAGAATGCAAAACATTAGGTGTTGATGATTGGTCAATCAGCTTTCAATGTGTTTACTTCATGAAGATTTGTAACAGACAAGGACACAGTTCTGTGTTAGCTTTACACTGGGCACTGTTGAAATATAATTCAAGTCAAGATAAAACTTGGATTCAATCCTTCTTTCAGATCAATAAGAGTCTGAATCCATAATGGATCCAGAAAGGATTTCTTTCCATTGTGAGGAAAATGTGCAGTTTTTCTCAAGTCAGGACAGAAAAACACCCCAACGTTCAAGCACTTTCCAAAAATTCCTTCAAAGAATGTGCATAAAGTTGAAGTATATCTCATACTGAAATTTCCAAAGACATATATGGCTGAAGAAGACAAATGTCCAGAGGACATATAACTACCCCAACAAGAAGCACTTACTGCAGCGAGCAACAAAGTCAGTGTTTGTGTCGGGGTAATTACTCTGACCAGATATATAAAGCGTCGTGTGAATCCTGGACTGCAATCTGTTGAATATAAACTATGCTTTAGTTTCAATTTTACTTTGCATTGTGGACATTGTCACAACCAAGACAACCCCAAAGAGAAGCACTTGTGAATAAAAGAATCAACAGTGGTTCCTTTGAGGTGATCTGAGAGTGATTGAAGACAGATCATGATGGCACCAGGTTCAAACACGATGGATACTAGGGCCGTCTTCGAACCAACGCCTTACAAATAAAACATTAAATGGCATAAAATGAATCAACTCTTCATTCTGAGTGTTTGAAATGTCAGCAAGACTACCCCAACAATTAGCACTTACTGTATTCCAAATATCAAGTCAGTGCCTGTGTTAAGGTCATTTTGCAGACCAAATCCTGAAAAACACCTTTTGGATCAAAAGCTCTCAAGAGAGAGAGAAGCACTTATGGACACTATTCAGCATCAGTGTGTCTGTTTGAGGGATTCTCCGTGCAATATCTTCATCAGCTAGCGTTGGTAGAGTTTGTCTCTTTCAACCGTCCCAACAGGAAGCACTTCCTGAATAAAAAAAAAACAACTAAACAGTTAATGCTCATGTTGGGCCCATAGCAAGGACTGTTCATCAGACCTCTTTCTTCCATGAAGTCCAGAGCAGCTCTTCTTCCATGTTGTTTCTCACATGCAGTTTTCTGATGAGGTTTGTCCAACTTTTATCCTGAATGCTTCCACAAACTCCACCTATTTCTTCCACAAGTTTCTACGATGGGGGTATTGCCCATCAGACTGTCCATCAAGGAACAATGCTGTCATCAAGAATGCAAAACATTAGGTGTTGATGATTGGTCAATCAGCTTTCAATGTGTTTACTTCATGAAGATTTGTAACAGACAAGGACACAGTTCTGTGTTAGCTTTACACTGGGCACTGTTGAAATATAATTCAAGTCAAGATAAAACTTGGATTCAATCCTTCTTTCAGATCAATAAGAGTCTGAATCCATAATGGATCCAGAAAGGATTTCTTTCCATTGTGAGGAAAATGTGCAGTTTTTCTCAAGTCAGGACAGAAAAACACCCCAACGTTCAAGCACTTTCCAAAAATTCCTTCAAAGAATGTGCATAAAGTTGAAGTATATCTCATACTGAAATTTCCAAAGACATATATGGCTGAAGAAGACAAATGTCCAGAGGACATATAACTACCCCAACAAGAAGCACTTACTGCAGCGAGCAACAAAGTCAGTGTTTGTGTCGGGGTAATTACTCTGACCAGATATATAAAGCGTCGTGTGAATCCTGGACTGCAATCTGTTGAATATAAACTATGCTTTAGTTTCAATTTTACTTTGCATTGTGGACATTGTCACAACCAAGACAACCCCAAAGAGAAGCACTTGTGAATAAAAGAATCAACAGTGGTTCCTTTGAGGTGATCTGAGAGTGATTGAAGACAGATCATGATGGCACCAGGTTCAAACACGATGGATACTAGGGCCGTCTTCGAACCAACGCCTTACAAATAAAACATTAAATGGCATAAAATGAATCAACTCTTCATTCTGAGTGTTTGAAATGTCAGCAAGACTACCCCAACAATTAGCACTTACTGTATTCCAAATATCAAGTCAGTGCCTGTGTTAAGGTCATTTTGCAGACCAAATCCTGAAAAACACCTTTTGGATCAAAAGCTCTCAAGAGAGAGAGAAGCACTTATGGACACTATTCAGCATCAGTGTGTCTGTTTGAGGGATTCTCCGTGCAATATCTTCATCAGCTAGCGTTGGTAGAGTTTGTCTCTTTCAACCGTCCCAACAGGAAGCACTTCCTGAATAAAAAAAAAACAACTAAACAGTTAATGCTCATGTTGGGCCCATAGCAAGGACTGTTCATCAGACCTCTTTCTTCCATGAAGTCCAGAGCAGCTCTTCTTCCATGTTGTTTCTCACATGCAGTTTTCTGATGAGGTTTGTCCAACTTTTATCCTGAATGCTTCCACAAACTCCACCTATTTCTTCCACAAGTTTCTACGATGGGGGTATTGCCCATCAGAAGGTCCATCAAGGAACAATGCTGTCATCAAGAATGCAAAACATTAGGTGTTGATGATTGGTCAATCAGCTTTCAATGTGTTTACTTCATGAAGATTTGTAACAGACAAGGACACAGTTCTGTGTTAGCTTTACACTGGGCACTGTTGAAATATAATTCAAGTCAAGATAAAACTTGGATTCAATCCTTCTTTCAGATCAATAAGAGTCTGAATCCATAATGGATCCAGAAAGGATTTCTTTCCATTGTGAGGAAAATGTGCAGGTTTTCTCAAGTCAGGACAGAAAGACACCCCAACTTTCAAGCACTTTCCAAAAATTCCTTCAAAGAATGTGCATAAAGTTGAAGTATATCTCATACTGAAATTTCTAAAGACATATATGGCTGAAGAAGACAAATGTCCAGAGGACATATAACTACCCCAACAAGAAGCACTTACTGCAGCGAGCAACAAAGTCAGTGTTTGTGTCGGGGTAATTACTCTGACCAGATATATAAAGCGTCGTGTGAATCCTGGACTGCAATCTGTTGAATATAAACTATGCTTTAGTTTCAATTTTACTTTGCATTGTGGACATTGTCACAACCAAGACAACCCCAAAGAGAAGCACTTGTGAATAAAAGAATCAACAGTGGTTCCTTTGAGGTGATCTGAGAGTGATTGAAGACAGATCATGATGGCACCAGGTTCAAACACGATGGATACTAGGGCCGTCTTCGAACCAACGCCTTACAAATAAAACATTAAATGGCATAAAATGAATCAACTCTTCATTCTGAGTGTTTGAAATGTCAGCAAGACTACCCCAACAATTAGCACTTACTGTATTCCAAATATCAAGTCAGTGCCTGTGTTAAGGTCATTTTGCAGACCAAATCCTGAAAAACACCTTTTGGATCAAAAGCTCTCAAGAGAGAGAGAAGCACTTATGGACACTATTCAGCATCAGTGTGTCTGTTTGAGGGATTCTCCGTGCAATATCTTCATCAGCTAGCGTTGGTAGAGTTTGTCTCTTTCAACCGTCCCAACAGGAAGCACTTCCTGAATAAAAAAAAAACAACTAAACAGTTAATGCTCATGTTGGGCCCATAGCAAGGACTGTTCATCAGACCTCTTTCTTCCATGAAGTCCAGAGCAGCTCTTCTTCCATGTTGTTTCTCACATGCAGTTTTCTGATGAGGTTTGTCCAACTTTTATCCTGAATGCTTCCACAAACTCCACCTATTTCTTCCACAAGTTTCTACGATGGGGGTATTGCCCATCAGAAGGTCCATCAAGGAACAATGCTGTCATCAAGAATGCAAAACATTAGGTGTTGATGATTGGTCAATCAGCTTTCAATGTGTTTACTTCATGAAGATTTGTAACAGACAAGGACACAGTTCTGTGTTAGCTTTACACTGGGCATTGTTGAAATATAATTCAAGTCAAGATAAAACTTGGATTCAATCCTTCTTTCAGATCAATAAGAATCTGAATCCATAATGGATCCAGAAAGGATTTCTTTCCATTGTGAGGAAAATGTGCAGGTTTTCTCAAGTCAGGACAGAAAGACACCCCAACTTTCAAGCACTTTCCAAAAATTCCTTCAAAGAATGTGCATAAAGTTGAAGTATATCTCATACTGAAATTTCTAAAGACATATATGGCTGAAGAAGACAAATGTCCAGAGGACATATAACTACCCCAACAAGAAGCACTTACTGCAGCGAGCAACAAAGTCAGTGTTTGTGTCGGGGTAATTACTCTGACCAGATATATAAAGCGTCGTGTGAATCCTGGACTGCAATCTGTTGAATATAAACTATGCTTTAGTTTCAATTTTACTTTGCATTGTGGACATTGTCACAACCAAGACAACCCCAAAGAGAAGCACTTGTGAATGAAAGAATCAACAGTGGTTCCTTTGAGGTGATCTGAGAGTGATTGAAGACAGAACATGATGGCACCAGGTTCAAACACGATGGATACTAGGGCCGTCTTCGAACCAACGACTTACAAATAAAACATTAAATGGCATAAAATGAATCAACTCTTCATTCTGAGTGTTTGAAAGGTCAGCAAGACTACCCCAACAATTAGCACTTACTGTATTCCAAATATCAAGTCAGTGCCTGTGTTAAGGTCATTTTGCAGACCAAATCCTGAAAAACACCTTTTGGATCAAAAGCTCTCAAGAGAGAGAGAAGCACTTATGGACACTATTCAGCATCAGTGTGTCTGTTTGAGGGATTCTCCGTGCAATATCTTCATCAGCTAGCGTTGGTAGAGTTTGTCTCTTTCAACCGTCCCAACAGGAAGCACTTCCTGAATAAAAAAAATACAACTAAACAGTTAATGCTCATGTTGGGCCCATAGCAAGGACTGTTCATCAGACCTCTTTCTTCCATGAAGTCCAGAGCAGCTCTTCTTCCATGTTGTTTCTCACATGCAGTTTTCTGATGAGGTTTGTCCAACTTTTATCCTGAATGCTTCCACAAACTCCACCTATTTCTTCCACAAGTTTCTACGATGGGGGTATTGCCCATCAGACTGTCCATCAAGGAACAATGCTGTCATCAAGAATGCAAAACATTAGGTGTTGATGATTGGTCAATCAGCTTTCAATGTGTTTACTTCATGAAGATTTGTAACAGACAAGGACACAGTTCTGTGTTAGCTTTACACTGGGCACTGTTGAAATATAATTCAAGTCAAGATAAAACTTGGATTCAATCCTTCTTTCAGATCAATAAGAGTCTGAATCCATAATGGATCCAGAAAGGATTTCTTTCCATTGTGAGGAAAATGTGCAGTTTTTCTCAAGTCAGGACAGAAAGACACCCCAACGTTCAAGCACTTTCCAAAAATTCCTTCAAAGAATGTGCATAAAGTTGAAGTATATATCATACTGAAATTTCCAAAGACATATATGGCTGAAGAAGACAAATGTCCAGAGGACATATAACT
Source organism: Telmatherina bonti (assembly GCF_933228915.1). Taxonomy (NCBI): domain Eukaryota; kingdom Metazoa; phylum Chordata; class Actinopteri; order Atheriniformes; family Telmatherinidae; genus Telmatherina; species Telmatherina bonti. Next base: position 5,915,974 of record NC_136610.1, read on the forward strand.
ACCCCAACAAGAAGCACTTACTGCAGCGAGCAACAAAGTCAGTGTTTGTGTCGGGGTAATTACTCTGACCAGATATATAAAGCGTCGTGTGAATCCTGGACTGCAATCTGTTGAATATAAACTATGCTTTAGTTTCAATTTTACTTTGCATTGTGGACATTGTCACAACCAAGACAACCCCAAAGAGAAGCACTTGTGAATAAAAGAATCAACAGTGGTTCCTTTGAGGTGATCTGAGAGTGATTGAAGACAGATCATGATGGCACCAGGTTCAAACACGATGGATACTAGGGCCGTCTTCGAACCAACGCCTTACAAATAAAACATTAAATGGCATAAAATGAATCAACTCTTCATTCTGAGTGTTTGAAATGTCAGCAAGACTACCCCAACAATTAGCACTTACTGTATTCCAAATATCAAGTCAGTGCCTGTGTTAAGGTCATTTTGCAGACCAAATCCTGAAAAACACCTTTTGGATCAAAAGCTCTCAAGAGAGAGAGAAGCACTTATGGACACTATTCAGCATCAGTGTGTCTGTTTGAGGGATTCTCCGTGCAATATCTTCATCAGCTAGCGTTGGTAGAGTTTGTCTCTTTCAACCGTCCCAACAGGAAGCACATCCTGAATGAAAAAAAACAACTAAACAGTTAATGCTCATGTTGGGCCCATAGCAAGGACTGTTCATCAGACCTCTTTCTTCCATGAAGTCCAGAGCAGCTCTTCTTCCATGTTGTTTCTCACATGCAGTTTTCTGATGAGGTTTGTCCAACTTTTATCCTGAATGCTTCCACAAACTCCACCTATTTCTTCCACAAGTTTCTACGATGGGGGTATTGCCCATCAGAAGGTCCATCAAGGAACAATGCTGTCATCAAGAATGCAAAACATTAGGTGTTGATAATTGGTCAATCAGCTTTCAATGTGTTTACTTCATGAAGATTTGTAACAGACAAGGACACAGTTCTGTGTTAGCTTTACACTGGGCACTGTTGAAATATAATTCAAGTCAAGATAAAACTTGGATTCAATCCTTCTTTCAGATCAATAAGAGTCTGAATCCATAATGGATCCAGAAAGGATTTCTTTCCATTGTGAGGAAAATGTGCAGGTTTTCTCAAGTCAGGACAGAAAGACACCCCAACTTTCAAGCACTTTCCAAAAATTCCTTCAAAGAATGTGCATAAAGTTGAAGTATATCTCATACTGAAATTTCCAAAGACATATATGGCTGACATATATGGCTGAAGAAGACAAATGTCCAGAGGACATATAACTACCCCAACAAGAAGCACTTACTGCAGCGAGCAACAAAGTCAGTGTTTGTGTCGGGGTAATTACTCTGACCAGATATATAAAGCGTCGTATGAGTCCTGGACTGCAATCTGTTGAATATAAACTATGCTTTAGTTTCAATTTTACTTTGCATTGTGGACATTGTCACAACCAAGACAACCCCAAAGAGAAGCACTTGTGAATAAAAGAATCAACAGTGGTTCCTTTGAGGTGATCTGAGAGTGATTGAAGACAGAACATGATGGCACCAGGTTCAAACACGATGGATACTAGGGCCGTCTTCGAACCAACGACTTACAAATAAAACATTAAATGGCATAAAATGAATCAACTCTTCATTCTGAGTGTTTGAAAGGTCAGCAAGACTACCCCAACAATTAGCACTTACTGTATTCCAAATATCAAGTCAGTGCCTGTGTTAAGGTCATTTTGCAGACCAAATCCTGAAAAACACCTTTTGGATCAAAAGCTCTCAAGAGAGAGAGAAGCACTTATGGACACTATTCAGCATCAGTGTGTCTGTTTGAGGGATTCTCCGTGCAATTTCTTCATCAGCTAGCGTTGGTAGAGTTTGTCTCTTTCAACTGTCCCAACAGGAAGCACTTCCTGAATAAAAAAATACAACTAAACAGTTAATGCTCATGTTGGGCCCATAGCAAGGACTGTTCATCAGACCTCTTTCTTCCATGAAGTCCAGAGCAGCTCTTCTTCCATGTTGTTTCTCACATGCAGTTTTCTGATGAGGTTTGTCCAACTTTTATCCTGAATGCTTCCACAAACTCCACCTATTTCTTCCACAAGTTTCTACGATGGGGGTATTGCCCATCAGAAGGTCCATCAAGGAACAATGCTGTCATCAAGAATGCAAAACATTAGGTGTTGATGATTGGTCAATCAGCTTTCAATGTGTTTACTTCATGAAGATTTGTAACAGACAAGGACACAGTTCTGTGTTAGCTTTACACTGGGCACTGTTGAAATATAATTCAAGTCAAGATAAAACTTGGATTCAATCCTTCTTTCAGATCAATAAGAGTCTGAATCCATAATGGATCCAGAAAGGATTTCTTTCCATTGTGAGGAAAATGTGCAGGTTTTCTCAAGTCAGGACAGAAAGACACCCCAACTTTCAAGCACTTTCCAAAAATTCCTTCAAAGAATGTGCATAAAGTTGAAGTATATCTCATACTGAAATTTCTAAAGACATATATGGCTGAAGAAGACAAATGTCCAGAGGACATATAACTACCCCAACAAGAAGCACTTACTGCAGCGAGCAACAAAGTCAGTGTTTGTGTCGGGGTAATTACTCTGACCAGATATATAAAGCGTCGTGTGAATCCTGGACTGCAATCTGTTGAATATAAACTATGCTTTAGTTTCAATTTTACTTTGCATTGTGGACATTGTCACAACCAAGACAACCCCAAAGAGAAGCACTTGTGAATGAAAGAATCAACAGTGGTTCCTTTGAGGTGATCTGAGAGTGATTGAAGACAGAACATGATGGCACCAGGTTCAAACACGATGGATACTAGGGCCGTCTTCGAACCAACGACTTACAAATAAAACATTAAATGGCATAAAATGAATCAACTCTTCATTCTGAGTGTTTGAAATGTCAGCAAGACTACCCCAACAATTAGCACTTACTGTATTCCAAATATCAAGTCAGTGCCTGTGTTAAGGTCATTTTGCAGACCAAATCCTGAAAAACACCTTTTGGATCAAAAGCTCTCAAGAGAGAGAGAAGCACTTATGGACACTATTCAGCATCAGTGTGTCTGTTTGAGGGATTCTCCGTGCAATATCTTCATCAGCTAGCGTTGGTAGAGTTTGTCTCTTTCAACCGTCCCAACAGGAAGCACTTCCTGAATAAAAAAATACAACTAAACAGTTAATGCTCATGTTGGGCCCATAGCAAGGACTGTTCATCAGACCTCTTTCTTCCATGAAGTCCAGAGCAGCTCTTCTTCCATGTTGTTTCTCACATGCAGTTTTCTGATGAGGTTTGTCCAACTTTTATCCTGAATGCTTCCACAAACTCCACCTATTTCTTCCACAAGTTTCTACGATGGGGGTATTGCCCATCAGAAGGTCCATCAAGGAACAATGCTGTCATCAAGAATGCAAAACATTAGGTGTTGATAATTGGTCAATCAGCTTTCAATGTGTTTACTTCATGAAGATTTGTAACAGACAAGGACACAGTTCTGTGTTAGCTTTACACTGGGCACTGTTGAAATATAATTCAAGTCAAGATAAAACTTGGATTCAATCCTTCTTTCAGATCAATAAGAGTCTGAATCCATAATGGATCCAGAAAGGATTTCTTTCCATTGTGAGGAAAATGTGCAGGTTTTCTCAAGTCAGGACAGAAAGACACCCCAACTTTCAAGCACTTTCCAAAAATTCCTTCAAAGAATGTGCATAAAGTTGAAGTATATCTCATACTGAAATTTCTAAAGACATATATGGCTGAAGAAGACAAATGTCCAGAGGACATATAACTACCCCAACAAGAAGCACTTACTGCAGCGAGCAACAAAGTCAGTGTTTGTGTCGGGGTAATTACTCTGACCAGATATATAAAGCGTCGTGTGAATCCTGGACTGCAATCTGTTGAATATAAACTATGCTTTAGTTTCAATTTTACTTTGCATTGTGGACATTGTCACAACCAAGACAACCCCAAAGAGAAGCACTTGTGAATAAAAGAATCAACAGTGGTTCCTTTGAGGTGATCTGAGAGTGATTGAAGACAGAACATGATGTCACCAGGTTCAAACACGATGGATACTAGGGCCGTCTTCGAACCAACGACTTACAAATAAAACATTAAATGGCATAAAATGAATCAACTCTTCATTCTGAGTGTTTGAAAGGTCAGCAAGACTACCCCAACAATTAGCACTTACTATATTCCAAATATCAAGTCAGTGCCTGTGTTAAGGTCATTTTGCAGACCAAATCCTGAAAAACACCTTTTGGATCAAAAGCTCTCAAGAGAGAGAGAAGCACTTATGGACACTATTCAGCATCAGTGTGTCTGTTTGAGGGATTCTCCGTGCAATATCTTCATCAGCTAGCGTTGGTAGAGTTTGTCTCTTTCAACCGTCCCAACAGGAAGCACATCCTGAATAAAAAAAAACAACTAAACAGTTAATGCTCATGTTGGGCCCATAGCAAGGACTGTTCATCAGACCTCTTTCTTCCATGAAGTCCAGAGCAGCTCTTCTTCCATGTTGTTTCTCACATGCAGTTTTCTGATGAGGTTTGTCCAACTTTTATCCTGAATGCTTCCACAAACTCCACCTATTTCTTCCACAAGTTTCTACGATGGGGGTATTGCCCATCAGAAGGTCCATCAAGGAACAATGCTGTCATCAAGAATGCAAAACATTAGGTGTTGATAATTGGTCAATCAGCTTTCAATGTGTTTACTTCATGAAGATTTGTAACAGACAAGGACACAGTTCTGTGTTAGCTTTACACTGGGCACTGTTGAAATATAATTCAAGTCAAGATAAAACTTGGATTCAATCCTTCTTTCAGATCAATAAGAGTCTGAATCCATAATGGATCCAGAAAGGATTTCTTTCCATTGTGAGGAAAATGTGCAGGTTTTCTCAAGTCAGGACAGAAAGACACCCCAACTTTCAAGCACTTTCCAAAAATTCCTTCAAAGAATGTGCATAAAGTTGAAGTATATCTCATACTGAAATTTCCAAAGACATATATGGCTGAAGAAGACAAATGTCCAGAGGACATATAACTACCCCAACAAGAAGCACTTACTGCAGCGAGCAACAAAGTCAGTGTTTGTGTCGGGGTAATTACTCTGACCAGATATATAAAGCGTCGTGTGAATCCTGGACTGCAATCTGTTGAATATAAACTATGCTTTAGTTTCAATTTTACTTTGCATTGTGGACATTGTCACAACCAAGACAACCCCAAAGAGAAGCACTTGTGAATAAAAGAATCAACAGTGGTTCCTTTGAGGTGATCTGAGAGTGATTGAAGACAGAACATGATGGCACCAGGTTCAAACACGATGGATACTAGGGCCGTCTTCGAACCAACGACTTACAAATAAAACATTAAATGGCATAAAATGAATCAACTCTTCATTCTGAGTGTTTGAAAGGTCAGCAAGACTACCCCAACAATTAGCACTTACTGTATTCCAAATATCAAGTCAGTGCCTGTGTTAAGGTCATTTTGCAGACCAAATCCTGAAAAACACCTTTTGGATCAAAAGCTCTCAAGAGAGAGAAGCACTTATGGACACTATTCAGCATCAGTGTGTCTGTTTGAGGGATTCTCCGTGCAATATCTTCATCAGCTAGCGTTGGTAGAGTTTGTCTCTTTCAACCGTCCCAACAGGAAGCACTTCCTGAATAAAAAAAAAACAACTAAACAGTTAATGCTCATGTTGGGCCCATAGCAAGGACTGTTCATCAGACCTCTTTCTTCCATGAAGTCCAGAGCAGCTCTTCTTCCATGTTGTTTCTCACATGCAGTTTTCTGATGAGGTTTGTCCAACTTTTATCCTGAATGCTTCCACAAACTCCACCTATTTCTTCCACAAGTTTCTACGATGGGGGTATTGCCCATCAGACTGTCCATCAAGGAACAATGCTGTCATCAAGAATGCAAAACATTAGGTGTTGATGATTGGTCAATCAGCTTTCAATGTGTTTACTTCATGAAGATTTGTAACAGACAAGGACACAGTTCTGTGTTAGCTTTACACTGGGCACTGTTGAAATATAATTCAAGTCAAGATAAAACTTGGATTCAATCCTTCTTTCAGATCAATAAGAGTCTGAATCCATAATGGATCCAGAAAGGATTTCTTTCCATTGTGAGGAAAATGTGCAGTTTTTCTCAAGTCAGGACAGAAAAACACCCCAACGTTCAAGCACTTTCCAAAAATTCCTTCAAAGAATGTGCATAAAGTTGAAGTATATCTCATACTGAAATTTCCAAAGACATATATGGCTGAAGAAGACAAATGTCCAGAGGACATATAACTACCCCAACAAGAAGCACTTACTGCAGCGAGCAACAAAGTCAGTGTTTGTGTCGGGGTAATTACTCTGACCAGATATATAAAGCGTCGTGTGAATCCTGGACTGCAATCTGTTGAATATAAACTATGCTTTAGTTTCAATTTTACTTTGCATTGTGGACATTGTCACAACCAAGACAACCCCAAAGAGAAGCACTTGTGAATAAAAGAATCAACAGTGGTTCCTTTGAGGTGATCTGAGAGTGATTGAAGACAGATCATGATGGCACCAGGTTCAAACACGATGGATACTAGGGCCGTCTTCGAACCAACGCCTTACAAATAAAACATTAAATGGCATAAAATGAATCAACTCTTCATTCTGAGTGTTTGAAATGTCAGCAAGACTACCCCAACAATTAGCACTTACTGTATTCCAAATATCAAGTCAGTGCCTGTGTTAAGGTCATTTTGCAGACCAAATCCTGAAAAACACCTTTTGGATCAAAAGCTCTCAAGAGAGAGAGAAGCACTTATGGACACTATTCAGCATCAGTGTGTCTGTTTGAGGGATTCTCCGTGCAATATCTTCATCAGCTAGCGTTGGTAGAGTTTGTCTCTTTCAACCGTCCCAACAGGAAGCACTTCCTGAATAAAAAAATACAACTAAACAGTTAATGCTCATGTTGGGCCCATAGCAAGGACTGTTCATCAGACCTCTTTCTTCCATGAAGTCCAGAGCAGCTCTTCTTCCATGTTGTTTCTCACATGCAGTTTTCTGATGAGGTTTGTCCAACTTTTATCCTGAATGCTTCCACAAACTCCACCTATTTCTTCCACAAGTTTCTACGATGGGGGTATTGCCCATCAGAAGGTCCATCAAGGAACAATGCTGTCATCAAGAATGCAAAACATTAGGTGTTGATGATTGGTCAATCAGCTTTCAATGTGTTTACTTCATGAAGATTTGTAACAGACAAGGACACAGTTCTGTGTTAGCTTTACACTGGGCACTGTTGAAATATAATTCAAGTCAAGATAAAACTTGGATTCAATCCTTCTTTCAGATCAATAAGAGTCTGAATCCATAATGGATCCAGAAAGGATTTCTTTCCATTGTGAGGAAAATGTGCAGGTTTTCTCAAGTCAGGACAGAAAGACACCCCAACTTTCAAGCACTTTCCAAAAATTCCTTCAAAGAATGTGCATAAAGTTGAAGTATATCTCATACTGAAATTTCTAAAGACATATATGGCTGAAGAAGACAAATGTCCAGAGGACATATAACTACCCCAACAAGAAGCACTTACTGCAGCGAGCAACAAAGTCAGTGTTTGTGTCGGGGTAATTACTCTGACCAGATATATAAAGCGTCGTGTGAATCCTGGACTGCAATCTGTTGAATATAAACTATGCTTTAGTTTCAATTTTACTTTGCATTGTGGACATTGTCACAACCAAGACAACCCCAAAGAGAAGCACTTGTGAATAAAAGAATCAACAGTGGTTCCTTTGAGGTGATCTGAGAGTGATTGAAGACAGATCATGATGGCACCAGGTTCAAACACGATGGATACTAGGGCCGTCTTCGAACCAACGCCTTACAAATAAAACATTAAATGGCATAAAATGAATCAACTCTTCATTCTGAGTGTTTGAAATGTCAGCAAGACTACCCCAACAATTAGCACTTACTGTATTCCAAATATCAAGTCAGTGCCTGTGTTAAGGTCATTTTGCAGACCAAATCCTGAAAAACACCTTTTGGATCAAAAGCTCTCAAGAGAGAGAGAAGCACTTATGGACACTATTCAGCATCAGTGTGTCTGTTTGAGGGATTCTCCGTGCAATATCTTCATCAGCTAGCGTTGGTAGAGTTTGTCTCTTTCAACCGTCCCAACAGGAAGCACTTCCTGAATAAAAAAATACAACTAAACAGTTAATGCTCATGTTGGGCCCATAGCAAGGACTGTTCATCAGACCTCTTTCTTCCATGAAGTCCAGAGCAGCTCTTCTTCCATGTTGTTTCTCACATGCAGTTTTCTGATGAGGTTTGTCCAACTTTTATCCTGAATGCTTCCACAAACTCCACCTATTTCTTCCACAAGTTTCTACGATGGGGGTATTGCCCATCAGAAGGTCCATCAAGGAACAATGCTGTCATCAAGAATGCAAAACATTAGGTGTTGATGATTGGTCAATCAGCTTTCAATGTGTTTACTTCATGAAGATTTGTAACAGACAAGGACACAGTTCTGTGTTAGCTTTACACTGGGCACTGTTGAAATATAATTCAAGTCAAGATAAAACTTGGATTCAATCCTTCTTTCAGATCAATAAGAGTCTGAATCCATAATGGATCCAGAAAGGATTTCTTTCCATTGTGAGGAAAATGTGCAGGTTTTCTCAAGTCAGGACAGAAAGACACCCCAACTTTCAAGCACTTTCCAAAAATTCCTTCAAAGAATGTGCATAAAGTTGAAGTATATCTCATACTGAAATTTCTAAAGACATATATGGCTGAAGAAGACAAATGTCCAGAGGACATATAACTACCCCAACAAGAAGCACTTACTGCAGCGAGCAACAAAGTCAGTGTTTGTGTCGGGGTAATTACTCTGACCAGATATATAAAGCGTCGTGTGAATCCTGGACTGCAATCTGTTGAATATAAACTATGCTTTAGTTTCAATTTTACTTTGCATTGTGGACATTGTCACAACCAAGACAACCCCAAAGAGAAGCACTTGTGAATAAAAGAATCAACAGTGGTTCCTTTGAGGTGATCTGAGAGTGATTGAAGACAGATCATGATGGCACCAGGTTCAAACACGATGGATACTAGGGCCGTCTTCGAACCAACGCCTTACAAATAAAACATTAAATGGCATAAAATGAATCAACTCTTCATTCTGAGTGTTTGAAAGGTCAGCAAGACTACCCCAACAATTAGCACTTACTGTATTCCAAATATCAAGTCAGTGCCTGTGTTAAGGTCATTTTGCAGACCAAATCCTGAAAAACACCTTTTGGATCAAAAGCTCTCAAGAGAGAGAGAAGCACTTATGGACACTATTCAGCATCAGTGTGTCTGTTTGAGGGATTCTCCGTGCAATATCTTCATCAGCTAGCGTTGGTAGAGTTTGTCTCTTTCAACCGTCCCAACAGGAAGCACTTCCTGAATAAAAAAAAACAACTAAACAGTTAATGCTCATGTTGGGCCCATAGCAAGGACTGTTCATCAGACCTCTTTCTTCCATGAAGTCCAGAGCAGCTCTTCTTCCATGTTGTTTCTCACATGCAGTTTTCTGATGAGGTTTGTCCAACTTTTATCCTGAATGCTTCCACAAACTCCACCTATTTCTTCCACAAGTTTCTACGATGGGGGTATTGCCCATCAGACTGTCCATCAAGGAACAATGCTGTCATCAAGAATGCAAAACATTAGGTGTTGATGATTGGTCAATCAGCTTTCAATGTGTTTACTTCATGAAGATTTGTAACAGACAAGGACACAGTTCTGTGTTAGCTTTACACTGGGCACTGTTGAAATATAATTCAAGTCAAGATAAAACTTGGATTCAATCCTTCTTTCAGATCAATAAGAGTCTGAATCCATAATGGATCCAGAAAGGATTTCTTTCCATTGTGAGGAAAATGTGCAGTTTTTCTCAAGTCAGGACAGAAAAACACCCCAACGTTCAAGCACTTTCCAAAAATTCCTTCAAAGAATGTGCATAAAGTTGAAGTATATCTCATACTGAAATTTCCAAAGACATATATGGCTGAAGAAGACAAATGTCCAGAGGACATATAACTACCCCAACAAGAAGCACTTACTGCAGCGAGCAACAAAGTCAGTGTTTGTGTCGGGGTAATTACTCTGACCAGATATATAAAGCGTCGTGTGAATCCTGGACTGCAATCTGTTGAATATAAACTATGCTTTAGTTTCAATTTTACTTTGCATTGTGGACATTGTCACAACCAAGACAACCCCAAAGAGAAGCACTTGTGAATAAAAGAATCAACAGTGGTTCCTTTGAGGTGATCTGAGAGTGATTGAAGACAGATCATGATGGCACCAGGTTCAAACACGATGGATACTAGGGCCGTCTTCGAACCAACGCCTTACAAATAAAACATTAAATGGCATAAAATGAATCAACTCTTCATTCTGAGTGTTTGAAATGTCAGCAAGACTACCCCAACAATTAGCACTTACTGTATTCCAAATATCAAGTCAGTGCCTGTGTTAAGGTCATTTTGCAGACCAAATCCTGAAAAACACCTTTTGGATCAAAAGCTCTCAAGAGAGAGAGAAGCACTTATGGACACTATTCAGCATCAGTGTGTCTGTTTGAGGGATTCTCCGTGCAATATCTTCATCAGCTAGCGTTGGTAGAGTTTGTCTCTTTCAACCGTCCCAACAGGAAGCACTTCCTGAATAAAAAAAAAACAACTAAACAGTTAATGCTCATGTTGGGCCCATAGCAAGGACTGTTCATCAGACCTCTTTCTTCCATGAAGTCCAGAGCAGCTCTTCTTCCATGTTGTTTCTCACATGCAGTTTTCTGATGAGGTTTGTCCAACTTTTATCCTGAATGCTTCCACAAACTCCACCTATTTCTTCCACAAGTTTCTACGATGGGGGTATTGCCCATCAGACTGTCCATCAAGGAACAATGCTGTCATCAAGAATGCAAAACATTAGGTGTTGATGATTGGTCAATCAGCTTTCAATGTGTTTACTTCATGAAGATTTGTAACAGACAAGGACACAGTTCTGTGTTAGCTTTACACTGGGCACTGTTGAAATATAATTCAAGTCAAGATAAAACTTGGATTCAATCCTTCTTTCAGATCAATAAGAGTCTGAATCCATAATGGATCCAGAAAGGATTTCTTTCCATTGTGAGGAAAATGTGCAGTTTTTCTCAAGTCAGGACAGAAAAACACCCCAACGTTCAAGCACTTTCCAAAAATTCCTTCAAAGAATGTGCATAAAGTTGAAGTATATCTCATACTGAAATTTCCAAAGACATATATGGCTGAAGAAGACAAATGTCCAGAGGACATATAACTACCCCAACAAGAAGCACTTACTGCAGCGAGCAACAAAGTCAGTGTTTGTGTCGGGGTAATTACTCTGACCAGATATATAAAGCGTCGTGTGAATCCTGGACTGCAATCTGTTGAATATAAACTATGCTTTAGTTTCAATTTTACTTTGCATTGTGGACATTGTCACAACCAAGACAACCCCAAAGAGAAGCACTTGTGAATAAAAGAATCAACAGTGGTTCCTTTGAGGTGATCTGAGAGTGATTGAAGACAGATCATGATGGCACCAGGTTCAAACACGATGGATACTAGGGCCGTCTTCGAACCAACGCCTTACAAATAAAACATTAAATGGCATAAAATGAATCAACTCTTCATTCTGAGTGTTTGAAATGTCAGCAAGACTACCCCAACAATTAGCACTTACTGTATTCCAAATATCAAGTCAGTGCCTGTGTTAAGGTCATTTTGCAGACCAAATCCTGAAAAACACCTTTTGGATCAAAAGCTCTCAAGAGAGAGAGAAGCACTTATGGACACTATTCAGCATCAGTGTGTCTGTTTGAGGGATTCTCCGTGCAATATCTTCATCAGCTAGCGTTGGTAGAGTTTGTCTCTTTCAACCGTCCCAACAGGAAGCACTTCCTGAATAAAAAAAAAACAACTAAACAGTTAATGCTCATGTTGGGCCCATAGCAAGGACTGTTCATCAGACCTCTTTCTTCCATGAAGTCCAGAGCAGCTCTTCTTCCATGTTGTTTCTCACATGCAGTTTTCTGATGAGGTTTGTCCAACTTTTATCCTGAATGCTTCCACAAACTCCACCTATTTCTTCCACAAGTTTCTACGATGGGGGTATTGCCCATCAGAAGGTCCATCAAGGAACAATGCTGTCATCAAGAATGCAAAACATTAGGTGTTGATGATTGGTCAATCAGCTTTCAATGTGTTTACTTCATGAAGATTTGTAACAGACAAGGACACAGTTCTGTGTTAGCTTTACACTGGGCACTGTTGAAATATAATTCAAGTCAAGATAAAACTTGGATTCAATCCTTCTTTCAGATCAATAAGAGTCTGAATCCATAATGGATCCAGAAAGGATTTCTTTCCATTGTGAGGAAAATGTGCAGGTTTTCTCAAGTCAGGACAGAAAGACACCCCAACTTTCAAGCACTTTCCAAAAATTCCTTCAAAGAATGTGCATAAAGTTGAAGTATATCTCATACTGAAATTTCTAAAGACATATATGGCTGAAGAAGACAAATGTCCAGAGGACATATAACTACCCCAACAAGAAGCACTTACTGCAGCGAGCAACAAAGTCAGTGTTTGTGTCGGGGTAATTACTCTGACCAGATATATAAAGCGTCGTGTGAATCCTGGACTGCAATCTGTTGAATATAAACTATGCTTTAGTTTCAATTTTACTTTGCATTGTGGACATTGTCACAACCAAGACAACCCCAAAGAGAAGCACTTGTGAATAAAAGAATCAACAGTGGTTCCTTTGAGGTGATCTGAGAGTGATTGAAGACAGATCATGATGGCACCAGGTTCAAACACGATGGATACTAGGGCCGTCTTCGAACCAACGCCTTACAAATAAAACATTAAATGGCATAAAATGAATCAACTCTTCATTCTGAGTGTTTGAAATGTCAGCAAGACTACCCCAACAATTAGCACTTACTGTATTCCAAATATCAAGTCAGTGCCTGTGTTAAGGTCATTTTGCAGACCAAATCCTGAAAAACACCTTTTGGATCAAAAGCTCTCAAGAGAGAGAGAAGCACTTATGGACACTATTCAGCATCAGTGTGTCTGTTTGAGGGATTCTCCGTGCAATATCTTCATCAGCTAGCGTTGGTAGAGTTTGTCTCTTTCAACCGTCCCAACAGGAAGCACTTCCTGAATAAAAAAAAAACAACTAAACAGTTAATGCTCATGTTGGGCCCATAGCAAGGACTGTTCATCAGACCTCTTTCTTCCATGAAGTCCAGAGCAGCTCTTCTTCCATGTTGTTTCTCACATGCAGTTTTCTGATGAGGTTTGTCCAACTTTTATCCTGAATGCTTCCACAAACTCCACCTATTTCTTCCACAAGTTTCTACGATGGGGGTATTGCCCATCAGAAGGTCCATCAAGGAACAATGCTGTCATCAAGAATGCAAAACATTAGGTGTTGATGATTGGTCAATCAGCTTTCAATGTGTTTACTTCATGAAGATTTGTAACAGACAAGGACACAGTTCTGTGTTAGCTTTACACTGGGCATTGTTGAAATATAATTCAAGTCAAGATAAAACTTGGATTCAATCCTTCTTTCAGATCAATAAGAATCTGAATCCATAATGGATCCAGAAAGGATTTCTTTCCATTGTGAGGAAAATGTGCAGGTTTTCTCAAGTCAGGACAGAAAGACACCCCAACTTTCAAGCACTTTCCAAAAATTCCTTCAAAGAATGTGCATAAAGTTGAAGTATATCTCATACTGAAATTTCTAAAGACATATATGGCTGAAGAAGACAAATGTCCAGAGGACATATAACTACCCCAACAAGAAGCACTTACTGCAGCGAGCAACAAAGTCAGTGTTTGTGTCGGGGTAATTACTCTGACCAGATATATAAAGCGTCGTGTGAATCCTGGACTGCAATCTGTTGAATATAAACTATGCTTTAGTTTCAATTTTACTTTGCATTGTGGACATTGTCACAACCAAGACAACCCCAAAGAGAAGCACTTGTGAATGAAAGAATCAACAGTGGTTCCTTTGAGGTGATCTGAGAGTGATTGAAGACAGAACATGATGGCACCAGGTTCAAACACGATGGATACTAGGGCCGTCTTCGAACCAACGACTTACAAATAAAACATTAAATGGCATAAAATGAATCAACTCTTCATTCTGAGTGTTTGAAAGGTCAGCAAGACTACCCCAACAATTAGCACTTACTGTATTCCAAATATCAAGTCAGTGCCTGTGTTAAGGTCATTTTGCAGACCAAATCCTGAAAAACACCTTTTGGATCAAAAGCTCTCAAGAGAGAGAGAAGCACTTATGGACACTATTCAGCATCAGTGTGTCTGTTTGAGGGATTCTCCGTGCAATATCTTCATCAGCTAGCGTTGGTAGAGTTTGTCTCTTTCAACCGTCCCAACAGGAAGCACTTCCTGAATAAAAAAAATACAACTAAACAGTTAATGCTCATGTTGGGCCCATAGCAAGGACTGTTCATCAGACCTCTTTCTTCCATGAAGTCCAGAGCAGCTCTTCTTCCATGTTGTTTCTCACATGCAGTTTTCTGATGAGGTTTGTCCAACTTTTATCCTGAATGCTTCCACAAACTCCACCTATTTCTTCCACAAGTTTCTACGATGGGGGTATTGCCCATCAGACTGTCCATCAAGGAACAATGCTGTCATCAAGAATGCAAAACATTAGGTGTTGATGATTGGTCAATCAGCTTTCAATGTGTTTACTTCATGAAGATTTGTAACAGACAAGGACACAGTTCTGTGTTAGCTTTACACTGGGCACTGTTGAAATATAATTCAAGTCAAGATAAAACTTGGATTCAATCCTTCTTTCAGATCAATAAGAGTCTGAATCCATAATGGATCCAGAAAGGATTTCTTTCCATTGTGAGGAAAATGTGCAGTTTTTCTCAAGTCAGGACAGAAAGACACCCCAACGTTCAAGCACTTTCCAAAAATTCCTTCAAAGAATGTGCATAAAGTTGAAGTATATATCATACTGAAATTTCCAAAGACATATATGGCTGAAGAAGACAAATGTCCAGAGGACATATAACTACCCCAACAAGAAGCACTTACTGCAGCGAGCAACAAAGTCAGTGTTTGTGTCGGGGTAATTACTCTGACCAGATATATAAAGCGTCGTGTGAATCCTGGACTGCAATCTGTTGAATATAAACTATGCTTTAGTTTCAATTTTACTTTGCATTGTGGACATTGTCACAACCAAGACAACCCCAAAGAGAAGCACTTGTGAATAAAAGAATCAACAGTGGTTCCTTTGAGGTGATCTGAGAGTGATTGAAGACAGATCATGATGGCACCAGGTTCAAACACGATGGATACTAGGGCCGTCTTCGAACCAACGCCTTACAAATAAAACATTAAATGGCATAAAATGAATCAACTCTTCATTCTGAGTGTTTGAAATGTCAGCAAGACTACCCCAACAATTAGCACTTACTGTATTCCAAATATCAAGTCAGTGCCTGTGTTAAGGTCATTTTGCAGACCAAATCCTGAAAAACACCTTTTGGATCAAAAGCTCTCAAGAGAGAGAGAAGCACTTATGGACACTATTCAGCATCAGTGTGTCTGTTTGAGGGATTCTCCGTGCAATATCTTCATCAGCTAGCGTTGGTAGAGTTTGTCTCTTTCAACCGTCCCAACAGGAAGCACATCCTGAATGAAAAAAAACAACTAAACAGTTAATGCTCATGTTGGGCCCATAGCAAGGACTGTTCATCAGACCTCTTTCTTCCATGAAGTCCAGAGCAGCTCTTCTTCCATGTTGTTTCTCACATGCAGTTTTCTGATGAGGTTTGTCCAACTTTTATCCTGAATGCTTCCACAAACTCCACCTATTTCTTCCACAAGTTTCTACGATGGGGGTATTGCCCATCAGAAGGTCCATCAAGGAACAATGCTGTCATCAAGAATGCAAAACATTAGGTGTTGATAATTGGTCAATCAGCTTTCAATGTGTTTACTTCATGAAGATTTGTAACAGACAAGGACACAGTTCTGTGTTAGCTTTACACTGGGCACTGTTGAAATATAATTCAAGTCAAGATAAAACTTGGATTCAATCCTTCTTTCAGATCAATAAGAGTCTGAATCCATAATGGATCCAGAAAGGATTTCTTTCCATTGTGAGGAAAATGTGCAGGTTTTCTCAAGTCAGGACAGAAAGACACCCCAACTTTCAAGCACTTTCCAAAAATTCCTTCAAAGAATGTGCATAAAGTTGAAGTATATCTCATACTGAAATTTCCAAAGACATATATGGCTGACATATATGGCTGAAGAAGACAAATGTCCAGAGGACATATAACTACCCCAACAAGAAGCACTTACTGCAGCGAGCAACAAAGTCAGTGTTTGTGTCGGGGTAATTACTCTGACCAGATATATAAAGCGTCGTATGAGTCCTGGACTGCAATCTGTTGAATATAAACTATGCTTTAGTTTCAATTTTACTTTGCATTGTGGACATTGTCACAACCAAGACAACCCCAAAGAGAAGCACTTGTGAATAAAAGAATCAACAGTGGTTCCTTTGAGGTGATCTGAGAGTGATTGAAGACAGAACATGATGGCACCAGGTTCAAACACGATGGATACTAGGGCCGTCTTCGAACCAACGACTTACAAATAAAACATTAAATGGCATAAAATGAATCAACTCTTCATTCTGAGTGTTTGAAAGGTCAGCAAGACTACCCCAACAATTAGCACTTACTGTATTCCAAATATCAAGTCAGTGCCTGTGTTAAGGTCATTTTGCAGACCAAATCCTGAAAAACACCTTTTGGATCAAAAGCTCTCAAGAGAGAGAGAAGCACTTATGGACACTATTCAGCATCAGTGTGTCTGTTTGAGGGATTCTCCGTGCAATTTCTTCATCAGCTAGCGTTGGTAGAGTTTGTCTCTTTCAACTGTCCCAACAGGAAGCACTTCCTGAATAAAAAAATACAACTAAACAGTTAATGCTCATGTTGGGCCCATAGCAAGGACTGTTCATCAGACCTCTTTCTTCCATGAAGTCCAGAGCAGCTCTTCTTCCATGTTGTTTCTCACATGCAGTTTTCTGATGAGGTTTGTCCAACTTTTATCCTGAATGCTTCCACAAACTCCACCTATTTCTTCCACAAGTTTCTACGATGGGGGTATTGCCCATCAGAAGGTCCATCAAGGAACAATGCTGTCATCAAGAATGCAAAACATTAGGTGTTGATGATTGGTCAATCAGCTTTCAATGTGTTTACTTCATGAAGATTTGTAACAGACAAGGACACAGTTCTGTGTTAGCTTTACACTGGGCACTGTTGAAATATAATTCAAGTCAAGATAAAACTTGGATTCAATCCTTCTTTCAGATCAATAAGAGTCTGAATCCATAATGGATCCAGAAAGGATTTCTTTCCATTGTGAGGAAAATGTGCAGGTTTTCTCAAGTCAGGACAGAAAGACACCCCAACTTTCAAGCACTTTCCAAAAATTCCTTCAAAGAATGTGCATAAAGTTGAAGTATATCTCATACTGAAATTTCTAAAGACATATATGGCTGAAGAAGACAAATGTCCAGAGGACATATAACTACCCCAACAAGAAGCACTTACTGCAGCGAGCAACAAAGTCAGTGTTTGTGTCGGGGTAATTACTCTGACCAGATATATAAAGCGTCGTGTGAATCCTGGACTGCAATCTGTTGAATATAAACTATGCTTTAGTTTCAATTTTACTTTGCATTGTGGACATTGTCACAACCAAGACAACCCCAAAGAGAAGCACTTGTGAATGAAAGAATCAACAGTGGTTCCTTTGAGGTGATCTGAGAGTGATTGAAGACAGAACATGATGGCACCAGGTTCAAACACGATGGATACTAGGGCCGTCTTCGAACCAACGACTTACAAATAAAACATTAAATGGCATAAAATGAATCAACTCTTCATTCTGAGTGTTTGAAATGTCAGCAAGACTACCCCAACAATTAGCACTTACTGTATTCCAAATATCAAGTCAGTGCCTGTGTTAAGGTCATTTTGCAGACCAAATCCTGAAAAACACCTTTTGGATCAAAAGCTCTCAAGAGAGAGAGAAGCACTTATGGACACTATTCAGCATCAGTGTGTCTGTTTGAGGGATTCTCCGTGCAATATCTTCATCAGCTAGCGTTGGTAGAGTTTGTCTCTTTCAACCGTCCCAACAGGAAGCACTTCCTGAATAAAAAAATACAACTAAACAGTTAATGCTCATGTTGGGCCCATAGCAAGGACTGTTCATCAGACCTCTTTCTTCCATGAAGTCCAGAGCAGCTCTTCTTCCATGTTGTTTCTCACATGCAGTTTTCTGATGAGGTTTGTCCAACTTTTATCCTGAATGCTTCCACAAACTCCACCTATTTCTTCCACAAGTTTCTACGATGGGGGTATTGCCCATCAGAAGGTCCATCAAGGAACAATGCTGTCATCAAGAATGCAAAACATTAGGTGTTGATAATTGGTCAATCAGCTTTCAATGTGTTTACTTCATGAAGATTTGTAACAGACAAGGACACAGTTCTGTGTTAGCTTTACACTGGGCACTGTTGAAATATAATTCAAGTCAAGATAAAACTTGGATTCAATCCTTCTTTCAGATCAATAAGAGTCTGAATCCATAATGGATCCAGAAAGGATTTCTTTCCATTGTGAGGAAAATGTGCAGGTTTTCTCAAGTCAGGACAGAAAGACACCCCAACTTTCAAGCACTTTCCAAAAATTCCTTCAAAGAATGTGCATAAAGTTGAAGTATATCTCATACTGAAATTTCTAAAGACATATATGGCTGAAGAAGACAAATGTCCAGAGGACATATAACTACCCCAACAAGAAGCACTTACTGCAGCGAGCAACAAAGTCAGTGTTTGTGTCGGGGTAATTACTCTGACCAGATATATAAAGCGTCGTGTGAATCCTGGACTGCAATCTGTTGAATATAAACTATGCTTTAGTTTCAATTTTACTTTGCATTGTGGACATTGTCACAACCAAGACAACCCCAAAGAGAAGCACTTGTGAATAAAAGAATCAACAGTGGTTCCTTTGAGGTGATCTGAGAGTGATTGAAGACAGAACATGATGTCACCAGGTTCAAACACGATGGATACTAGGGCCGTCTTCGAACCAACGACTTACAAATAAAACATTAAATGGCATAAAATGAATCAACTCTTCATTCTGAGTGTTTGAAAGGTCAGCAAGACTACCCCAACAATTAGCACTTACTATATTCCAAATATCAAGTCAGTGCCTGTGTTAAGGTCATTTTGCAGACCAAATCCTGAAAAACACCTTTTGGATCAAAAGCTCTCAAGAGAGAGAGAAGCACTTATGGACACTATTCAGCATCAGTGTGTCTGTTTGAGGGATTCTCCGTGCAATATCTTCATCAGCTAGCGTTGGTAGAGTTTGTCTCTTTCAACCGTCCCAACAGGAAGCACATCCTGAATAAAAAAAAACAACTAAACAGTTAATGCTCATGTTGGGCCCATAGCAAGGACTGTTCATCAGACCTCTTTCTTCCATGAAGTCCAGAGCAGCTCTTCTTCCATGTTGTTTCTCACATGCAGTTTTCTGATGAGGTTTGTCCAACTTTTATCCTGAATGCTTCCACAAACTCCACCTATTTCTTCCACAAGTTTCTACGATGGGGGTATTGCCCATCAGAAGGTCCATCAAGGAACAATGCTGTCATCAAGAATGCAAAACATTAGGTGTTGATAATTGGTCAATCAGCTTTCAATGTGTTTACTTCATGAAGATTTGTAACAGACAAGGACACAGTTCTGTGTTAGCTTTACACTGGGCACTGTTGAAATATAATTCAAGTCAAGATAAAACTTGGATTCAATCCTTCTTTCAGATCAATAAGAGTCTGAATCCATAATGGATCCAGAAAGGATTTCTTTCCATTGTGAGGAAAATGTGCAGGTTTTCTCAAGTCAGGACAGAAAGACACCCCAACTTTCAAGCACTTTCCAAAAATTCCTTCAAAGAATGTGCATAAAGTTGAAGTATATCTCATACTGAAATTTCTAAAGACATATATGGCTGAAGAAGACAAATGTCCAGAGGACATATAACTACCCCAACAAGAAGCACTTACTGCAGCGAGCAACAAAGTCAGTGTTTGTGTCGGGGTAATTACTCTGACCAGATATATAAAGCGTCGTATGAATCCTGGACTGCAATCTGTTGAATATAAACTATGCTTTAGTTTCAATTTTACTTTGCATTGTGGACATTGTCACAACCAAGACAACCCCAAAGAGAAGCACTTGTGAATGAAAGAATCAACAGTGGTTCCTTTGAGGTGATCTGAGAGTGATTGAAGACAGAACATGATGGCACCAGGTTCAAACACGATGGATACTAGGGCCGTCTTCGAACCAACGACTTACAAATAAAACATTAAATGGCATAAAATGAATCAACTCTTCATTCTGAGTGTTTGAAAGGTCAGCAAGACTACCCCAACAATTAGCACTTACTGTATTCCAAATATCAAGTCAGTGCCTGTGTTAAGGTCATTTTGCAGACCAAATCCTGAAAAACACCATTTGGATCAAAAGCTCTCAAGAGAGAGAGAAGCACTTATGGACACTATTCAGCATCAGTGTGTCTGTTTGAGGGATTCTCCGTGCAATATCTTCATCAGCTAGCGTTGGTAGAGTTTGTCTCTTTCAACCGTCCCAACAGGAAGCACTTCCTGAATAAAAAAACAACTAAACAGTTAATGCTCATGTTGGGCCCATAGCAAGGACTGTTCATCAGACCTCTTTCTTCCATGAAGTCCAGAGCAGCTCTTCTTCCATGTTGTTTCTCACATGCAGTTTTCTGATGAGGTTTGTCCAACTTTTATCCTGAATGCTTCCACAAACTCCACCTATTTCTTCCACAAGTTTCTACGATGGGGGTATTGCCCATCAGAAGGTCCATCAAGGAACAATGCTGTCATCAAGAATGCAAAACATTAGGTGTTGATGATTGGTCAATCAGCTTTCAATGTGTTTACTTCATGAAGATTTTTAACAGACAAGGACACAGTTCTGTGTTAGCTTTACACTGGGCACTGTTGAAATATAATTCAAGTCAAGATAAAACTTGGATTCAATCCTTCTTTCAGATCAATAAGAGTCTGAATCCATAATGGATCCAGAAAGGATTTCGTTCCATTGTGAGGAAAATGTGCAGGTTTTCTCAAGTCAGGACAGAAAGACACCCCAACTTTCAAGCACTTTCCAAAAATTCCTTCAAAGAATGTGCATAAAGTTGAAGTATATCTCATACTGAAATTTCCAAAGACATATATGGCTAAAGAAGACAAATGTCCAGAGGACACATAACTACCCCAACAAGAAGCACTTACTGCAGCGAGCAACAAAGTCAGTGTTTGTGTCGGGGTAATTACTCTGACCAGATATATAAAGCGTCGTGTGAATCCTGGACTGCAATCTGTTGAATATAAACTATGCTTTAGTTTCAATTTTACTTTGCATTGTGGACATTGTCACAACCAAGACAACCCCAAAGAGAAGCACTTGTGAATAAAAGAATCAACAGTGGTTCCTTTGAGGTGATCTGAGAGTGATTGAAGACAGAACATGATGGCACCAGGTTCAAACACGATGGATACTAGGGCCGTCTTCGAACCAACGCCTTACAAATAAAACATTAAATGGCATAAAATGAATCAACTCTTCATTCTGAGTGTTTGAAATGTCAGCAAGACTACCCCAACAATTAGCACTTACTGTATTCCAAATATCAAGTCAGTGCCTGTGTTAAGGTCATTTTGCAGACCAAATCCTGAAAAACACCTTTTGGATCAAAAGCTCTCAAGAGAGAGAGAAGCACTTATGGACACTATTCAGCATCAGTGTGTCTGTTTGAGGGATTCTCCGTGCAATATCTTCATCAGCTAGCGTTGGTAGAGTTTGTCTCTTTCAACCGTCCCAACAGGAAGCACTTCCTGAATAAAAAAATACAACTAAACAGTTAATGCTCATGTTGGGCCCATAGCAAGGACTGTTCATCAGACCTCTTTCTTCCATGAAGTCCAGAGCAGCTCTTCTTCCATGTTGTTTCTCACATGCAGTTTTCTGATGAGGTTTGTCCAACTTTTATCCTGAATGCTTCCACAAACTCCACCTATTTCTTCCACAAGTTTCTACGATGGGGGTATTGCCCATCAGAAGGTCCATCAAGGAACAATGCTGTCATCAAGAATGCAAAACATTAGGTGTTGATGATTGGTCAATCAGCTTTCAATGTGTTTACTTCATGAAGATTTGTAACAGACAAGGACACAGTTCTGTGTTAGCTTTACACTGGGCACTGTTGAAATATAATTCAAGTCAAGATAAAACTTGGATTCAATCCTTCTTTCAGATCAATAAGAGTCTGAATCCATAATGGATCCAGAAAGGATTTCTTTCCATTGTGAGGAAAATGTGCAGGTTTTCTCAAGTCAGGACAGAAAGACACCCCAACTTTCAAGCACTTTCCAAAAATTCCTTCAAAGAATGTGCATAAAGTTGAAGTATATATCATACTGAAATTTCCAAAGACATATATGGCTGAAGAAGACAAATGTCCAGAGGACATATAACTACCCCAACAAGAAGCACTTACTGCAGCGAGCAACAAAGTAAGTGTTTGTGTCGGGGTAATTACTCTGACCAGATATATAAAGCGTCGTGTGAATCCTGGACTGCAATCTGTTGAATATAAACTATGCTTTAGTTTCAATTTTACTTTGCATTGTGGACATTGTCACAACCAAGACAACCCCAAAGAGAAGCACTTGTGAATAAAAGAATCAACAGTGGTTCCTTTGAGGTGATCTGAGAGTGATTGAAGACAGAACATGATGGCACCAGGTTCAAACACGATGGATACTAGGGCCGTCTTCGAACCAACGCCTTACAAATAAAACATTAAATGGCATAAAATGAATCAACTCTTCATTCTGAGTGTTTGAAATGTCAGCAAGACTACCCCAACAATTAGCACTTACTGTATTCCAAATATCAAGTCAGTGCCTGTGTTAAGGTCATTTTGCAGACCAAATCCTGAAAAACACCTTTTGGATCAAAAGCTCTCAAGAGAGAGAGAAGCACTTATGGACACTATTCAGCATCAGTGTGTCTGTTTGAGGGATTCTCCGTGCAATATCTTCATCAGCTAGCGTTGGTAGAGTTTGTCTCTTTCAACCGTCCCAACAGGAAGCACTTCCTGAATAAAAAAATACAACTAAACAGTTAATGCTCATGTTGGGCCCATAGCAAGGACTGTTCATCAGACCTCTTTCTTCCATGAAGTCCAGAGCAGCTCTTCTTCCATGTTGTTTCTCACATGCAGTTTTCTGATGAGGTTTGTCCAACTTTTATCCTGAATGCTTCCACAAACTCCACCTATTTCTTCCACAAGTTTCTACGATGGGGGTATTGCCCATCAGAAGGTCCATCAAGGAACAATGCTGTCATCAAGAATGCAAAACATTAGGTGTTGATGATTGGTCAATCAGCTTTCAATGTGTTTACTTCATGAAGATTTGTAACAGACAAGGACACAGTTCTGTGTTAGCTTTATACTGGGCACTGTTGAAATATAATTCAAGTCAAGATAAAACTTGGATTCAATCCTTCTTTCAGATCAATAAGAGTCTGAATCCATAATGGATCCAGAAAGGATTTCTTTCCATTGTGAGGAAAATGTGCAGGTTTTCTCAAGTCAGGACAGAAAGACACCCCAACTTTCAAGCACTTTCCAAAAATTCCTTCAAAGAATGTGCATAAAGTTGAAGTATATCTCATACTGAAATTTCTAAAGACATATATGGCTGAAGAAGACAAATGTCCAGAGGACATATAACTACCCCAACAAGAAGCACTTACTGCAGCGAGCAACAAAGTCAGTGTTTGTGTCGGGGTAATTACTCTGACCAGATATATAAAGCATCGTGTGAATCCTGGACTGCAATCTGTTGAATATAAACTATGCTTTAGTTTCAATTTTACTTTGCATTGTGGACATTGTCACAACCAAGACAACCCCAAAGAGAAGCACTTGTGAATGAAAGAATCAACAGTGGTTCCTTTGAGGTGATCTGAGAGTGATTGAAGACAGAACATGATGGCACCAGGTTCAAACACGATGGATACTAGGGCCGTCTTCGAACCAACGACTTACAAATAAAACATTAAATGGCATAAAATGAATCAACTCTTCATTCTGAGTGTTTGAAAGGTCAGCAAGACTACCCCAACAATTAGCACTTACTGTATTCCAAATATCAAGTCAGTGCCTGTGTTAAGGTCATTTTGCAGACCAAATCCTGAAAAACACCTTTTGGATCAAAAGCTCTCAAGAGAGAGAGAAGCACTTATGGACACTATTCAGCATCAGTGTGTCTGTTTGAGGGATTCTCCGTGCAATATCTTCATCAGCTAGCGTTGGTAGAGTTTGTCTCTTTCAACCGTCCCAAAAGGATGCACATCCTGAATAAAAAAAAACAACTAAACAGTTAATGCTCATGTTGGGCCCATAGCAAGGACTGTTCATCAGACCTCTTTCTTCCATGAAGTCCAGAGCAGCTCTTCTTCCATGTTGTTTCTCACATGCAGTTTTCTGATGAGGTTTGTCCAACTTTTATCCTGAATGCTTCCACAAACTCCACCTATTTCTTCCACAAGTTTCTACGATGGGGGTATTGCCCATCAGAAGGTCCATCAAGGAACAATGCTGTCATCAAGAATGCAAAACATTAGGTGTTGATGATTGGTCAATCAGCTTTCAATGTGTTTACTTCATGAAGATTTGTAACAGACAAGGACACAGTTCTGTGTTAGCTTTACACTGGGCACTGTTGAAATATAATTCAAGTCAAGATAAAACTTGGATTCAATCCTTCTTTCAGATCAATAAGAGTCTGAATCCATAATGGATCCAGAAAGGATTTCTTTCCATTGTGAGGAAAATGTGCAGTTTTTCTCAAGTCAGGACAGAAAGACACCCCAACGTTCAAGCACTTTCCAAAATTTCCTTCAAAGAATGTGCATAAAGTTGAAGTATATATCATACTGAAATTTCCAAAGACATATATGGCTGAAGAAGACAAATGTCCAGAGGACATATAACTACCCCAACAAGAAGCACTTACTGCAGCGAGCAACAAAGTCAGTGTTTGTGTCGGGGTAATTACTCTGACCAGATATATAAAGCGTCGTGTGAATCCTGGACTGCAATCTGTTGAATATAAACTATGCTTTAGTTTCAATTTTACTTTGCATTGTGGACATTGTCACAACCAAGACAACCCCAAAGAGAAGCACTTGTGAATAAAAGAATCAACAGTGGTTCCTTTGAGGTGATCTGAGAGTGATTGAAGACAGATCATGATGGCACCAGGTTCAAACACGATGGATACTAGGGCCGTCTTCGAACCAACGCCTTACAAATAAAACATTAAATGGCATAAAATGAATCAACTCTTCATTCTGAGTGTTTGAAATGTCAGCAAGACTACCCCAACAATTAGCACTTACTGTATTCCAAATATCAAGTCAGTGCCTGTGTTAAGGTCATTTTGCAGACCAAATCCTGAAAAACACCTTTTGGATCAAAAGCTCTCAAGAGAGAGAGAAGCACTTATGGACACTATTCAGCATCAGTGTGTCTGTTTGAGGGATTCTCCGTGCAATATCTTCATCAGCTAGCGTTGGTAGAGTTTGTCTCTTTCAACCGTCCCAACAGGAAGCACTTCCTGAATAAAAAAATACAACTAAACAGTTAATGCTCATGTTGGGCCCATAGCAAGGACTGTTCATCAGACCTCTTTCTTCCATGAAGTCCAGAGCAGCTCTTCTTCCATGTTGTTTCTCACATGCAGTTTTCTGATGAGGTTTGTCCAACTTTTATCCTGAATGCTTCCACAAACTCCACCTATTTCTTCCACAAGTTTCTACGATGGGGGTATTGCCCATCAGAAGGTCCATCAAGGAACAATGCTGTCATCAAGAATGCAAAACATTAGGTGTTGATGATTGGTCAATCAGCTTTCAATGTGTTTACTTCATGAAGATTTGTAACAGACAAGGACACAGTTCTGTGTTAGCTTTACACTGGGCACTGTTGAAATATAATTCAAGTCAAGATAAAACTTGGATTCAATCCTTCTTTCAGATCAATAAGAATCTGAATCCATAATGGATCCAGAAAGGATTTCTTTCCATTGTGAGGAAAATGTGCAGGTTTTCTCAAGTCAGGACAGAAAGACACCCCAACTTTCAAGCACTTTCCAAAAATTCCTTCAAAGAATGTGCATAAAGTTGAAGTATATCTCATACTGAAATTTCTAAAGACATATATGGCTGAAGAAGACAAATGTCCAGAGGACATATAACTACCCCAACAAGAAGCACTTACTGCAGCGAGCAACAAAGTCAGTGTTTGTGTCGGGGTAATTACTCTGACCAGATATATAAAGCGTCGTGTGAATCCTGGACTGCAATCTGTTGAATATAAACTATGCTTTAGTTTCAATTTTACTTTGCATTGTGGACATTGTCACAACCAAGACAACCCCAAAGAGAAGCACTTGTGAATGAAAGAATCAACAGTGGTTCCTTTGAGGTGATCTGAGAGTGATTGAAGACAGAACATGATGGCACCAGGTTCAAACACGATGGATACTAGGGCCGTCTTCGAACCAACGACTTACAAATAAAACATTAAATGGCATAAAATGAATCAACTCTTCATTCTGAGTGTTTGAAAGGTCAGCAAGACTACCCCAACAATTAGCACTTACTGTATTCCAAATATCAAGTCAGTGCCTGTGTTAAGGTCATTTTGCAGACCAAATCCTGAAAAACACCTTTTGGATCAAAAGCTCTCAAGAGAGAGAGAAGCACTTATGGACACTATTCAGCATCAGTGTGTCTGTTTGAGGGATTCTCCGTGCAATATCTTCATCAGCTAGCGTTGGTAGAGTTTGTCTCTTTCAACCGTCCCAACAGGAAGCACTTCCTGAATAAAAAAAAAACAACTAAACAGTTAATGCTCATGTTGGGCCCATAGCAAGGACTGTTCATCAGACCTCTTTCTTCCATGAAGTCCAGAGCAGCTCTTCTTCCATGTTGTTTCTCACATGCAGTTTTCTGATGAGGTTTGTCCAACTTTTATCCTGAATGCTTCCACAAACTCCACCTATTTCTTCCACAAGTTTCTACGATGGGGGTATTGCCCATCAGACTGTCCATCAAGGAACAATGCTGTCATCAAGAATGCAAAACATTAGGTGTTGATGATTGGTCAATCAGCTTTCAATGTGTTTACTTCATGAAGATTTGTAACAGACAAGGACACAGTTCTGTGTTAGCTTTACACTGGGCACTGTTGAAATATAATTCAAGTCAAGATAAAACTTGGATTCAATCCTTCTTTCAGATCAATAAGAGTCTGAATCCATAATGGATCCAGAAAGGATTTCTTTCCATTGTGAGGAAAATGTGCAGTTTTTCTCAAGTCAGGACAGAAAGACACCCCAACGTTCAAGCACTTTCCAAAAATTCCTTCAAAGAATGTGCATAAAGTTGAAGTATATATCATACTGAAATTTCCAAAGACATATATGGCTGAAGAAGACAAATGTCCAGAGGACATATAACTACCCCAACAAGAAGCACTTACTGCAGCGAGCAACAAAGTCAGTGTTTGTGTCGGGGTAATTACTCTGACCAGATATATAAAGCGTCGTGTGAATCCTGGACTGCAATCTGTTGAATATAAACTATGCTTTAGTTTCAATTTTACTTTGCATTGTGGACATTGTCACAACCAAGACAACCCCAAAGAGAAGCACTTGTGAATAAAAGAATCAACAGTGGTTCCTTTGAGGTGATCTGAGAGTGATTGAAGACAGATCATGATGGCACCAGGTTCAAACACGATGGATACTAGGGCCGTCTTCGAACCAACGACTTACAAATAAAACATTAAATGGCATAAAATGAATCAACTCTTCATTCTGAGTGTTTGAAAGGTCAGCAAGACTACCCCAACAATTAGCACTTACTGTATTCCAAATATCAAGTCAGTGCCTGTGTTAAGGTCATTTTGCAGACCAAATCCTGAAAAACACCTTTTGGATCAAAAGCTCTCAAGAGAGAGAGAAGCACTTATGGACACTATTCAGCATCAGTGTGTCTGTTTGAGGGATTCTCCGTGCAATATCTTCATCAGCTAGCGTTGGTAGAGTTTGTCTCTTTCAACCGTCCCAACAGGATGCACATCCTGAATAAAAAAAAACAACTAAACAGTTAATGCTCATGTTGGGCCCATAGCAAGGACTGTTCATCAGACCTCTTTCTTCCATGAAGTCCAGAGCAGCTCTTCTTCCATGTTGTTTCTCACATGCAGTTTTCTGATGAGGTTTGTCCAACTTTTATCCTGAATGCTTCCACAAACTCCACCTATTTCTTCCACAAGTTTCTACGATGGGGGTATTGCCCATCAGAAGGTCCATCAAGGAACAATGCTGTCATCAAGAATGCAAAACATTAGGTGTTGATAATTGGTCAATCAGCTTTCAATGTGTTTACTTCATGAAGATTTGTAACAGACAAGGACACAGTTCTGTGTTAGCTTTACACTGGGCACTGTTGAAATATAATTCAAGTCAAGATAAAACTTGGATTCAATCCTTCTTTCAGATCAATAAGAGTCTGAATCCATAATGGATCCAGAAAGGATTTCTTTCCATTGTGAGGAAAATGTGCAGGTTTTCTCAAGTCAGGACAGAAAGACACCCCAACTTTCAAGCACTTTCCAAAAATTCCTTCAAAGAATGTGCATAAAGTTGAAGTATATCTCATACTGAAATTTCTAAAGACATATATGGCTGAAGAAGACAAATGTCCAGAGGACATATAACTACCCCAACAAGAAGCACTTACTGCAGCGAGCAACAAAGTCAGTGTTTGTGTCGGGGTAATTACTCTGACCAGATATATAAAGCGTCGTATGAATCCTGGACTGCAATCTGTTGAATATAAACTATGCTTTAGTTTCAATTTTACTTTGCATTGTGGACATTGTCACAACCAAGACAACCCCAAAGAGAAGCACTTGTGAATAAAAGAATCAACAGTGGTTCCTTTGAGGTGATCTGAGAGTGATTGAAGACAGAACATGATGGCACCAGGTTCAAACACGATGGATACTAGGGCCGTCTTCGAACCAACGACTTACAAATAAAACATTAAATGGCATAAAATGAATCAACTCTTCATTCTGAGTGTTTGAAAGGTCAGCAAGACTACCCCAACAATTAGCACTTACTGTATTCCAAATATCAAGTCAGTGCCTGTGTTAAGGTCATTTTGCAGACCAAATCCTGAAAAACACCTTTTGGATCAAAAGCTCTCAAGAGAGAGAGAAGCACTTATGGACACTATTCAGCATCAGTGTGTCTGTTTGAGGGATTCTCCGTGCAATATCTTCATCAGCTAGCGTTGGTAGAGTTTGTCTCTTTCAACCGTCCCAACAGGAAGCACTTCCTGAATAAAAAAATACAACTAAACAGTTAATGCTCATGTTGGGCCCATAGCAAGGACTGTTCATCAGACCTCTTTCTTCCATGAAGTCCAGAGCAGCTCTTCTTCCATGTTGTTTCTCACATGCAGTTTTCTGATGAGGTTTGTCCAACTTTTATCCTGAATGCTTCCACAAACTCCACCTATTTCTTCCACAAGTTTCTACGATGGGGGTATTGCCCATCAGAAGGTCCATCAAGGAACAATGCTGTCATCAAGAATGCAAAACATTAGGTGTTGATGATTGGTCAATCAGCTTTCAATGTGTTTACTTCATGAAGATTTGTAACAGACAAGGACACAGTTCTGTGTTAGCTTTACACTGGGCACTGTTGAAATATAATTCAAGTCAAGATAAAACTTGGATTCAATCCTTCTTTCAGATCAATAAGAGTCTGAATCCATAATGGATCCAGAAAGGATTTCTTTCCATTGTGAGGAAAATGTGCAGGTTTTCTCAAGTCAGGACAGAAAGACACCCCAACTTTCAAGCACTTTCCAAAAATGCCTTCAAAGAATGTGCATAAAGTTGAAGTATATCTCATACTGAAATTTCCAAAGACATATATGGCTGAAGAAGACAAATGTCCAGAGGACATATAACTACCCCAACAAGAAGCACTTACTGCAGCGAGCAACAAAGTCAGTGTTTGTGTCGAGGTAATTACTCTGACCAGATATATAAAGCGTCGTATGAATCCTGGACTGCAATCTGTTGAATATAAACTATGCTTTAGTTTCAATTTTACTTTGCATTGTGGACATTGTCACAACCAAGACAACCCCAAAGAGAAGCACTTGTGAATAAAAGAATCAACAGTGGTTCCTTTGAGGTGATCTGAGAGTGATTGAAGACAGAACATGATGGCACCAGGTTCAAACACGATGGATACTAGGGCCGTCTTCGAACCAACGACTTACAAATAAAACATTAAATGGCATAAAATGAATCAACTCTTCATTCTGAGTGTTTGAAAGGTCAGCAAGACTACCCCAACAATTAGCACTTACTGTATTCCAAATATCAAGTCAGTGCCTGTGTTAAGGTCATTTTGCAGACCAAATCCTGAAAAACACCTTTTGGATCAAAAGCTCTCAAGAGAGAGAGAAGCACTTATGGACACTATTCAGCATCAGTGTGTCTGTTTGAGGGATTCTCCGTGCAATATCTTCATCAGCTAGCGTTGGTAGAGTTTGTCTCTTTCAACCGTCCCAACAGGAAGCACTTCCTGAATAAAAAAATACAACTAAACAGTTAATGCTCATGTTGGGCCCATAGCAAGGACTGTTCATCAGACCTCTTTCTTCCATGAAGTCCAGAGCAGCTCTTCTTCCATGTTGTTTCTCACATGCAGTTTTCTGATGAGGTTTGTCCAACTTTTATCCTGAATGCTTCCACAAACTCCACCTATTTCTTCCACAAGTTTCTACGATGGGGGTATTGCCCATCAGAAGGTCCATCAAGGAACAATGCTGTCATCAAGAATGCAAAACATTAGGTGTTGATGATTGGTCAATCAGCTTTCAATGTGTTTACTTCATGAAGATTTGTAACAGACAAGGACACAGTTCTGTGTTAGCTTTACACTGGGCACTGTTGAAATATAATTCAAGTCAAGATAAAACTTGGATTCAATCCTTCTTTCAGATCAATAAGAGTCTGAATCCATAATGGATCCAGAAAGGATTTCTTTCCATTGTGAGGAAAATGTGCAGGTTTTCTCAAGTCAGGACAGAAAGACACCCCAACGTTCAAGCACTTTCCAAAATTTCCTTCAAAGAATGTGCATAAAGTTGAAGTATATATCATACTGAAATTTCCAAAGACATATATGGCTGAAGAAGACAAATGTCCAGAGGACATATAACTACCCCAACAAGAAGCACTTACTGCAGCGAGCAACAAAGTCAGTGTTTGTGTCGGGGTAATTACTCTGACCAGATATATAAAGCGTCGTGTGAATCCTGGACTGCAATCTGTTGAATATAAACTATGCTTTAGTTTCAATTTTACTTTGCATTGTGGACATTGTCACAACCAAGACAACCCCAAAGAGAAGCACTTGTGAATAAAAGAATCAACAGTGGTTCCTTTGAGGTGATCTGAGAGTGATTGAAGACAGATCATGATGGCACCAGGTTCAAACACGATGGATACTAGGGCCGTCTTCGAACCAACGCCTTACAAATAAAACATTAAATGGCATAAAATGAATCAACTCTTCATTCTGAGTGTTTGAAATGTCAGCAAGACTACCCCAACAATTAGCACTTACTGTATTCCAAATATCAAGTCAGTGCCTGTGTTAAGGTCATTTTGCAGACCAAATCCTGAAAAACACCTTTTGGATCAAAAGCTCTCAAGAGAGAGAGAAGCACTTATGGACACTATTCAGCATCAGTGTGTCTGTTTGAGGGATTCTCCGTGCAATATCTTCATCAGCTAGCGTTGGTAGAGTTTGTCTCTTTCAACCGTCCCAACAGGAAGCACTTCCTGAATAAAAAAAATACAACTAAACAGTTAATGCTCATGTTGGGCCCATAGCAAGGACTGTTCATCAGACCTCTTTCTTCCATGAAGTCCAGAGCAGCTCTTCTTCCATGTTGTTTCTCACATGCAGTTTTCTGATGAGGTTTGTCCAACTTTTATCCTGAATGCTTCCACAAACTCCACCTATTTCTTCCACAAGTTTCTACGATGGGGGTATTGCCCATCAGAAGGTCCATCAAGGAACAATGCTGTCATCAAGAATGCAAAACATTAGGTGTTGATGATTGGTCAATCAGCTTTCAATGTGTTTACTTCATGAAGATTTGTAACAGACAAGGACACAGTTCTGTGTTAGCTTTACACTGGGCACTGTTGAAATATAATTCAAGTCAAGATAAAACTTGGATTCAATCCTTCTTTCAGATCAATAAGAGTCTGAATCCATAATGGATCCAGAAAGGATTTCTTTCCATTGTGAGGAAAATGTGCAGGTTTTCTCAAGTCAGGACAGAAAGACACCCCAACTTTCAAGCACTTTCCAAAAATTCCTTCAAAGAATGTGCATAAAGTTGAAGTATATCTCATACTGAAATTTCCAAAGACATATATGGCTGAAGAAGACAAATGTCCAGAGGACATATAACTACCCCAACAAGAAGCACTTACTGCAGCGAGCAACAAAGTCAGTGTTTGTGTCGAGGTAATTACTCTGACCAGATATATAAAGCGTCGTATGAATCCTGGACTGCAATCTGTTGAATATAAACTATGCTTTAGTTTCAATTTTACTTTGCATTGTGGACATTGTCACAACCAAGACAACCCCAAAGAGAAGCACTTGTGAATAAAAGAATCAACAGTGGTTCCTTTGAGGTGATCTGAGAGTGATTGAAGACAGAACATGATGGCACCAGGTTCAAACACGATGGATACTAGGGCCGTCTTCGAACCAACGACTTACAAATAAAACATTAAATGGCATAAAATGAATCAACTCTTCATTCTGAGTGTTTGAAAGGTCAGCAAGACTACCCCAACAATTAGCACTTACTGTATTCCAAATATCAAGTCAGTGCCTGTGTTAAGGTCATTTTGCAGACCAAATCCTGAAAAACACCTTTTGGATCAAAAGCTCTCAAGAGAGAGAGAAGCACTTATGGACACTATTCAGCATCAGTGTGTCTGTTTGAGGGATTCTCCGTGCAATATCTTCATCAGCTAGCGTTGGTAGAGTTTGTCTCTTTCAACCGTCCCAACAGGAAGCACTTCCTGAATAAAAAAATACAACTAAACAGTTAATGCTCATGTTGGGCCCATAGCAAGGACTGTTCATCAGACCTCTTTCTTCCATGAAGTCCAGAGCAGCTCTTCTTCCATGTTGTTTCTCACATGCAGTTTTCTGATGAGGTTTGTCCAACTTTTATCCTGAATGCTTCCACAAACTCCACCTATTTCTTCCACAAGTTTCTACGATGGGGGTATTGCCCATCAGAAGGTCCATCAAGGAACAATGCTGTCATCAAGAATGCAAAACATTAGGTGTTGATGATTGGTCAATCAGCTTTCAATGTGTTTACTTCATGAAGATTTGTAACAGACAAGGACACAGTTCTGTGTTAGCTTTACACTGGGCACTGTTGAAATATAATTCAAGTCAAGATAAAACTTGGATTCAATCCTTCTTTCAGATCAATAAGAGTCTGAATCCATAATGGATCCAGAAAGGATTTCTTTCCATTGTGAGGAAAATGTGCAGGTTTTCTCAAGTCAGGACAGAAAGACACCCCAACTTTCAAGCACTTTCCAAAAATTCCTTCAAAGAATGTGCATAAAGTTGAAGTATATCTCATACTGAAATTTCCAAAGACATATATGGCTGAAGAAGACAAATGTCCAGAGGACATATAACTACCCCAACAAGAAGCACTTACTGCAGCGAGCAACAAAGTCAGTGTTTGTGTCGGGGTAATTACTCTGACCAGATATATAAAGCGTCGTATGAATCCTGGACTGCAATCTGTTGAATATAAACTACGCTTTAGTTTCAATTTTACTTTGCATTGTGGACATTGTCACAACCAAGACAACCCCAAAGAGAAGCACTTGTGAATAAAAGAATCAACAGTGGTTCCTTTGAGGTGATCTGAGAGTGATTGAAGACAGAACATGATGGCACCAGGTTCAAACACGATGGATACTAGGGCCGTCTTCGAACCAACGACTTACAAATAAAACATTAAATGGCATAAAATGAATCAACTCTTCATTCTGAGTGTTTGAAAGGTCAGCAAGACTACCCCAACAATTAGCACTTACTGTATTCCAAATATCAAGTCAGTGCCTGTGTTAAGGTCATTTTGCAGACCAAATCCTGAAAAACACCTTTTGGATCAAAAGCTCTCAAGAGAGAGAGAAGCACTTATGGACACTATTCAGCATCAGTGTGTCTGTTTGAGGGATTCTCCGTGCAATATCTTCATCAGCTAGCGTTGGTAGAGTTTGTCTCTTTCAACCGTCCCAACAGGAAGCACTTCCTGAATAAAAAAATACAACTAAACAGTTAATGCTCATGTTGGGCCCATAGCAAGGACTGTTCATCAGACCTCTTTCTTCCATGAAGTCCAGAGCAGCTCTTCTTCCATGTTGTTTCTCACATGCAGTTTTCTGATGAGGTTTGTCCAACTTTTATCCTGAATGCTTCCACAAACTCCACCTATTTCTTCCACAAGTTTCTACGATGGGGGTATTGCCCATCAGAAGGTCCATCAAGGAACAATGCTGTCATCAAGAATGCAAAACATTAGGTGTTGATGATTGGTCAATCAGCTTTCAATGTGTTTACTTCATGAAGATTTGTAACAGACAAGGACACAGTTCTGTGTTAGCTTTACACTGGGCACTGTTGAAATATAATTCAAGTCAAGATAAAACTTGGATTCAATCCTTCTTTCAGATCAATAAGAGTCTGAATCCATAATGGATCCAGAAAGGATTTCTTTCCATTGTGAGGAAAATGTGCAGGTTTTCTCAAGTCAGGACAGAAAGACACCCCAACTTTCAAGCACTTTCCAAAAATTCCTTCAAAGAATGTGCATAAAGTTGAAGTATATCTCATACTGAAATTTCCAAAGACATATATGGCTGAAGAAGACAAATGTCCAGAGGACATATAACTACCCCAACAAGAAGCACTTACTGCAGCGAGCAACAAAGTCAGTGTTTGTGTCGGGGTAATTACTCTGACCAGATATATAAAGCGTCGTATGAATCCTGGACTGCAATCTGTTGAATATAAACTATGCTTTAGTTTCAATTTTACTTTGCATTGTGGACATTGTCACAACCAAGACAACCCCAAAGAGAAGCACTTGTGAATAAAAGAATCAACAGTGGTTCCTTTGAGGTGATCTGAGAGTGATTGAAGACAGAACATGATGGCACCAGGTTCAAACACGATGGATACTAGGGCCGTCTTCGAACCAACGACTTACAAATAAAACATTAAATGGCATAAAATGAATCAACTCTTCATTCTGAGTGTTTGAAAGGTCAGCAAGACTACCCCAACAATTAGCACTTACTGTATTCCAAATATCAAGTCAGTGCCTGTGTTAAGGTCATTTTGCAGACCAAATCCTGAAAAACACCTTTTGGATCAAAAGCTCTCAAGAGAGAGAGAAGCACTTATGGACACTATTCAGCATCAGTGTGTCTGTTTGAGGGATTCTCCGTGCAATATCTTCATCAGCTAGCGTTGGTAGAGTTTGTCTCTTTCAACCGTCCCAACAGGATGCACATCCTGAATAAAAAAAAAACAACTAAACAGTTAATGCTCATGTTGGGCCCATAGCAAGGACTGTTCATCAGACCTCTTTCTTCCATGAAGTCCAGAGCAGCTCTTCTTCCATGTTGTTTCTCACATGCAGTTTTCTGATGAGGTTTGTCCAACTTTTATCCTGAATGCTTCCACAAACTCCACCTATTTCTTCCACAAGTTTCTACGATGGGGGTATTGCCCATCAGAAGGTCCATCAAGGAACAATGCTGTCATCAAGAATGCAAAACATTAGGTGTTGATAATTGGTCAATCAGCTTTCTATGTGTTTACTTCATGAAGATTTGTAACAGACAAGGACACAGTTCTGTGTTAGCTTTACACTGGGCACTGTTGAAATATAATTCAAGTCAAGATAAAACTTGGATTCAATCCTTCTTTCAGATCAATAAGAGTCTGAATCCATAATGGATCCAGAAAGGATTTCTTTCCATTGTGAGGAAAATGTGCAGGTTTTCTCAAGTCAGGACAGAAAGACACCCCAACTTTCAAGCACTTTCCAAAAATTCCTTCAAAGAATGTGCATAAAGTTGAAGTATATCTCATACTGAAATTTCCAAAGACATATATGGCTGAAGAAGACAAATGTCCAGAGGACATATAACTACCCCAACAAGAAGCACTTACTGCAGCGAGCAACAAAGTCAGTGTTTGTGTCGGGGTAATTACTCTGACCAGATATATAAAGCGTCGTGTGAATCCTGGACTGCAATCTGTTGAATATAAACTATGCTTTAGTTTCAATTTTACTTTGCATTGTGGACATTGTCACAACCAAGACAACCCCAAAGAGAAGCACTTGTGAATAAAAGAATCAACAGTGGTTCCTTTGAGGTGATCTGAGAGTGATTGAAGACAGAACATGATGGCACCAGGTTCAAACACGATGGATACTAGGGCCGTCTTCGAACCAACGACTTACAAATAAAACATTAAATGGCATAAAATGAATCAACTCTTCATTCTGAGTGTTTGAAAGGTCAGCAAGACTACCCCAACAATTAGCACTTACTGTATTCCAAATATCAAGTCAGTGCCTGTGTTAAGGTCATTTTGCAGACCAAATCCTGAAAAACACCTTTTGGATCAAAAGCTCTCAAGAGAGAGAGAAGCACTTATGGACACTATTCAGCATCAGTGTGTCTGTTTGAGGGATTCTCCGTGCAATATCTTCATCAGCTAGCGTTGGTAGAGTTTGTCTCTTTCAACCGTCCCAACAGGAAGCACTTCCTGAATAAAAAAAAAACAACTAAACAGTTAATGCTCATGTTGGGCCCATAGCAAGGACTGTTCATCAGACCTCTTTCTTCCATGAAGTCCAGAGCAGCTCTTCTTCCATGTTGTTTCTCACATGCAGTTTTCTGATGAGGTTTGTCCAACTTTTATCCTGAATGCTTCCACAAACTCCACCTATTTCTTCCACAAGTTTCTACGATGGGGGTATTGCCCATCAGACTGTCCATCAAGGAACAATGCTGTCATCAAGAATGCAAAACATTAGGTGTTGATGATTGGTCAATCAGCTTTCAATGTGTTTACTTCATGAAGATTTGTAACAGACAAGGACACAGTTCTGTGTTAGCTTTACACTGGGCACTGTTGAAATATAATTCAAGTCAAGATAAAACTTGGATTCAATCCTTCTTTCAGATCAATAAGAGTCTGAATCCATAATGGATCCAGAAAGGATTTCTTTCCATTGTGAGGAAAATGTGCAGGTTTTCTCAAGTCAGGACAGAAAGACACCCCAACTTTCAAGCACTTTCCAAAAATTCCTTCAAAGAATGTGCATAAAGTTGAAGTATA
Organism: Telmatherina bonti; assembly: GCF_933228915.1. NCBI lineage: Eukaryota > Metazoa > Chordata > Actinopteri > Atheriniformes > Telmatherinidae > Telmatherina > Telmatherina bonti. Next base: position 5,953,889 of record NC_136610.1, read on the forward strand.
TCTCATACTGAAATTTCCAAAGACATATATGGCTGAAGAAGACAAATGTCCAGAGGACATATAACTACCCCAACAAGAAGCACTTACTGCAGCGAGCAACAAAGTCAGTGTTTGTGTCGAGGTAATTACTCTGACCAGATATATAAAGCGTCGTATGAATCCTGGACTGCAATCTGTTGAATATAAACTATGCTTTAGTTTCAATTTTACTTTGCATTGTGGACATTGTCACAACCAAGACAACCCCAAAGAGAAGCACTTGTGAATAAAAGAATCAACAGTGGTTCCTTTGAGGTGATCTGAGAGTGATTGAAGACAGAACATGATGGCACCAGGTTCAAACACGATGGATACTAGGGCCGTCTTCGAACCAACGACTTACAAATAAAACATTAAATGGCATAAAATGAATCAACTCTTCATTCTGAGTGTTTGAAAGGTCAGCAAGACTACCCCAACAATTAGCACTTACTGTATTCCAAATATCAAGTCAGTGCCTGTGTTAAGGTCATTTTGCAGACCAAATCCTGAAAAACACCTTTTGGATCAAAAGCTCTCAAGAGAGAGAGAAGCACTTATGGACACTATTCAGCATCAGTGTGTCTGTTTGAGGGATTCTCCGTGCAATATCTTCATCAGCTAGCGTTGGTAGAGTTTGTCTCTTTCAACCGTCCCAACAGGAAGCACTTCCTGAATAAAAAAATACAACTAAACAGTTAATGCTCATGTTGGGCCCATAGCAAGGACTGTTCATCAGACCTCTTTCTTCCATGAAGTCCAGAGCAGCTCTTCTTCCATGTTGTTTCTCACATGCAGTTTTCTGATGAGGTTTGTCCAACTTTTATCCTGAATGCTTCCACAAACTCCACCTATTTCTTCCACAAGTTTCTACGATGGGGGTATTGCCCATCAGAAGGTCCATCAAGGAACAATGCTGTCATCAAGAATGCAAAACATTAGGTGTTGATGATTGGTCAATCAGCTTTCAATGTGTTTACTTCATGAAGATTTGTAACAGACAAGGACACAGTTCTGTGTTAGCTTTACACTGGGCACTGTTGAAATATAATTCAAGTCAAGATAAAACTTGGATTCAATCCTTCTTTCAGATCAATAAGAGTCTGAATCCATAATGGATCCAGAAAGGATTTCTTTCCATTGTGAGGAAAATGTGCAGGTTTTCTCAAGTCAGGACAGAAAGACACCCCAACTTTCAAGCACTTTCCAAAAATTCCTTCAAAGAATGTGCATAAAGTTGAAGTATATCTCATACTGAAATTTCCAAAGACATATATGGCTGAAGAAGACAAATGTCCAGAGGACATATAACTACCCCAACAAGAAGCACTTACTGCAGCGAGCAACAAAGTCAGTGTTTGTGTCGGGGTAATTACTCTGACCAGATATATAAAGCGTCGTATGAATCCTGGACTGCAATCTGTTGAATATAAACTACGCTTTAGTTTCAATTTTACTTTGCATTGTGGACATTGTCACAACCAAGACAACCCCAAAGAGAAGCACTTGTGAATAAAAGAATCAACAGTGGTTCCTTTGAGGTGATCTGAGAGTGATTGAAGACAGAACATGATGGCACCAGGTTCAAACACGATGGATACTAGGGCCGTCTTCGAACCAACGACTTACAAATAAAACATTAAATGGCATAAAATGAATCAACTCTTCATTCTGAGTGTTTGAAAGGTCAGCAAGACTACCCCAACAATTAGCACTTACTGTATTCCAAATATCAAGTCAGTGCCTGTGTTAAGGTCATTTTGCAGACCAAATCCTGAAAAACACCTTTTGGATCAAAAGCTCTCAAGAGAGAGAGAAGCACTTATGGACACTATTCAGCATCAGTGTGTCTGTTTGAGGGATTCTCCGTGCAATATCTTCATCAGCTAGCGTTGGTAGAGTTTGTCTCTTTCAACCGTCCCAACAGGAAGCACTTCCTGAATAAAAAAATACAACTAAACAGTTAATGCTCATGTTGGGCCCATAGCAAGGACTGTTCATCAGACCTCTTTCTTCCATGAAGTCCAGAGCAGCTCTTCTTCCATGTTGTTTCTCACATGCAGTTTTCTGATGAGGTTTGTCCAACTTTTATCCTGAATGCTTCCACAAACTCCACCTATTTCTTCCACAAGTTTCTACGATGGGGGTATTGCCCATCAGAAGGTCCATCAAGGAACAATGCTGTCATCAAGAATGCAAAACATTAGGTGTTGATGATTGGTCAATCAGCTTTCAATGTGTTTACTTCATGAAGATTTGTAACAGACAAGGACACAGTTCTGTGTTAGCTTTACACTGGGCACTGTTGAAATATAATTCAAGTCAAGATAAAACTTGGATTCAATCCTTCTTTCAGATCAATAAGAGTCTGAATCCATAATGGATCCAGAAAGGATTTCTTTCCATTGTGAGGAAAATGTGCAGGTTTTCTCAAGTCAGGACAGAAAGACACCCCAACTTTCAAGCACTTTCCAAAAATTCCTTCAAAGAATGTGCATAAAGTTGAAGTATATCTCATACTGAAATTTCCAAAGACATATATGGCTGAAGAAGACAAATGTCCAGAGGACATATAACTACCCCAACAAGAAGCACTTACTGCAGCGAGCAACAAAGTCAGTGTTTGTGTCGGGGTAATTACTCTGACCAGATATATAAAGCGTCGTATGAATCCTGGACTGCAATCTGTTGAATATAAACTATGCTTTAGTTTCAATTTTACTTTGCATTGTGGACATTGTCACAACCAAGACAACCCCAAAGAGAAGCACTTGTGAATAAAAGAATCAACAGTGGTTCCTTTGAGGTGATCTGAGAGTGATTGAAGACAGAACATGATGGCACCAGGTTCAAACACGATGGATACTAGGGCCGTCTTCGAACCAACGACTTACAAATAAAACATTAAATGGCATAAAATGAATCAACTCTTCATTCTGAGTGTTTGAAAGGTCAGCAAGACTACCCCAACAATTAGCACTTACTGTATTCCAAATATCAAGTCAGTGCCTGTGTTAAGGTCATTTTGCAGACCAAATCCTGAAAAACACCTTTTGGATCAAAAGCTCTCAAGAGAGAGAGAAGCACTTATGGACACTATTCAGCATCAGTGTGTCTGTTTGAGGGATTCTCCGTGCAATATCTTCATCAGCTAGCGTTGGTAGAGTTTGTCTCTTTCAACCGTCCCAACAGGATGCACATCCTGAATAAAAAAAAAACAACTAAACAGTTAATGCTCATGTTGGGCCCATAGCAAGGACTGTTCATCAGACCTCTTTCTTCCATGAAGTCCAGAGCAGCTCTTCTTCCATGTTGTTTCTCACATGCAGTTTTCTGATGAGGTTTGTCCAACTTTTATCCTGAATGCTTCCACAAACTCCACCTATTTCTTCCACAAGTTTCTACGATGGGGGTATTGCCCATCAGAAGGTCCATCAAGGAACAATGCTGTCATCAAGAATGCAAAACATTAGGTGTTGATAATTGGTCAATCAGCTTTCTATGTGTTTACTTCATGAAGATTTGTAACAGACAAGGACACAGTTCTGTGTTAGCTTTACACTGGGCACTGTTGAAATATAATTCAAGTCAAGATAAAACTTGGATTCAATCCTTCTTTCAGATCAATAAGAGTCTGAATCCATAATGGATCCAGAAAGGATTTCTTTCCATTGTGAGGAAAATGTGCAGGTTTTCTCAAGTCAGGACAGAAAGACACCCCAACTTTCAAGCACTTTCCAAAAATTCCTTCAAAGAATGTGCATAAAGTTGAAGTATATCTCATACTGAAATTTCCAAAGACATATATGGCTGAAGAAGACAAATGTCCAGAGGACATATAACTACCCCAACAAGAAGCACTTACTGCAGCGAGCAACAAAGTCAGTGTTTGTGTCGGGGTAATTACTCTGACCAGATATATAAAGCGTCGTGTGAATCCTGGACTGCAATCTGTTGAATATAAACTATGCTTTAGTTTCAATTTTACTTTGCATTGTGGACATTGTCACAACCAAGACAACCCCAAAGAGAAGCACTTGTGAATAAAAGAATCAACAGTGGTTCCTTTGAGGTGATCTGAGAGTGATTGAAGACAGAACATGATGGCACCAGGTTCAAACACGATGGATACTAGGGCCGTCTTCGAACCAACGACTTACAAATAAAACATTAAATGGCATAAAATGAATCAACTCTTCATTCTGAGTGTTTGAAAGGTCAGCAAGACTACCCCAACAATTAGCACTTACTGTATTCCAAATATCAAGTCAGTGCCTGTGTTAAGGTCATTTTGCAGACCAAATCCTGAAAAACACCTTTTGGATCAAAAGCTCTCAAGAGAGAGAGAAGCACTTATGGACACTATTCAGCATCAGTGTGTCTGTTTGAGGGATTCTCCGTGCAATATCTTCATCAGCTAGCGTTGGTAGAGTTTGTCTCTTTCAACCGTCCCAACAGGAAGCACTTCCTGAATAAAAAAAAAACAACTAAACAGTTAATGCTCATGTTGGGCCCATAGCAAGGACTGTTCATCAGACCTCTTTCTTCCATGAAGTCCAGAGCAGCTCTTCTTCCATGTTGTTTCTCACATGCAGTTTTCTGATGAGGTTTGTCCAACTTTTATCCTGAATGCTTCCACAAACTCCACCTATTTCTTCCACAAGTTTCTACGATGGGGGTATTGCCCATCAGACTGTCCATCAAGGAACAATGCTGTCATCAAGAATGCAAAACATTAGGTGTTGATGATTGGTCAATCAGCTTTCAATGTGTTTACTTCATGAAGATTTGTAACAGACAAGGACACAGTTCTGTGTTAGCTTTACACTGGGCACTGTTGAAATATAATTCAAGTCAAGATAAAACTTGGATTCAATCCTTCTTTCAGATCAATAAGAGTCTGAATCCATAATGGATCCAGAAAGGATTTCTTTCCATTGTGAGGAAAATGTGCAGTTTTTCTCAAGTCAGGACAGAAAAACACCCCAACGTTCAAGCACTTTCCAAAAATTCCTTCAAAGAATGTGCATAAAGTTGAAGTATATCTCATACTGAAATTTCCAAAGACATATATGGCTGAAGAAGACAAATGTCCAGAGGACATATAACTACCCCAACAAGAAGCACTTACTGCAGCGAGCAACAAAGTCAGTGTTTGTGTCGGGGTAATTACTCTGACCAGATATATAAAGCGTCGTGTGAATCCTGGACTGCAATCTGTTGAATATAAACTATGCTTTAGTTTCAATTTTACTTTGCATTGTGGACATTGTCACAACCAAGACAACCCCAAAGAGAAGCACTTGTGAATAAAAGAATCAACAGTGGTTCCTTTGAGGTGATCTGAGAGTGATTGAAGACAGATCATGATGGCACCAGGTTCAAACACGATGGATACTAGGGCCGTCTTCGAACCAACGCCTTACAAATAAAACATTAAATGGCATAAAATGAATCAACTCTTCATTCTGAGTGTTTTAAATGTCAGCAGACTACCCCAACAATTAGCACTTACTGTATTCCAAATATCAAGTCAGTGCCTGTGTTAAGGTCATTTTGCAGACCAAATCCTGAAAAACACCTTTTGGATCAAAAGCTCTCAAGAGAGAGAGAAGCACTTATGGACACTATTCAGCATCAGTGTGTCTGTTTGAGGGATTCTCCGTGCAATATCTTCATCAGCTAGCGTTGGTAGAGTTTGTCTCTTTCAACCGTCCCAACAGGAAGCACTTCCTGAATAAAAAAATACAACTAAACAGTTAATGCTCATGTTGGGCCCATAGCAAGGACTGTTCATCAGACCTCTTTCTTCCATGAAGTCCAGAGCAGCTCTTCTTCCATGTTGTTTCTCACATGCAGTTTTCTGATGAGGTTTGTCCAACTTTTATCCTGAATGCTTCCACAAACTCCACCTATTTCTTCCACAAGTTTCTACGATGGGGGTATTGCCCATCAGAAGGTCCATCAAGGAACAATGCTGTCATCAAGAATGCAAAACATTAGGTGTTGATGATTGGTCAATCAGCTTTCAATGTGTTTACTTCATGAAGATTTGTAACAGACAAGGACACAGTTCTGTGTTAGCTTTACACTGGGCACTGTTGAAATATAATTCAAGTCAAGATAAAACTTGGATTCAATCCTTCTTTCAGATCAATAAGAGTCTGAATCCATAATGGATCCAGAAAGGATTTCTTTCCATTGTGAGGAAAATGTGCAGGTTTTCTCAAGTCAGGACAGAAAGACACCCCAACTTTCAAGCACTTTCCAAAAATTCCTTCAAAGAATGTGCATAAAGTTGAAGTATATCTCATACTGAAATTTCCAAAGACATATATGGCTGAAGAAGACAAATGTCCAGAGGACATATAACTACCCCAACAAGAAGCACTTACTGCAGCGAGCAACAAAGTCAGTGTTTGTGTCGGGGTAATTACTCTGACCAGATATATAAAGCGTCGTGTGAATCCTGGACTGCAATCTGTTGAATATAAACTATGCTTTAGTTTCAATTTTACTTTGCATTGTGGACATTGTCACAACCAAGACAACCCCAAAGAGAAGCACTTGTGAATAAAAGAATCAACAGTGGTTCCTTTGAGGTGATCTGAGAGTGATTGAAGACAGAACATGATGGCACCAGGTTCAAACACGATGGATACTAGGGCCGTCTTCGAACCAACGACTTACAAATAAAACATTAAATGGCATAAAATGAATCAACTCTTCATTCTGAGTGTTTGAAAGGTCAGCAAGACTACCCCAACAATTAGCACTTACTGTATTCCAAATATCAAGTCAGTGCCTGTGTTAAGGTCATTTTGCAGACCAAATCCTGAAAAACACCTTTTGGATCAAAAGCTCTCAAGAGAGAGAGAAGCACTTATGGACACTATTCAGCATCAGTGTGTCTGTTTGAGGGATTCTCCGTGCAATATCTTCATCAGCTAGCGTTGGTAGAGTTTGTCTCTTTCAACCGTCCCAACAGGAAGCACTTCCTGAATAAAAAAAAAACAACTAAACAGTTAATGCTCATGTTGGGCCCATAGCAAGGACTGTTCATCAGACCTCTTTCTTCCATGAAGTCCAGAGCAGCTCTTCTTCCATGTTGTTTCTCACATGCAGTTTTCTGATGAGGTTTGTCCAACTTTTATCCTGAATGCTTCCACAAACTCCACCTATTTCTTCCACAAGTTTCTACGATGGGGGTATTGCCCATCAGACTGTCCATCAAGGAACAATGCTGTCATCAAGAATGCAAAACATTAGGTGTTGATGATTGGTCAATCAGCTTTCAATGTGTTTACTTCATGAAGATTTGTAACAGACAAGGACACAGTTCTGTGTTAGCTTTACACTGGGCACTGTTGAAATATAATTCAAGTCAAGATAAAACTTGGATTCAATCCTTCTTTCAGATCAATAAGAGTCTGAATCCATAATGGATCCAGAAAGGATTTCTTTCCATTGTGAGGAAAATGTGCAGTTTTTCTCAAGTCAGGACAGAAAAACACCCCAACGTTCAAGCACTTTCCAAAAATTCCTTCAAAGAATGTGCATAAAGTTGAAGTATATCTCATACTGAAATTTCCAAAGACATATATGGCTGAAGAAGACAAATGTCCAGAGGACATATAACTACCCCAACAAGAAGCACTTACTGCAGCGAGCAACAAAGTCAGTGTTTGTGTCGGGGTAATTACTCTGACCAGATATATAAAGCGTCGTGTGAATCCTGGACTGCAATCTGTTGAATATAAACTATGCTTTAGTTTCAATTTTACTTTGCATTGTGGACATTGTCACAACCAAGACAACCCCAAAGAGAAGCACTTGTGAATAAAAGAATCAACAGTGGTTCCTTTGAGGTGATCTGAGAGTGATTGAAGACAGATCATGATGGCACCAGGTTCAAACACGATGGATACTAGGGCCGTCTTCGAACCAACGCCTTACAAATAAAACATTAAATGGCATAAAATGAATCAACTCTTCATTCTGAGTGTTTGAAATGTCAGCAGACTACCCCAACAATTAGCACTTACTGTATTCCAAATATCAAGTCAGTGCCTGTGTTAAGGTCATTTTGCAGACCAAATCCTGAAAAACACCTTTTGGATCAAAAGCTCTCAAGAGAGAGAGAAGCACTTATGGACACTATTCAGCATCAGTGTGTCTGTTTGAGGGATTCTCCGTGCAATATCTTCATCAGCTAGCGTTGGTAGAGTTTGTCTCTTTCAACCGTCCCAACAGGAAGCACTTCCTGAATAAAAAAAAAACAACTAAACAGTTAATGCTCATGTTGGGCCCATAGCAAGGACTGTTCATCAGACCTCTTTCTTCCATGAAGTCCAGAGCAGCTCTTCTTCCATGTTGTTTCTCACATGCAGTTTTCTGATGAGGTTTGTCCAACTTTTATCCTGAATGCTTCCACAAACTCCACCTATTTCTTCCACAAGTTTCTACGATGGGGGTATTGCCCATCAGACTGTCCATCAAGGAACAATGCTGTCATCAAGAATGCAAAACATTAGGTGTTGATGATTGGTCAATCAGCTTTCAATGTGTTTACTTCATGAAGATTTGTAACAGACAAGGACACAGTTCTGTGTTAGCTTTACACTGGGCACTGTTGAAATATAATTCAAGTCAAGATAAAACTTGGATTCAATCCTTCTTTCAGATCAATAAGAGTCTGAATCCATAATGGATCCAGAAAGGATTTCTTTCCATTGTGAGGAAAATGTGCAGTTTTTCTCAAGTCAGGACAGAAAGACACCCCAACTTTCAAGCACTTTCCAAAAATTCCTTCAAAGAATGTGCATAAAGTTGAAGTATATCTCATACTGAAATTTCCAAAGACATATATGGCTGAAGAAGACAAATGTCCAGAGGACATATAACTACCCCAACAAGAAGCACTTACTGCAGCGAGCAACAAAGTCAGTGTTTGTGTCGGGGTAATTACTCTGACCAGATATATAAAGCGTCGTGTGAATCCTGGACTGCAATCTGTTGAATATAAACTATGCTTTAGTTTCAATTTTACTTTGCATTGTGGACATTGTCACAACCAAGACAACCCCAAAGAGAAGCACTTGTGAATAAAAGAATCAACAGTGGTTCCTTTGAGGTGATCTGAGAGTGATTGAAGACAGAACATGATGGCACCAGGTTCAAACACGATGGATACTAGGGCCGTCTTCGAACCAACGACTTACAAATAAAACATTAAATGGCATAAAATGAATCAACTCTTCATTCTGAGTGTTTGAAAGGTCAGCAAGACTACCCCAACAATTAGCACTTACTGTATTCCAAATATCAAGTCAGTGCCTGTGTTAAGGTCATTTTGCAGACCAAATCCTGAAAAACACCTTTTGGATCAAAAGCTCTCAAGAGAGAGAGAAGCACTTATGGACACTATTCAGCATCAGTGTGTCTGTTTGAGGGATTCTCCGTGCAATATCTTCATCAGCTAGCGTTGGTAGAGTTTGTCTCTTTCAACCGTCCCAACAGGAAGCACTTCCTGAATAAAAAAAAAACAACTAAACAGTTAATGCTCATGTTGGGCCCATAGCAAGGACTGTTCATCAGACCTCTTTCTTCCATGAAGTCCAGAGCAGCTCTTCTTCCATGTTGTTTCTCACATGCAGTTTTCTGATGAGGTTTGTCCAACTTTTATCCTGAATGCTTCCACAAACTCCACCTATTTCTTCCACAAGTTTCTACGATGGGGGTATTGCCCATCAGACTGTCCATCAAGGAACAATGCTGTCATCAAGAATGCAAAACATTAGGTGTTGATGATTGGTCAATCAGCTTTCAATGTGTTTACTTCATGAAGATTTGTAACAGACAAGGACACAGTTCTGTGTTAGCTTTACACTGGGCACTGTTGAAATATAATTCAAGTCAAGATAAAACTTGGATTCAATCCTTCTTTCAGATCAATAAGAGTCTGAATCCATAATGGATCCAGAAAGGATTTCTTTCCATTGTGAGGAAAATGTGCAGTTTTTCTCAAGTCAGGACAGAAAAACACCCCAACGTTCAAGCACTTTCCAAAAATTCCTTCAAAGAATGTGCATAAAGTTGAAGTATATCTCATACTGAAATTTCCAAAGACATATATGGCTGAAGAAGACAAATGTCCAGAGGACATATAACTACCCCAACAAGAAGCACTTACTGCAGCGAGCAACAAAGTCAGTGTTTGTGTCGGGGTAATTACTCTGACCAGATATATAAAGCGTCGTGTGAATCCTGGACTGCAATCTGTTGAATATAAACTATGCTTTAGTTTCAATTTTACTTTGCATTGTGGACATTGTCACAACCAAGACAACCCCAAAGAGAAGCACTTGTGAATAAAAGAATCAACAGTGGTTCCTTTGAGGTGATCTGAGAGTGATTGAAGACAGATCATGATGGCACCAGGTTCAAACACGATGGATACTAGGGCCGTCTTCGAACCAACGCCTTACAAATAAAACATTAAATGGCATAAAATGAATCAACTCTTCATTCTGAGTGTTTGAAATGTCAGCAGACTACCCCAACAATTAGCACTTACTGTATTCCAAATATCAAGTCAGTGCCTGTGTTAAGGTCATTTTGCAGACCAAATCCTGAAAAACACCTTTTGGATCAAAAGCTCTCAAGAGAGAGAGAAGCACTTATGGACACTATTCAGCATCAGTGTGTCTGTTTGAGGGATTCTCCGTGCAATATCTTCATCAGCTAGCGTTGGTAGAGTTTGTCTCTTTCAACCGTCCCAACAGGAAGCACTTCCTGAATAAAAAAATACAACTAAACAGTTAATGCTCATGTTGGGCCCATAGCAAGGACTGTTCATCAGACCTCTTTCTTCCATGAAGTCCAGAGCAGCTCTTCTTCCATGTTGTTTCTCACATGCAGTTTTCTGATGAGGTTTGTCCAACTTTTATCCTGAATGCTTCCACAAACTCCACCTATTTCTTCCACAAGTTTCTACGATGGGGGTATTGCCCATCAGAAGGTCCATCAAGGAACAATGCTGTCATCAAGAATGCAAAACATTAGGTGTTGATGATTGGTCAATCAGCTTTCAATGTGTTTACTTCATGAAGATTTGTAACAGACAAGGACACAGTTCTGTGTTAGCTTTACACTGGGCACTGTTGAAATATAATTCAAGTCAAGATAAAACTTGGATTCAATCCTTCTTTCAGATCAATAAGAGTCTGAATCCATAATGGATCCAGAAAGGATTTCTTTCCATTGTGAGGAAAATGTGCAGGTTTTCTCAAGTCAGGACAGAAAGACACCCCAACTTTCAAGCACTTTCCAAAAATTCCTTCAAAGAATGTGCATAAAGTTGAAGTATATCTCATACTGAAATTTCCAAAGACATATATGGCTGAAGAAGACAAATGTCCAGAGGACATATAACTACCCCAACAAGAAGCACTTACTGCAGCGAGCAACAAAGTCAGTGTTTGTGTCGGGGTAATTACTCTGACCAGATATATAAAGCGTCGTATGAATCCTGGACTGCAATCTGTTGAATATAAACTATGCTTTAGTTTCAATTTTACTTTGCATTGTGGACATTGTCACAACCAAGACAACCCCAAAGAGAAGCACTTGTGAATAAAAGAATCAACAGTGGTTCCTTTGAGGTGATCTGAGAGTGATTGAAGACAGAACATGATGGCACCAGGTTCAAACACGATGGATACTAGGGCCGTCTTCGAACCAACGACTTACAAATAAAACATTAAATGGCATAAAATGAATCAACTCTTCATTCTGAGTGTTTGAAAGGTCAGCAAGACTACCCCAACAATTAGCACTTACTGTATTCCAAATATCAAGTCAGTGCCTGTGTTAAGGTCATTTTGCAGACCAAATCCTGAAAAACACCATTTGGATCAAAAGCTCTCAAGAGAGAGAGAAGCACTTATGGACACTATTCAGCATCAGTGTGTCTGTTTGAGGGATTCTCCGTGCAATATCTTCATCAGCTAGCGTTGGTAGAGTTTGTCTCTTTCAACCGTCCCAACAGGATGCACATCCTGAATAAAAAAAAACAACTAAACAGTTAATGCTCATGTTGGGCCCATAGCAAGGACTGTTCATCAGACCTCTTTCTTCCATGAAGTCCAGAGCAGCTCTTCTTCCATGTTGTTTCTCACATGCAGTTTTCTGATGAGGTTTGTCCAACTTTTATCCTGAATGCTTCCACAAACTCCACCTATTTCTTCCACAAGTTTCTACGATGGGGGTATTGCCCATCAGAAGGTCCATCAAGGAACAATGCTGTCATCAAGAATGCAAAACATTAGGTGTTGATAATTGGTCAATCAGCTTTCTATGTGTTTACTTCATGAAGATTTGTAACAGACAAGGACACAGTTCTGTGTTAGCTTTACACTGGGCACTGTTGAAATATAATTCAAGTCAAGATAAAACTTGGATTCAATCCTTCTTTCAGATCAATAAGAGTCTGAATCCATAATGGATCCAGAAAGGATTTCTTTCCATTGTGAGGAAAATGTGCAGGTTTTCTCAAGTCAGGACAGAAAGACACCCCAACTTTCAAGCACTTTCCAAAAATTCCTTCAAAGAATGTGCATAAAGTTGAAGTATATCTCATACTGAAATTTCCAAAGACATATATGGCTGAAGAAGACAAATGTCCAGAGGACATATAACTACCCCAACAAGAAGCACTTACTGCAGCGAGCAACAAAGTCAGTGTTTGTGTCGGGGTAATTACTCTGACCAGATATATAAAGCGTCGTGTGAATCCTGGACTGCAATCTGTTGAATATAAACTATGCTTTAGTTTCAATTTTACTTTGCATTGTGGACATTGTCACAACCAAGACAACCCCAAAGAGAAGCACTTGTGAATAAAAGAATCAACAGTGGTTCCTTTGAGGTGATCTGAGAGTGATTGAAGACAGAACATGATGGCACCAGGTTCAAACACGATGGATACTAGGGCCGTCTTCGAACCAACGACTTACAAATAAAACATTAAATGGCATAAAATGAATCAACTCTTCATTCTGAGTGTTTGAAAGGTCAGCAAGACTACCCCAACAATTAGCACTTACTGTATTCCAAATATCAAGTCAGTGCCTGTGTTAAGGTCATTTTGCAGACCAAATCCTGAAAAACACCTTTTGGATCAAAAGCTCTCAAGAGAGAGAGAAGCACTTATGGACACTATTCAGCATCAGTGTGTCTGTTTGAGGGATTCTCCGTGCAATATCTTCATCAGCTAGCGTTGGTAGAGTTTGTCTCTTTCAACCGTCCCAACAGGAAGCACTTCCTGAATAAAAAAAAAACAACTAAACAGTTAATGCTCATGTTGGGCCCATAGCAAGGACTGTTCATCAGACCTCTTTCTTCCATGAAGTCCAGAGCAGCTCTTCTTCCATGTTGTTTCTCACATGCAGTTTTCTGATGAGGTTTGTCCAACTTTTATCCTGAATGCTTCCACAAACTCCACCTATTTCTTCCACAAGTTTCTACGATGGGGGTATTGCCCATCAGACTGTCCATCAAGGAACAATGCTGTCATCAAGAATGCAAAACATTAGGTGTTGATGATTGGTCAATCAGCTTTCAATGTGTTTACTTCATGAAGATTTGTAACAGACAAGGACACAGTTCTGTGTTAGCTTTACACTGGGCACTGTTGAAATATAATTCAAGTCAAGATAAAACTTGGATTCAATCCTTCTTTCAGATCAATAAGAGTCTGAATCCATAATGGATCCAGAAAGGATTTCTTTCCATTGTGAGGAAAATGTGCAGTTTTTCTCAAGTCAGGACAGAAAAACACCCCAACGTTCAAGCACTTTCCAAAAATTCCTTCAAAGAATGTGCATAAAGTTGAAGTATATCTCATACTGAAATTTCCAAAGACATATATGGCTGAAGAAGACAAATGTCCAGAGGACATATAACTACCCCAACAAGAAGCACTTACTGCAGCGAGCAACAAAGTCAGTGTTTGTGTCGGGGTAATTACTCTGACCAGATATATAAAGCGTCGTGTGAATCCTGGACTGCAATCTGTTGAATATAAACTATGCTTTAGTTTCAATTTTACTTTGCATTGTGGACATTGTCACAACCAAGACAACCCCAAAGAGAAGCACTTGTGAATAAAAGAATCAACAGTGGTTCCTTTGAGGTGATCTGAGAGTGATTGAAGACAGATCATGATGGCACCAGGTTCAAACACGATGGATACTAGGGCCGTCTTCGAACCAACGCCTTACAAATAAAACATTAAATGGCATAAAATGAATCAACTCTTCATTCTGAGTGTTTGAAATGTCAGCAAGACTACCCCAACAATTAGCACTTACTGTATTCCAAATATCAAGTCAGTGCCTGTGTTAAGGTCATTTTGCAGACCAAATCCTGAAAAACACCTTTTGGATCAAAAGCTCTCAAGAGAGAGAGAAGCACTTATGGACACTATTCAGCATCAGTGTGTCTGTTTGAGGGATTCTCCGTGCAATATCTTCATCAGCTAGCGTTGGTAGAGTTTGTCTCTTTCAACCGTCCCAACAGGAAGCACTTCCTGAATAAAAAAATACAACTAAACAGTTAATGCTCATGTTGGGCCCATAGCAAGGACTGTTCATCAGACCTCTTTCTTCCATGAAGTCCAGAGCAGCTCTTCTTCCATGTTGTTTCTCACATGCAGTTTTCTGATGAGGTTTGTCCAACTTTTATCCTGAATGCTTCCACAAACTCCACCTATTTCTTCCACAAGTTTCTACGATGGGGGTATTGCCCATCAGAAGGTCCATCAAGGAACAATGCTGTCATCAAGAATGCAAAACATTAGGTGTTGATGATTGGTCAATCAGCTTTCAATGTGTTTACTTCATGAAGATTTGTAACAGACAAGGACACAGTTCTGTGTTAGCTTTACACTGGGCACTGTTGAAATATAATTCAAGTCAAGATAAAACTTGGATTCAATCCTTCTTTCAGATCAATAAGAGTCTGAATCCATAATGGATCCAGAAAGGATTTCTTTCCATTGTGAGGAAAATGTGCAGGTTTTCTCAAGTCAGGACAGAAAGACACCCCAACTTTCAAGCACTTTCCAAAAATTCCTTCAAAGAATGTGCATAAAGTTGAAGTATATCTCATACTGAAATTTCTAAAGACATATATGGCTGAAGAAGACAAATGTCCAGAGGACATATAACTACCCCAACAAGAAGCACTTACTGCAGCGAGCAACAAAGTCAGTGTTTGTGTCGGGGTAATTACTCTGACCAGATATATAAAGCGTCGTGTGAATCCTGGACTGCAATCTGTTGAATATAAACTATGCTTTAGTTTCAATTTTACTTTGCATTGTGGACATTGTCACAACCAAGACAACCCCAAAGAGAAGCACTTGTGAATGAAAGAATCAACAGTGGTTCCTTTAAGGTGATCTGAGAGTGATTGAAGACAGAACATGATGGCACCAGGTTCAAACACGATGGATACTAGGGCCGTCTTCGAACCAACGACTTACAAATAAAACATTAAATGGCATAAAATGAATCAACTCTTCATTCTGAGTGTTTGAAAGGTCAGCAAGACTACCCCAACAATTAGCACTTACTGTATTCCAAATATCAAGTCAGTGCCTGTGTTAAGGTCATTTTGCAGACCAAATCCTGAAAAACACCTTTTGGATCAAAAGCTCTCAAGAGAGAGAGAAGCACTTATGGACACTATTCAGCATCAGTGTGTCTGTTTGAGGGATTCTCCGTGCAATATCTTCATCAGCTAGCGTTGGTAGAGTTTGTCTCTTTCAACCGTCCCAACAGGATGCACATCCTGAATAAAAAAAAACAACTAAACAGTTAATGCTCATGTTGGGCCCATAGCAAGGACTGTTCATCAGACCTCTTTCTTCCATGAAGTCCAGAGCAGCTCTTCTTCCATGTTGTTTCTCACATGCAGTTTTCTGATGAGGTTTGTCCAACTTTTATCCTGAATGCTTCCACAAACTCCACCTATTTCTTCCACAAGTTTCTACGATGGGGGTATTGCCCATCAGAAGGTCCATCAAGGAACAATGCTGTCATCAAGAATGCAAAACATTAGGTGTTGATAATTGGTCAATCAGCTTTCAATGTGTTTACTTCATGAAGATTTGTAACAGACAAGGACACAGTTCTGTGTTAGCTTTACACTGGGCACTGTTGAAATATAATTCAAGTCAAGATAAAACTTGGATTCAATCCTTCTTTCAGATCAATAAGAGTCTGAATCCATAATGGATCCAGAAAGGATTTCTTTCCATTGTGAGGAAAATGTGCAGGTTTTCTCAAGTCAGGACAGAAAGACACCCCAACTTTCAAGCACTTTCCAAAAATTCCTTCAAAGAATGTGCATAAAGTTGAAGTATATCTCATACTGAAATTTCCAAAGACATATATGGCTGAAGAAGACAAATGTCCAGAGGACATATAACTACCCCAACAAGAAGCACTTACTGCAGCGAGCAACAAAGTCAGTGTTTGTGTCGGGGTAATTACTCTGACCAGATATATAAAGCGTCGTGTGAATCCTGGACTGCAATCTGTTGAATATAAACTATGCTTTAGTTTCAATTTTACTTTGCATTGTGGACATTGTCACAACCAAGACAACCCCAAAGAGAAGCACTTGTGAATAAAAGAATCAACAGTGGTTCCTTTGAGGTGATCTGAGAGTGATTGAAGACAGAACATGATGGCACCAGGTTCAAACACGATGGATACTAGGGCCGTCTTCGAACCAACGACTTACAAATAAAACATTAAATGGCATAAAATGAATCAACTCTTCATTCTGAGTGTTTGAAAGGTCAGCAAGACTACCCCAACAATTAGCACTTACTGTATTCCAAATATCAAGTCAGTGCCTGTGTTAAGGTCATTTTGCAGACCAAATCCTGAAAAACACCTTTTGGATCAAAAGCTCTCAAGAGAGAGAGAAGCACTTATGGACACTATTCAGCATCAGTGTGTCTGTTTGAGGGATTCTCCGTGCAATATCTTCATCAGCTAGCGTTGGTAGAGTTTGTCTCTTTCAACCGTCCCAACAGGAAGCACTTCCTGAATAAAAAAAAAACAACTAAACAGTTAATGCTCATGTTGGGCCCATAGCAAGGACTGTTCATCAGACCTCTTTCTTCCATGAAGTCCAGAGCAGCTCTTCTTCCATGTTGTTTCTCACATGCAGTTTTCTGATGAGGTTTGTCCAACTTTTATCCTGAATGGGGTAGTCTTGCTGACATTTCAAACACTCAGAAAACACAATTTTCCATTGTGAGGAAAATGTGCAGGTTTTCTCAAGTCAGGACAGAAAGACACCCCAACGTTCAAGCACTTTCCAAAAATTCCTTCAAAGAATGTGCATAAAGTTGAAGTATATCTCATACTGAAATTTCTAAAGACATATATGGCTGAAGAAGACAAATGTCCAGAGGACATATAACTACCCCAACAAGAAGCACTTACTGCAGCGAGCAACAAAGTCAGTGTTTGTGTCGGGGTAATTACTCTGACCAGATATATAAAGCGTCGTGTGAATCCTGGACTGCAATCTGTTGAATATAAACTATGCTTTAGTTTCAATTTTACTTTGCATTGTGGACATTGTCACAACCAAGACAACCCCAAAGAGAAGCACTTGTGAATGAAAGAATCAACAGTGGTTCCTTTAAGGTGATCTGAGAGTGATTGAAGACAGAACATGATGGCACCAGGTTCAAACACGATGGATACTAGGGCCGTCTTCGAACCAACGACTTACAAATAAAACATTAAATGGCATAAAATGAATCAACTCTTCATTCTGAGTGTTTGAAAGGTCAGCAAGACTACCCCAACAATTAGCACTTACTGTATTCCAAATATCAAGTCAGTGCCTGTGTTAAGGTCATTTTGCAGACCAAATCCTGAAAAACACCTTTTGGATCAAAAGCTCTCAAGAGAGAGAGAAGCACTTATGGACACTATTCAGCATCAGTGTGTCTGTTTGAGGGATTCTCCGTGCAATATCTTCATCAGCTAGCGTTGGTAGAGTTTGTCTCTTTCAACCGTCCCAACAGGAAGCACTTCCTGAATAAAAAAAAAACAACTAAACAGTTAATGCTCATGTTGGGCCCATAGCAAGGACTGTTCATCAGACCTCTTTCTTCCATGAAGTCCAGAGCAGCTCTTCTTCCATGTTGTTTCTCACATGCAGTTTTCTGATGAGGTTTGTCCAACTTTTATCCTGAATGCTTCCACAAACTCCACCTATTTCTTCCACAAGTTTCTACGATGGGGGTATTGCCCATCAGAAGGTCCATCAAGGAACAATGCTGTCATCAAGAATGCAAAACATTAGGTGTTGATGATTGGTCAATCAGCTTTCAATGTGTTTACTTCATGAAGATTTGTAACAGACAAGGACACAGTTCTGTGTTAGCTTTACACTGGGCACTGTTGAAATATAATTCAAGTCAAGATAAAACTTGGATTCAATCCTTCTTTCAGATCAATAAGAGTCTGAATCCATAATGGATCCAGAAAGGATTTCTTTCCATTGTGAGGAAAATGTGCAGGTTTTCTCAAGTCAGGACAGAAAGACACCCCAACTTTCAAGCACTTTCCAAAAATTCCTTCAAAGAATGTGCATAAAGTTGAAGTATATCTCATACTGAAATTTCCAAAGACATATATGGCTGAAGAAGACAAATGTCCAGAGGACATATAACTACCCCAACAAGAAGCACTTACTGCAGCGAGCAACAAAGTCAGTGTTTGTGTCGGGGTAATTACTCTGACCAGATATATAAAGCGTCGTATGAATCCTGGACTGCAATCTGTTGAATATAAACTATGCTTTAGTTTCAATTTTACTTTGCATTGTGGACATTGTCACAACCAAGACAACCCCAAAGAGAAGCACTTGTGAATAAAAGAATCAACAGTGGTTCCTTTGAGGTGATCTGAGAGTGATTGAAGACAGAACATGATGGCACCAGGTTCAAACACGATGGATACTAGGGCCGTCTTCGAACCAACGACTTACAAATAAAACATTAAATGGCATAAAATGAATCAACTCTTCATTCTGAGTGTTTGAAAGGTCAGCAAGACTACCCCAACAATTAGCACTTACTGTATTCCAAATATCAAGTCAGTGCCTGTGTTAAGGTCATTTTGCAGACCAAATCCTGAAAAACACCTTTTGGATCAAAAGCTCTCAAGAGAGAGAGAAGCACTTATGGACACTATTCAGCATCAGTGTGTCTGTTTGAGGGATTCTCCGTGCAATATCTTCATCAGCTAGCGTTGGTAGAGTTTGTCTCTTTCAACCGTCCCAACAGGAAGCACTTCCTTAATAAAAAAATACAACTAAACAGTTAATGCTCATGTTGGGCCCATAGCAAGGACTGTTCATCAGACCTCTTTCTTCCATGAAGTCCAGAGCAGCTCGTCTTCCATGTTGTTTCTCACATGCAGTTTTCTGATGAGGTTTGTCCAACTTTTATCCTGAATGCTTCCACAAACTCCACCTATTTCTTCCACAAGTTTCTACGATGGGGGTATTGCCCATCAGAAGGTCCATCAAGGAACAATGCTGTCATCAAGAATGCAAAACATTAGGTGTTGATGATTGGTCAATCAGCTTTCAATGTGTTTACTTCATGAAGATTTGTAACAGACAAGGACACAGTTCTGTGTTAGCTTTACACTGGGCACTGTTGAAATATAATTCAAGTCAAGATAAAACTTGGATTCAATCCTTCTTTCAGATCAATAAGAGTCTGAATCCATAATGGATCCAGAAAGGATTTCTTTCCATTGTGAGGAAAATGTGCAGGTTTTCTCAAGTCAGGACAGAAAGACACCCCAACTTTCAAGCACTTTCCAAAAATTCCTTCAAAGAATGTGCATAAAGTTGAAGTATATCTCATACTGAAATTTCCAAAGACATATATGGCTGAAGAAGACAAATGTCCAGAGGACATATAACTACCCCAACAAGAAGCACTTACTGCAGCGAGCAACAAAGTCAGTGTTTGTGTCGGGGTAATTACTCTGACCAGATATATAAAGCGTCGTATGAATCCTGGACTGCAATCTGTTGAATATAAACTATGCTTTAGTTTCAATTTTACTTTGCATTGTGGACATTGTCACAACCAAGACAACCCCAAAGAGAAGCACTTGTGAATAAAAGAATCAACAGTGGTTCCTTTGAGGTGATCTGAGAGTGATTGAAGACAGAACATGATGGCACCAGGTTCAAACACGATGGATACTAGGGCCGTCTTCGAACCAACGCCTTACAAATAAAACATTAAATGGCATAAAATGAATCAACTCTTCATTCTGAGTGTTTGAAATGTCAGCAAGACTACCCCAACAATTAGCACTTACTGTATTCCAAATATCAAGTCAGTGCCTGTGTTAAGGTCATTTTGCAGACCAAATCCTGAAAAACACCTTTTGGATCAAAAGCTCTCAAGAGAGAGAGAAGCACTTATGGACACTATTCAGCATCAGTGTGTCTGTTTGAGGGATTCTCCGTGCAATATCTTCATCAGCTAGCGTTGGTAGAGTTTGTCTCTTTCAACCGTCCCAACAGGAAGCACTTCCTGAATAAAAAAAAAACAACTAAACAGTTAATGCTCATGTTGGGCCCATAGCAAGGACTGTTCATCAGACCTCTTTCTTCCATGAAGTCCAGAGCAGCTCTTCTTCCATGTTGTTTCTCACATGCAGTTTTCTGATGAGGTTTGTCCAACTTTTATCCTGAATGCTTCCACAAACTCCACCTATTTCTTCCACAAGTTTCTACGATGGGGGTATTGCCCATCAGAAGGTCCATCAAGGAACAATGCTGTCATCAAGAATGCAAAACATTAGGTGTTGATGATTGGTCAATCAGCTTTCAATGTGTTTACTTCATGAAGATTTGTAACAGACAAGGACACAGTTCTGTGTTAGCTTTACACTGGGCACTGTTGAAATATAATTCAAGTCAAGATAAAACTTGGATTCAATCCTTCTTTCAGATCAATAAGAGTCTGAATCCATAATGGATCCAGAAAGGATTTCTTTCCATTGTGAGGAAAATGTGCAGGTTTTCTCAAGTCAGGACAGAAAGACACCCCAACTTTCAAGCACTTTCCAAAAATTCCTTCAAAGAATGTGCATAAAGTTGAAGTATATCTCATACTGAAATTTCCAAAGACATATATGGCTGAAGAAGACAAATGTCCAGAGGACATATAACTACCCCAACAAGAAGCACTTACTGCAGCGAGCAACAAAGTCAGTGTTTGTGTCGGGGTAATTACTCTGACCAGATATATAAAGCGTCGTGTGAATCCTGGACTGCAATCTGTTGAATATAAACTATGCTTTAGTTTCAATTTTACTTTGCATTGTGGACATTGTCACAACCAAGACAACCCCAAAGAGAAGCACTTGTGAATAAAAGAATCAACAGTGGTTCCTTTGAGGTGATCTGAGAGTGATTGAAGACAGAACATGATGGCACCAGGTTCAAACACGATGGATACTAGGGCCGTCTTCGAACCAACGACTTACAAATAAAACATTAAATGGCATAAAATGAATCAACTCTTCATTCTGAGTGTTTGAAAGGTCAGCAAGACTACCCCAACAATTAGCACTTACTGTATTCCAAATATCAAGTCAGTGCCTGTGTTAAGGTCATTTTGCAGACCAAATCCTGAAAAACACCTTTTGGATCAAAAGCTCTCAAGAGAGAGAGAAGCACTTATGGACACTATTCAGCATCAGTGTGTCTGTTTGAGGGATTCTCCGTGCAATATCTTCATCAGCTAGCGTTGGTAGAGTTTGTCTCTTTCAACCGTCCCAACAGGAAGCACTTCCTGAATAAAAAAAAAACAACTAAACAGTTAATGCTCATGTTGGGCCCATAGCAAGGACTGTTCATCAGACCTCTTTCTTCCATGAAGTCCAGAGCAGCTCTTCTTCCATGTTGTTTCTCACATGCAGTTTTCTGATGAGGTTTGTCCAACTTTTATCCTGAATGCTTCCACAAACTCCACCTATTTCTTCCACAAGTTTCTACGATGGGGGTATTGCCCATCAGACTGTCCATCAAGGAACAATGCTGTCATCAAGAATGCAAAACATTAGGTGTTGATGATTGGTCAATCAGCTTTCAATGTGTTTACTTCATGAAGATTTGTAACAGACAAGGACACAGTTCTGTGTTAGCTTTACACTGGGCACTGTTGAAATATAATTCAAGTCAAGATAAAACTTGGATTCAATCCTTCTTTCAGATCAATAAGAGTCTGAATCCATAATGGATCCAGAAAGGATTTCTTTCCATTGTGAGGAAAATGTGCAGTTTTTCTCAAGTCAGGACAGAAAAACACCCCAACGTTCAAGCACTTTCCAAAAATTCCTTCAAAGAATGTGCATAAAGTTGAAGTATATCTCATACTGAAATTTCCAAAGACATATATGGCTGAAGAAGACAAATGTCCAGAGGACATATAACTACCCCAACAAGAAGCACTTACTGCAGCGAGCAACAAAGTCAGTGTTTGTGTCGGGGTAATTACTCTGACCAGATATATAAAGCGTCGTGTGAATCCTGGACTGCAATCTGTTGAATATAAACTATGCTTTAGTTTCAATTTTACTTTGCATTGTGGACATTGTCACAACCAAGACAACCCCAAAGAGAAGCACTTGTGAATAAAAGAATCAACAGTGGTTCCTTTGAGGTGATCTGAGAGTGATTGAAGACAGATCATGATGGCACCAGGTTCAAACACGATGGATACTAGGGCCGTCTTCGAACCAACGCCTTACAAATAAAACATTAAATGGCATAAAATGAATCAACTCTTCATTCTGAGTGTTTGAAATGTCAGCAAGACTACCCCAACAATTAGCACTTACTGTATTCCAAATATCAAGTCAGTGCCTGTGTTAAGGTCATTTTGCAGACCAAATCCTGAAAAACACCTTTTGGATCAAAAGCTCTCAAGAGAGAGAGAAGCACTTATGGACACTATTCAGCATCAGTGTGTCTGTTTGAGGGATTCTCCGTGCAATATCTTCATCAGCTAGCGTTGGTAGAGTTTGTCTCTTTCAACCGTCCCAACAGGAAGCACTTCCTGAATAAAAAAATACAACTAAACAGTTAATGCTCATGTTGGGCCCATAGCAAGGACTGTTCATCAGACCTCTTTCTTCCATGAAGTCCAGAGCAGCTCTTCTTCCATGTTGTTTCTCACATGCAGTTTTCTGATGAGGTTTGTCCAACTTTTATCCTGAATGCTTCCACAAACTCCACCTATTTCTTCCACAAGTTTCTACGATGGGGGTATTGCCCATCAGAAGGTCCATCAAGGAACAATGCTGTCATCAAGAATGCAAAACATTAGGTGTTGATGATTGGTCAATCAGCTTTCAATGTGTTTACTTCATGAAGATTTGTAACAGACAAGGACACAGTTCTGTGTTAGCTTTACACTGGGCACTGTTGAAATATAATTCAAGTCAAGATAAAACTTGGATTCAATCCTTCTTTCAGATCAATAAGAGTCTGAATCCATAATGGATCCAGAAAGGATTTCTTTCCATTGTGAGGAAAATGTGCAGGTTTTCTCAAGTCAGGACAGAAAGACACCCCAACTTTCAAGCACTTTCCAAAAATTCCTTCAAAGAATGTGCATAAAGTTGAAGTATATCTCATACTGAAATTTCTAAAGACATATATGGCTGAAGAAGACAAATGTCCAGAGGACATATAACTACCCCAACAAGAAGCACTTACTGCAGCGAGCAACAAAGTCAGTGTTTGTGTCGGGGTAATTACTCTGACCAGATATATAAAGCGTCGTGTGAATCCTGGACTGCAATCTGTTGAATATAAACTATGCTTTAGTTTCAATTTTACTTTGCATTGTGGACATTGTCACAACCAAGACAACCCCAAAGAGAAGCACTTGTGAATGAAAGAATCAACAGTGGTTCCTTTAAGGTGATCTGAGAGTGATTGAAGACAGAACATGATGGCACCAGGTTCAAACACGATGGATACTAGGGCCGTCTTCGAACCAACGACTTACAAATAAAACATTAAATGGCATAAAATGAATCAACTCTTCATTCTGAGTGTTTGAAAGGTCAGCAAGACTACCCCAACAATTAGCACTTACTGTATTCCAAATATCAAGTCAGTGCCTGTGTTAAGGTCATTTTGCAGACCAAATCCTGAAAAACACCTTTTGGATCAAAAGCTCTCAAGAGAGAGAGAAGCACTTATGGACACTATTCAGCATCAGTGTGTCTGTTTGAGGGATTCTCCGTGCAATATCTTCATCAGCTAGCGTTGGTAGAGTTTGTCTCTTTCAACCGTCCCAACAGGATGCACATCCTGAATAAAAAAAAACAACTAAACAGTTAATGCTCATGTTGGGCCCATAGCAAGGACTGTTCATCAGACCTCTTTCTTCCATGAAGTCCAGAGCAGCTCTTCTTCCATGTTGTTTCTCACATGCAGTTTTCTGATGAGGTTTGTCCAACTTTTATCCTGAATGCTTCCACAAACTCCACCTATTTCTTCCACAAGTTTCTACGATGGGGGTATTGCCCATCAGAAGGTCCATCAAGGAACAATGCTGTCATCAAGAATGCAAAACATTAGGTGTTGATGATTGGTCAATCAGCTTTCAATGTGTTTACTTCATGAAGATTTGTAACAGACAAGGACACAGTTCTGTGTTAGCTTTACACTGGGCACTGTTGAAATATAATTCAAGTCAAGATAAAACTTGGATTCAATCCTTCTTTCAGATCAATAAGAGTCTGAATCCATAATGGATCCAGAAAGGATTTCTTTCCATTGTGAGGAAAATGTGCAGGTTTTCTCAAGTCAGGACAGAAAGACACCCCAACTTTCAAGCACTTTCCAAAAATTCCTTCAAAGAATGTGCATAAAGTTGAAGTATATCTCATACTGAAATTTCCAAAGACATATATGGCTGAAGAAGACAAATGTCCAGAGGACATATAACTACCCCAACAAGAAGCACTTACTGCAGCGAGCAACAAAGTCAGTGTTTGTGTCGAGGTAATTACTCTGACCAGATATATAAAGCGTCGTATGAATCCTGGACTGCAATCTGTTGAATATAAACTATGCTTTAGTTTCAATTTTACTTTGCATTGTGGACATTGTCACAACCAAGACAACCCCAAAGAGAAGCACTTGTGAATAAAAGAATCAACAGTGGTTCCTTTGAGGTGATCTGAGAGTGATTGAAGACAGAACATGATGGCACCAGGTTCAAACACGATGGATACTAGGGCCGTCTTCGAACCAACGACTTACAAATAAAACATTAAATGGCATAAAATGAATCAACTCTTCATTCTGAGTGTTTGAAAGGTCAGCAAGACTACCCCAACAATTAGCACTTACTGTATTCCAAATATCAAGTCAGTGCCTGTGTTAAGGTCATTTTGCAGACCAAATCCTGAAAAACACCTTTTGGATCAAAAGCT
Source organism: Telmatherina bonti (assembly GCF_933228915.1). Lineage (NCBI taxonomy): Eukaryota > Metazoa > Chordata > Actinopteri > Atheriniformes > Telmatherinidae > Telmatherina > Telmatherina bonti. The sequence goes on from NC_136610.1 coordinate 5,979,493, forward strand.
CTCAAGAGAGAGAGAAGCACTTATGGACACTATTCAGCATCAGTGTGTCTGTTTGAGGGATTCTCCGTGCAATATCTTCATCAGCTAGCGTTGGTAGAGTTTGTCTCTTTCAACCGTCCCAACAGGAAGCACTTCCTGAATAAAAAAATACAACTAAACAGTTAATGCTCATGTTGGGCCCATAGCAAGGACTGTTCATCAGACCTCTTTCTTCCATGAAGTCCAGAGCAGCTCTTCTTCCATGTTGTTTCTCACATGCAGTTTTCTGATGAGGTTTGTCCAACTTTTATCCTGAATGCTTCCACAAACTCCACCTATTTCTTCCACAAGTTTCTACGATGGGGGTATTGCCCATCAGAAGGTCCATCAAGGAACAATGCTGTCATCAAGAATGCAAAACATTAGGTGTTGATGATTGGTCAATCAGCTTTCAATGTGTTTACTTCATGAAGATTTGTAACAGACAAGGACACAGTTCTGTGTTAGCTTTACACTGGGCACTGTTGAAATATAATTCAAGTCAAGATAAAACTTGGATTCAATCCTTCTTTCAGATCAATAAGAGTCTGAATCCATAATGGATCCAGAAAGGATTTCTTTCCATTGTGAGGAAAATGTGCAGTTTTTCTCAAGTCAGGACAGAAAGACACCCCAACGTTCAAGCACTTTCCAAAAATTCCTTCAAAGAATGTGCATAAAGTTGAAGTATATCTCATACTGAAATTTCCAAAGACATATATGGCTGAAGAAGACAAATGTCCAGAGGACATATAACTACCCCAACAAGAAGCACTTACTGCAGCGAGCAACAAAGTCAGTGTTTGTGTCGAGGTAATTACTCTGACCAGATATATAAAGCGTCGTATGAATCCTGGACTGCAATCTGTTGAATATAAACTATGCTTTAGTTTCAATTTTACTTTGCATTGTGGACATTGTCACAACCAAGACAACCCCAAAGAGAAGCACTTGTGAATAAAAGAATCAACAGTGGTTCCTTTGAGGTGATCTGAGAGTGATTGAAGACAGAACATGATGGCACCAGGTTCAAACACGATGGATACTAGGGCCGTCTTCGAACCAACGACTTACAAATAAAACATTAAATGGCATAAAATGAATCAACTCTTCATTCTGAGTGTTTGAAAGGTCAGCAAGACTACCCCAACAATTAGCACTTACTGTATTCCAAATATCAAGTCAGTGCCTGTGTTAAGGTCATTTTGCAGACCAAATCCTGAAAAACACCTTTTGGATCAAAAGCTCTCAAGAGAGAGAGAAGCACTTATGGACACTATTCAGCATCAGTGTGTCTGTTTGAGGGATTCTCCGTGCAATATCTTCATCAGCTAGCGTTGGTAGAGTTTGTCTCTTTCAACCGTCCCAACAGGAAGCACTTCCTGAATAAAAAAATACAACTAAACAGTTAATGCTCATGTTGGGCCCATAGCAAGGACTGTTCATCAGACCTCTTTCTTCCATGAAGTCCAGAGCAGCTCTTCTTCCATGTTGTTTCTCACATGCAGTTTTCTGATGAGGTTTGTCCAACTTTTATCCTGAATGGGGTAGTCTTGCTGACATTTCAAACACTCAGAAAACACAATTTTCCATTGTGAGGAAAATGTGCAGGTTTTCTCAAGTCAGGACAGAAAGACACCCCAACGTTCAAGCACTTTCCAAAAATTCCTTCAAAGAATGTGCATAAAGTTGAAGTATATCTCATACTGAAATTTCTAAAGACATATATGGCTGAAGAAGACAAATGTCCAGAGGACATATAACTACCCCAACAAGAAGCACTTACTGCAGCGAGCAACAAAGTCAGTGTTTGTGTCGGGGTAATTACTCTGACCAGATATATAAAGCGTCGTGTGAATCCTGGACTGCAATCTGTTGAATATAAACTATGCTTTAGTTTCAATTTTACTTTGCATTGTGGACATTGTCACAACCAAGACAACCCCAAAGAGAAGCACTTGTGAATAAAAGAATCAACAGTGGTTCCTTTGAGGTGATCTGAGAGTGATTGAAGACAGATCATGATGGCACCAGGTTCAAACACGATGGATACTAGGGCCGTCTTCGAACCAACGCCTTACAAATAAAACATTAAATGGCATAAAATGAATCAACTCTTCATTCTGAGTGTTTGAAATGTCAGCAAGACTACCCCAACAATTAGCACTTACTGTATTCCAAATATCAAGTCAGTGCCTGTGTTAAGGTCATTTTGCAGACCAAATCCTGAAAAACACCTTTTGGATCAAAAGCTCTCAAGAGAGAGAGAAGCACTTATGGACACTATTCAGCATCAGTGTGTCTGTTTGAGGGATTCTCCGTGCAATATCTTCATCAGCTAGCGTTGGTAGAGTTTGTCTCTTTCAACCGTCCCAACAGGAAGCACTTCCTGAATAAAAAAATACAACTAAACAGTTAATGCTCATGTTGGGCCCATAGCAAGGACTGTTCATCAGACCTCTTTCTTCCATGAAGTCCAGAGCAGCTCTTCTTCCATGTTGTTTCTCACATGCAGTTTTCTGATGAGGTTTGTCCAACTTTTATCCTGAATGCTTCCACAAACTCCACCTATTTCTTCCACAAGTTTCTACGATGGGGGTATTGCCCATCAGAAGGTCCATCAAGGAACAATGCTGTCATCAAGAATGCAAAACATTAGGTGTTGATAATTGGTCAATCAGCTTTCAATGTGTTTACTTCATGAAGATTTGTAACAGACAAGGACACAGTTCTGTGTTAGCTTTACACTGGGCACTGTTGAAATATAATTCAAGTCAAGATAAAACTTGGATTCAATCCTTCTTTCAGATCAATAAGAGTCTGAATCCATAATGGATCCAGAAAGGATTTCTTTCCATTGTGAGGAAAATGTGCAGGTTTTCTCAAGTCAGGACAGAAAGACACCCCAACTTTCAAGCACTTTCCAAAAATTCCTTCAAAGAATGTGCATAAAGTTGAAGTATATCTCATACTGAAATTTCCAAAGACATATATGGCTGAAGAAGACAAATGTCCAGAGGACATATAACTACCCCAACAAGAAGCACTTACTGCAGCGAGCAACAAAGTCAGTGTTTGTGTCGGGGTAATTACTCTGACCAGATATATAAAGCGTCGTGTGAATCCTGGACTGCAATCTGTTGAATATAAACTATGCTTTAGTTTCAATTTTACTTTGCATTGTGGACATTGTCACAACCAAGACAACCCCAAAGAGAAGCACTTGTGAATAAAAGAATCAACAGTGGTTCCTTTGAGGTGATCTGAGAGTGATTGAAGACAGAACATGATGGCACCAGGTTCAAACACGATGGATACTAGGGCCGTCTTCGAACCAACGACTTACAAATAAAACATTAAATGGCATAAAATGAATCAACTCTTCATTCTGAGTGTTTGAAAGGTCAGCAAGACTACCCCAACAATTAGCACTTACTGTATTCCAAATATCAAGTCAGTGCCTGTGTTAAGGTCATTTTGCAGACCAAATCCTGAAAAACACCTTTTGGATCAAAAGCTCTCAAGAGAGAGAAGCACTTATGGACACTATTCAGCATCAGTGTGTCTGTTTGAGGGATTCTCCGTGCAATATCTTCATCAGCTAGCGTTGGTAGAGTTTGTCTCTTTCAACCGTCCCAACAGGAAGCACTTCCTGAATAAAAAAAAAACAACTAAACAGTTAATGCTCATGTTGGGCCCATAGCAAGGACTGTTCATCAGACCTCTTTCTTCCATGAAGTCCAGAGCAGCTCTTCTTCCATGTTGTTTCTCACATGCAGTTTTCTGATGAGGTTTGTCCAACTTTTATCCTGAATGCTTCCACAAACTCCACCTATTTCTTCCACAAGTTTCTACGATGGGGGTATTGCCCATCAGACTGTCCATCAAGGAACAATGCTGTCATCAAGAATGCAAAACATTAGGTGTTGATGATTGGTCAATCAGCTTTCAATGTGTTTACTTCATGAAGATTTGTAACAGACAAGGACACAGTTCTGTGTTAGCTTTACACTGGGCACTGTTGAAATATAATTCAAGTCAAGATAAAACTTGGATTCAATCCTTCTTTCAGATCAATAAGAGTCTGAATCCATAATGGATCCAGAAAGGATTTCTTTCCATTGTGAGGAAAATGTGCAGTTTTTCTCAAGTCAGGACAGAAAAACACCCCAACGTTCAAGCACTTTCCAAAAATTCCTTCAAAGAATGTGCATAAAGTTGAAGTATATCTCATACTGAAATTTCCAAAGACATATATGGCTGAAGAAGACAAATGTCCAGAGGACATATAACTACCCCAACAAGAAGCACTTACTGCAGCGAGCAACAAAGTCAGTGTTTGTGTCGGGGTAATTACTCTGACCAGATATATAAAGCGTCGTGTGAATCCTGGACTGCAATCTGTTGAATATAAACTATGCTTTAGTTTCAATTTTACTTTGCATTGTGGACATTGTCACAACCAAGACAACCCCAAAGAGAAGCACTTGTGAATAAAAGAATCAACAGTGGTTCCTTTGAGGTGATCTGAGAGTGATTGAAGACAGATCATGATGGCACCAGGTTCAAACACGATGGATACTAGGGCCGTCTTCGAACCAACGCCTTACAAATAAAACATTAAATGGCATAAAATGAATCAACTCTTCATTCTGAGTGTTTGAAATGTCAGCAAGACTACCCCAACAATTAGCACTTACTGTATTCCAAATATCAAGTCAGTGCCTGTGTTAAGGTCATTTTGCAGACCAAATCCTGAAAAACACCTTTTGGATCAAAAGCTCTCAAGAGAGAGAGAAGCACTTATGGACACTATTCAGCATCAGTGTGTCTGTTTGAGGGATTCTCCGTGCAATATCTTCATCAGCTAGCGTTGGTAGAGTTTGTCTCTTTCAACCGTCCCAACAGGAAGCACTTCCTGAATAAAAAAATACAACTAAACAGTTAATGCTCATGTTGGGCCCATAGCAAGGACTGTTCATCAGACCTCTTTCTTCCATGAAGTCCAGAGCAGCTCTTCTTCCATGTTGTTTCTCACATGCAGTTTTCTGATGAGGTTTGTCCAACTTTTATCCTGAATGCTTCCACAAACTCCACCTATTTCTTCCACAAGTTTCTACGATGGGGGTATTGCCCATCAGAAGGTCCATCAAGGAACAATGCTGTCATCAAGAATGCAAAACATTAGGTGTTGATGATTGGTCAATCAGCTTTCAATGTGTTTACTTCATGAAGATTTGTAACAGACAAGGACACAGTTCTGTGTTAGCTTTACACTGGGCACTGTTGAAATATAATTCAAGTCAAGATAAAACTTGGATTCAATCCTTCTTTCAGATCAATAAGAGTCTGAATCCATAATGGATCCAGAAAGGATTTCTTTCCATTGTGAGGAAAATGTGCAGGTTTTCTCAAGTCAGGACAGAAAGACACCCCAACTTTCAAGCACTTTCCAAAAATTCCTTCAAAGAATGTGCATAAAGTTGAAGTATATCTCATACTGAAATTTCTAAAGACATATATGGCTGAAGAAGACAAATGTCCAGAGGACATATAACTACCCCAACAAGAAGCACTTACTGCAGCGAGCAACAAAGTCAGTGTTTGTGTCGGGGTAATTACTCTGACCAGATATATAAAGCGTCGTGTGAATCCTGGACTGCAATCTGTTGAATATAAACTATGCTTTAGTTTCAATTTTACTTTGCATTGTGGACATTGTCACAACCAAGACAACCCCAAAGAGAAGCACTTGTGAATAAAAGAATCAACAGTGGTTCCTTTGAGGTGATCTGAGAGTGATTGAAGACAGATCATGATGGCACCAGGTTCAAACACGATGGATACTAGGGCCGTCTTCGAACCAACGCCTTACAAATAAAACATTAAATGGCATAAAATGAATCAACTCTTCATTCTGAGTGTTTGAAATGTCAGCAAGACTACCCCAACAATTAGCACTTACTGTATTCCAAATATCAAGTCAGTGCCTGTGTTAAGGTCATTTTGCAGACCAAATCCTGAAAAACACCTTTTGGATCAAAAGCTCTCAAGAGAGAGAGAAGCACTTATGGACACTATTCAGCATCAGTGTGTCTGTTTGAGGGATTCTCCGTGCAATATCTTCATCAGCTAGCGTTGGTAGAGTTTGTCTCTTTCAACCGTCCCAACAGGAAGCACTTCCTGAATAAAAAAATACAACTAAACAGTTAATGCTCATGTTGGGCCCATAGCAAGGACTGTTCATCAGACCTCTTTCTTCCATGAAGTCCAGAGCAGCTCTTCTTCCATGTTGTTTCTCACATGCAGTTTTCTGATGAGGTTTGTCCAACTTTTATCCTGAATGCTTCCACAAACTCCACCTATTTCTTCCACAAGTTTCTACGATGGGGGTATTGCCCATCAGAAGGTCCATCAAGGAACAATGCTGTCATCAAGAATGCAAAACATTAGGTGTTGATGATTGGTCAATCAGCTTTCAATGTGTTTACTTCATGAAGATTTGTAACAGACAAGGACACAGTTCTGTGTTAGCTTTACACTGGGCACTGTTGAAATATAATTCAAGTCAAGATAAAACTTGGATTCAATCCTTCTTTCAGATCAATAAGAGTCTGAATCCATAATGGATCCAGAAAGGATTTCTTTCCATTGTGAGGAAAATGTGCAGGTTTTCTCAAGTCAGGACAGAAAGACACCCCAACTTTCAAGCACTTTCCAAAAATTCCTTCAAAGAATGTGCATAAAGTTGAAGTATATCTCATACTGAAATTTCTAAAGACATATATGGCTGAAGAAGACAAATGTCCAGAGGACATATAACTACCCCAACAAGAAGCACTTACTGCAGCGAGCAACAAAGTCAGTGTTTGTGTCGGGGTAATTACTCTGACCAGATATATAAAGCGTCGTGTGAATCCTGGACTGCAATCTGTTGAATATAAACTATGCTTTAGTTTCAATTTTACTTTGCATTGTGGACATTGTCACAACCAAGACAACCCCAAAGAGAAGCACTTGTGAATAAAAGAATCAACAGTGGTTCCTTTGAGGTGATCTGAGAGTGATTGAAGACAGATCATGATGGCACCAGGTTCAAACACGATGGATACTAGGGCCGTCTTCGAACCAACGCCTTACAAATAAAACATTAAATGGCATAAAATGAATCAACTCTTCATTCTGAGTGTTTGAAATGTCAGCAAGACTACCCCAACAATTAGCACTTACTGTATTCCAAATATCAAGTCAGTGCCTGTGTTAAGGTCATTTTGCAGACCAAATCCTGAAAAACACCTTTTGGATCAAAAGCTCTCAAGAGAGAGAGAAGCACTTATGGACACTATTCAGCATCAGTGTGTCTGTTTGAGGGATTCTCCGTGCAATATCTTCATCAGCTAGCGTTGGTAGAGTTTGTCTCTTTCAACCGTCCCAACAGGAAGCACTTCCTGAATAAAAAAATACAACTAAACAGTTAATGCTCATGTTGGGCCCATAGCAAGGACTGTTCATCAGACCTCTTTCTTCCATGAAGTCCAGAGCAGCTCTTCTTCCATGTTGTTTCTCACATGCAGTTTTCTGATGAGGTTTGTCCAACTTTTATCCTGAATGCTTCCACAAACTCCACCTATTTCTTCCACAAGTTTCTACGATGGGGGTATTGCCCATCAGAAGGTCCATCAAGGAACAATGCTGTCATCAAGAATGCAAAACATTAGGTGTTGATGATTGGTCAATCAGCTTTCAATGTGTTTACTTCATGAAGATTTGTAACAGACAAGGACACAGTTCTGTGTTAGCTTTACACTGGGCACTGTTGAAATATAATTCAAGTCAAGATAAAACTTGGATTCAATCCTTCTTTCAGATCAATAAGAGTCTGAATCCATAATGGATCCAGAAAGGATTTCTTTCCATTGTGAGGAAAATGTGCAGGTTTTCTCAAGTCAGGACAGAAAGACACCCCAACTTTCAAGCACTTTCCAAAAATTCCTTCAAAGAATGTGCATAAAGTTGAAGTATATCTCATACTGAAATTTCTAAAGACATATATGGCTGAAGAAGACAAATGTCCAGAGGACATATAACTACCCCAACAAGAAGCACTTACTGCAGCGAGCAACAAAGTCAGTGTTTGTGTCGGGGTAATTACTCTGACCAGATATATAAAGCGTCGTGTGAATCCTGGACTGCAATCTGTTGAATATAAACTATGCTTTAGTTTCAATTTTACTTTGCATTGTGGACATTGTCACAACCAAGACAACCCCAAAGAGAAGCACTTGTGAATAAAAGAATCAACAGTGGTTCCTTTGAGGTGATCTGAGAGTGATTGAAGACAGATCATGATGGCACCAGGTTCAAACACGATGGATACTAGGGCCGTCTTCGAACCAACGCCTTACAAATAAAACATTAAATGGCATAAAATGAATCAACTCTTCATTCTGAGTGTTTGAAAGGTCAGCAAGACTACCCCAACAATTAGCACTTACTGTATTCCAAATATCAAGTCAGTGCCTGTGTTAAGGTCATTTTGCAGACCAAATCCTGAAAAACACCTTTTGGATCAAAAGCTCTCAAGAGAGAGAGAAGCACTTATGGACACTATTCAGCATCAGTGTGTCTGTTTGAGGGATTCTCCGTGCAATATCTTCATCAGCTAGCGTTGGTAGAGTTTGTCTCTTTCAACCGTCCCAACAGGAAGCACTTCCTGAATAAAAAAAAACAACTAAACAGTTAATGCTCATGTTGGGCCCATAGCAAGGACTGTTCATCAGACCTCTTTCTTCCATGAAGTCCAGAGCAGCTCTTCTTCCATGTTGTTTCTCACATGCAGTTTTCTGATGAGGTTTGTCCAACTTTTATCCTGAATGCTTCCACAAACTCCACCTATTTCTTCCACAAGTTTCTACGATGGGGGTATTGCCCATCAGACTGTCCATCAAGGAACAATGCTGTCATCAAGAATGCAAAACATTAGGTGTTGATGATTGGTCAATCAGCTTTCAATGTGTTTACTTCATGAAGATTTGTAACAGACAAGGACACAGTTCTGTGTTAGCTTTACACTGGGCACTGTTGAAATATAATTCAAGTCAAGATAAAACTTGGATTCAATCCTTCTTTCAGATCAATAAGAGTCTGAATCCATAATGGATCCAGAAAGGATTTCTTTCCATTGTGAGGAAAATGTGCAGTTTTTCTCAAGTCAGGACAGAAAAACACCCCAACGTTCAAGCACTTTCCAAAAATTCCTTCAAAGAATGTGCATAAAGTTGAAGTATATCTCATACTGAAATTTCCAAAGACATATATGGCTGAAGAAGACAAATGTCCAGAGGACATATAACTACCCCAACAAGAAGCACTTACTGCAGCGAGCAACAAAGTCAGTGTTTGTGTCGGGGTAATTACTCTGACCAGATATATAAAGCGTCGTGTGAATCCTGGACTGCAATCTGTTGAATATAAACTATGCTTTAGTTTCAATTTTACTTTGCATTGTGGACATTGTCACAACCAAGACAACCCCAAAGAGAAGCACTTGTGAATAAAAGAATCAACAGTGGTTCCTTTGAGGTGATCTGAGAGTGATTGAAGACAGATCATGATGGCACCAGGTTCAAACACGATGGATACTAGGGCCGTCTTCGAACCAACGCCTTACAAATAAAACATTAAATGGCATAAAATGAATCAACTCTTCATTCTGAGTGTTTGAAATGTCAGCAAGACTACCCCAACAATTAGCACTTACTGTATTCCAAATATCAAGTCAGTGCCTGTGTTAAGGTCATTTTGCAGACCAAATCCTGAAAAACACCTTTTGGATCAAAAGCTCTCAAGAGAGAGAGAAGCACTTATGGACACTATTCAGCATCAGTGTGTCTGTTTGAGGGATTCTCCGTGCAATATCTTCATCAGCTAGCGTTGGTAGAGTTTGTCTCTTTCAACCGTCCCAACAGGAAGCACTTCCTGAATAAAAAAAAAACAACTAAACAGTTAATGCTCATGTTGGGCCCATAGCAAGGACTGTTCATCAGACCTCTTTCTTCCATGAAGTCCAGAGCAGCTCTTCTTCCATGTTGTTTCTCACATGCAGTTTTCTGATGAGGTTTGTCCAACTTTTATCCTGAATGCTTCCACAAACTCCACCTATTTCTTCCACAAGTTTCTACGATGGGGGTATTGCCCATCAGACTGTCCATCAAGGAACAATGCTGTCATCAAGAATGCAAAACATTAGGTGTTGATGATTGGTCAATCAGCTTTCAATGTGTTTACTTCATGAAGATTTGTAACAGACAAGGACACAGTTCTGTGTTAGCTTTACACTGGGCACTGTTGAAATATAATTCAAGTCAAGATAAAACTTGGATTCAATCCTTCTTTCAGATCAATAAGAGTCTGAATCCATAATGGATCCAGAAAGGATTTCTTTCCATTGTGAGGAAAATGTGCAGTTTTTCTCAAGTCAGGACAGAAAAACACCCCAACGTTCAAGCACTTTCCAAAAATTCCTTCAAAGAATGTGCATAAAGTTGAAGTATATCTCATACTGAAATTTCCAAAGACATATATGGCTGAAGAAGACAAATGTCCAGAGGACATATAACTACCCCAACAAGAAGCACTTACTGCAGCGAGCAACAAAGTCAGTGTTTGTGTCGGGGTAATTACTCTGACCAGATATATAAAGCGTCGTGTGAATCCTGGACTGCAATCTGTTGAATATAAACTATGCTTTAGTTTCAATTTTACTTTGCATTGTGGACATTGTCACAACCAAGACAACCCCAAAGAGAAGCACTTGTGAATAAAAGAATCAACAGTGGTTCCTTTGAGGTGATCTGAGAGTGATTGAAGACAGATCATGATGGCACCAGGTTCAAACACGATGGATACTAGGGCCGTCTTCGAACCAACGCCTTACAAATAAAACATTAAATGGCATAAAATGAATCAACTCTTCATTCTGAGTGTTTGAAATGTCAGCAAGACTACCCCAACAATTAGCACTTACTGTATTCCAAATATCAAGTCAGTGCCTGTGTTAAGGTCATTTTGCAGACCAAATCCTGAAAAACACCTTTTGGATCAAAAGCTCTCAAGAGAGAGAGAAGCACTTATGGACACTATTCAGCATCAGTGTGTCTGTTTGAGGGATTCTCCGTGCAATATCTTCATCAGCTAGCGTTGGTAGAGTTTGTCTCTTTCAACCGTCCCAACAGGAAGCACTTCCTGAATAAAAAAAAAACAACTAAACAGTTAATGCTCATGTTGGGCCCATAGCAAGGACTGTTCATCAGACCTCTTTCTTCCATGAAGTCCAGAGCAGCTCTTCTTCCATGTTGTTTCTCACATGCAGTTTTCTGATGAGGTTTGTCCAACTTTTATCCTGAATGCTTCCACAAACTCCACCTATTTCTTCCACAAGTTTCTACGATGGGGGTATTGCCCATCAGAAGGTCCATCAAGGAACAATGCTGTCATCAAGAATGCAAAACATTAGGTGTTGATGATTGGTCAATCAGCTTTCAATGTGTTTACTTCATGAAGATTTGTAACAGACAAGGACACAGTTCTGTGTTAGCTTTACACTGGGCACTGTTGAAATATAATTCAAGTCAAGATAAAACTTGGATTCAATCCTTCTTTCAGATCAATAAGAGTCTGAATCCATAATGGATCCAGAAAGGATTTCTTTCCATTGTGAGGAAAATGTGCAGGTTTTCTCAAGTCAGGACAGAAAGACACCCCAACTTTCAAGCACTTTCCAAAAATTCCTTCAAAGAATGTGCATAAAGTTGAAGTATATCTCATACTGAAATTTCTAAAGACATATATGGCTGAAGAAGACAAATGTCCAGAGGACATATAACTACCCCAACAAGAAGCACTTACTGCAGCGAGCAACAAAGTCAGTGTTTGTGTCGGGGTAATTACTCTGACCAGATATATAAAGCGTCGTGTGAATCCTGGACTGCAATCTGTTGAATATAAACTATGCTTTAGTTTCAATTTTACTTTGCATTGTGGACATTGTCACAACCAAGACAACCCCAAAGAGAAGCACTTGTGAATAAAAGAATCAACAGTGGTTCCTTTGAGGTGATCTGAGAGTGATTGAAGACAGATCATGATGGCACCAGGTTCAAACACGATGGATACTAGGGCCGTCTTCGAACCAACGCCTTACAAATAAAACATTAAATGGCATAAAATGAATCAACTCTTCATTCTGAGTGTTTGAAATGTCAGCAAGACTACCCCAACAATTAGCACTTACTGTATTCCAAATATCAAGTCAGTGCCTGTGTTAAGGTCATTTTGCAGACCAAATCCTGAAAAACACCTTTTGGATCAAAAGCTCTCAAGAGAGAGAGAAGCACTTATGGACACTATTCAGCATCAGTGTGTCTGTTTGAGGGATTCTCCGTGCAATATCTTCATCAGCTAGCGTTGGTAGAGTTTGTCTCTTTCAACCGTCCCAACAGGAAGCACTTCCTGAATAAAAAAATACAACTAAACAGTTAATGCTCATGTTGGGCCCATAGCAAGGACTGTTCATCAGACCTCTTTCTTCCATGAAGTCCAGAGCAGCTCTTCTTCCATGTTGTTTCTCACATGCAGTTTTCTGATGAGGTTTGTCCAACTTTTATCCTGAATGCTTCCACAAACTCCACCTATTTCTTCCACAAGTTTCTACGATGGGGGTATTGCCCATCAGAAGGTCCATCAAGGAACAATGCTGTCATCAAGAATGCAAAACATTAGGTGTTGATGATTGGTCAATCAGCTTTCAATGTGTTTACTTCATGAAGATTTGTAACAGACAAGGACACAGTTCTGTGTTAGCTTTACACTGGGCACTGTTGAAATATAATTCAAGTCAAGATAAAACTTGGATTCAATCCTTCTTTCAGATCAATAAGAGTCTGAATCCATAATGGATCCAGAAAGGATTTCTTTCCATTGTGAGGAAAATGTGCAGGTTTTCTCAAGTCAGGACAGAAAGACACCCCAACTTTCAAGCACTTTCCAAAAATTCCTTCAAAGAATGTGCATAAAGTTGAAGTATATCTCATACTGAAATTTCTAAAGACATATATGGCTGAAGAAGACAAATGTCCAGAGGACATATAACTACCCCAACAAGAAGCACTTACTGCAGCGAGCAACAAAGTCAGTGTTTGTGTCGGGGTAATTACTCTGACCAGATATATAAAGCGTCGTGTGAATCCTGGACTGCAATCTGTTGAATATAAACTATGCTTTAGTTTCAATTTTACTTTGCATTGTGGACATTGTCACAACCAAGACAACCCCAAAGAGAAGCACTTGTGAATGAAAGAATCAACAGTGGTTCCTTTGAGGTGATCTGAGAGTGATTGAAGACAGAACATGATGGCACCAGGTTCAAACACGATGGATACTAGGGCCGTCTTCGAACCAACGACTTACAAATAAAACATTAAATGGCATAAAATGAATCAACTCTTCATTCTGAGTGTTTGAAAGGTCAGCAAGACTACCCCAACAATTAGCACTTACTGTATTCCAAATATCAAGTCAGTGCCTGTGTTAAGGTCATTTTGCAGACCAAATCCTGAAAAACACCTTTTGGATCAAAAGCTCTCAAGAGAGAGAGAAGCACTTATGGACACTATTCAGCATCAGTGTGTCTGTTTGAGGGATTCTCCGTGCAATATCTTCATCAGCTAGCGTTGGTAGAGTTTGTCTCTTTCAACCGTCCCAAAAGGATGCACATCCTGAATAAAAAAAAACAACTAAACAGTTAATGCTCATGTTGGGCCCATAGCAAGGACTGTTCATCAGACCTCTTTCTTCCATGAAGTCCAGAGCAGCTCTTCTTCCATGTTGTTTCTCACATGCAGTTTTCTGATGAGGTTTGTCCAACTTTTATCCTGAATGCTTCCACAAACTCCACCTATTTCTTCCACAAGTTTCTACGATGGGGGTATTGCCCATCAGAAGGTCCATCAAGGAACAATGCTGTCATCAAGAATGCAAAACATTAGGTGTTGATGATTGGTCAATCAGCTTTCAATGTGTTTACTTCATGAAGATTTGTAACAGACAAGGACACAGTTCTGTGTTAGCTTTACACTGGGCACTGTTGAAATATAATTCAAGTCAAGATAAAACTTGGATTCAATCCTTCTTTCAGATCAATAAGAGTCTGAATCCATAATGGATCCAGAAAGGATTTCTTTCCATTGTGAGGAAAATGTGCAGTTTTTCTCAAGTCAGGACAGAAAGACACCCCAACGTTCAAGCACTTTCCAAAATTTCCTTCAAAGAATGTGCATAAAGTTGAAGTATATATCATACTGAAATTTCCAAAGACATATATGGCTGAAGAAGACAAATGTCCAGAGGACATATAACTACCCCAACAAGAAGCACTTACTGCAGCGAGCAACAAAGTCAGTGTTTGTGTCGGGGTAATTACTCTGACCAGATATATAAAGCGTCGTGTGAATCCTGGACTGCAATCTGTTGAATATAAACTATGCTTTAGTTTCAATTTTACTTTGCATTGTGGACATTGTCACAACCAAGACAACCCCAAAGAGAAGCACTTGTGAATAAAAGAATCAACAGTGGTTCCTTTGAGGTGATCTGAGAGTGATTGAAGACAGATCATGATGGCACCAGGTTCAAACACGATGGATACTAGGGCCGTCTTCGAACCAACGCCTTACAAATAAAACATTAAATGGCATAAAATGAATCAACTCTTCATTCTGAGTGTTTGAAATGTCAGCAAGACTACCCCAACAATTAGCACTTACTGTATTCCAAATATCAAGTCAGTGCCTGTGTTAAGGTCATTTTGCAGACCAAATCCTGAAAAACACCTTTTGGATCAAAAGCTCTCAAGAGAGAGAGAAGCACTTATGGACACTATTCAGCATCAGTGTGTCTGTTTGAGGGATTCTCCGTGCAATATCTTCATCAGCTAGCGTTGGTAGAGTTTGTCTCTTTCAACCGTCCCAACAGGAAGCACTTCCTGAATAAAAAAATACAACTAAACAGTTAATGCTCATGTTGGGCCCATAGCAAGGACTGTTCATCAGACCTCTTTCTTCCATGAAGTCCAGAGCAGCTCTTCTTCCATGTTGTTTCTCACATGCAGTTTTCTGATGAGGTTTGTCCAACTTTTATCCTGAATGCTTCCACAAACTCCACCTATTTCTTCCACAAGTTTCTACGATGGGGGTATTGCCCATCAGAAGGTCCATCAAGGAACAATGCTGTCATCAAGAATGCAAAACATTAGGTGTTGATGATTGGTCAATCAGCTTTCAATGTGTTTACTTCATGAAGATTTGTAACAGACAAGGACACAGTTCTGTGTTAGCTTTACACTGGGCACTGTTGAAATATAATTCAAGTCAAGATAAAACTTGGATTCAATCCTTCTTTCAGATCAATAAGAATCTGAATCCATAATGGATCCAGAAAGGATTTCTTTCCATTGTGAGGAAAATGTGCAGGTTTTCTCAAGTCAGGACAGAAAGACACCCCAACTTTCAAGCACTTTCCAAAAATTCCTTCAAAGAATGTGCATAAAGTTGAAGTATATCTCATACTGAAATTTCTAAAGACATATATGGCTGAAGAAGACAAATGTCCAGAGGACATATAACTACCCCAACAAGAAGCACTTACTGCAGCGAGCAACAAAGTCAGTGTTTGTGTCGGGGTAATTACTCTGACCAGATATATAAAGCGTCGTGTGAATCCTGGACTGCAATCTGTTGAATATAAACTATGCTTTAGTTTCAATTTTACTTTGCATTGTGGACATTGTCACAACCAAGACAACCCCAAAGAGAAGCACTTGTGAATGAAAGAATCAACAGTGGTTCCTTTGAGGTGATCTGAGAGTGATTGAAGACAGAACATGATGGCACCAGGTTCAAACACGATGGATACTAGGGCCGTCTTCGAACCAACGACTTACAAATAAAACATTAAATGGCATAAAATGAATCAACTCTTCATTCTGAGTGTTTGAAAGGTCAGCAAGACTACCCCAACAATTAGCACTTACTGTATTCCAAATATCAAGTCAGTGCCTGTGTTAAGGTCATTTTGCAGACCAAATCCTGAAAAACACCTTTTGGATCAAAAGCTCTCAAGAGAGAGAGAAGCACTTATGGACACTATTCAGCATCAGTGTGTCTGTTTGAGGGATTCTCCGTGCAATATCTTCATCAGCTAGCGTTGGTAGAGTTTGTCTCTTTCAACCGTCCCAACAGGAAGCACTTCCTGAATAAAAAAAATACAACTAAACAGTTAATGCTCATGTTGGGCCCATAGCAAGGACTGTTCATCAGACCTCTTTCTTCCATGAAGTCCAGAGCAGCTCTTCTTCCATGTTGTTTCTCACATGCAGTTTTCTGATGAGGTTTGTCCAACTTTTATCCTGAATGCTTCCACAAACTCCACCTATTTCTTCCACAAGTTTCTACGATGGGGGTATTGCCCATCAGACTGTCCATCAAGGAACAATGCTGTCATCAAGAATGCAAAACATTAGGTGTTGATGATTGGTCAATCAGCTTTCAATGTGTTTACTTCATGAAGATTTGTAACAGACAAGGACACAGTTCTGTGTTAGCTTTACACTGGGCACTGTTGAAATATAATTCAAGTCAAGATAAAACTTGGATTCAATCCTTCTTTCAGATCAATAAGAGTCTGAATCCATAATGGATCCAGAAAGGATTTCTTTCCATTGTGAGGAAAATGTGCAGTTTTTCTCAAGTCAGGACAGAAAGACACCCCAACGTTCAAGCACTTTCCAAAAATTCCTTCAAAGAATGTGCATAAAGTTGAAGTATATATCATACTGAAATTTCCAAAGACATATATGGCTGAAGAAGACAAATGTCCAGAGGACATATAACTACCCCAACAAGAAGCACTTACTGCAGCGAGCAACAAAGTCAGTGTTTGTGTCGGGGTAATTACTCTGACCAGATATATAAAGCGTCGTGTGAATCCTGGACTGCAATCTGTTGAATATAAACTATGCTTTAGTTTCAATTTTACTTTGCATTGTGGACATTGTCACAACCAAGACAACCCCAAAGAGAAGCACTTGTGAATAAAAGAATCAACAGTGGTTCCTTTGAGGTGATCTGAGAGTGATTGAAGACAGATCATGATGGCACCAGGTTCAAACACGATGGATACTAGGGCCGTCTTCGAACCAACGCCTTACAAATAAAACATTAAATGGCATAAAATGAATCAACTCTTCATTCTGAGTGTTTGAAATGTCAGCAAGACTACCCCAACAATTAGCACTTACTGTATTCCAAATATCAAGTCAGTGCCTGTGTTAAGGTCATTTTGCAGACCAAATCCTGAAAAACACCTTTTGGATCAAAAGCTCTCAAGAGAGAGAGAAGCACTTATGGACACTATTCAGCATCAGTGTGTCTGTTTGAGGGATTCTCCGTGCAATATCTTCATCAGCTAGCGTTGGTAGAGTTTGTCTCTTTCAACCGTCCCAACAGGAAGCACATCCTGAATGAAAAAAAACAACTAAACAGTTAATGCTCATGTTGGGCCCATAGCAAGGACTGTTCATCAGACCTCTTTCTTCCATGAAGTCCAGAGCAGCTCTTCTTCCATGTTGTTTCTCACATGCAGTTTTCTGATGAGGTTTGTCCAACTTTTATCCTGAATGCTTCCACAAACTCCACCTATTTCTTCCACAAGTTTCTACGATGGGGGTATTGCCCATCAGAAGGTCCATCAAGGAACAATGCTGTCATCAAGAATGCAAAACATTAGGTGTTGATAATTGGTCAATCAGCTTTCAATGTGTTTACTTCATGAAGATTTGTAACAGACAAGGACACAGTTCTGTGTTAGCTTTACACTGGGCACTGTTGAAATATAATTCAAGTCAAGATAAAACTTGGATTCAATCCTTCTTTCAGATCAATAAGAGTCTGAATCCATAATGGATCCAGAAAGGATTTCTTTCCATTGTGAGGAAAATGTGCAGGTTTTCTCAAGTCAGGACAGAAAGACACCCCAACTTTCAAGCACTTTCCAAAAATTCCTTCAAAGAATGTGCATAAAGTTGAAGTATATCTCATACTGAAATTTCCAAAGACATATATGGCTGACATATATGGCTGAAGAAGACAAATGTCCAGAGGACATATAACTACCCCAACAAGAAGCACTTACTGCAGCGAGCAACAAAGTCAGTGTTTGTGTCGGGGTAATTACTCTGACCAGATATATAAAGCGTCGTATGAGTCCTGGACTGCAATCTGTTGAATATAAACTATGCTTTAGTTTCAATTTTACTTTGCATTGTGGACATTGTCACAACCAAGACAACCCCAAAGAGAAGCACTTGTGAATAAAAGAATCAACAGTGGTTCCTTTGAGGTGATCTGAGAGTGATTGAAGACAGAACATGATGGCACCAGGTTCAAACACGATGGATACTAGGGCCGTCTTCGAACCAACGACTTACAAATAAAACATTAAATGGCATAAAATGAATCAACTCTTCATTCTGAGTGTTTGAAAGGTCAGCAAGACTACCCCAACAATTAGCACTTACTGTATTCCAAATATCAAGTCAGTGCCTGTGTTAAGGTCATTTTGCAGACCAAATCCTGAAAAACACCTTTTGGATCAAAAGCTCTCAAGAGAGAGAGAAGCACTTATGGACACTATTCAGCATCAGTGTGTCTGTTTGAGGGATTCTCCGTGCAATTTCTTCATCAGCTAGCGTTGGTAGAGTTTGTCTCTTTCAACTGTCCCAACAGGAAGCACTTCCTGAATAAAAAAATACAACTAAACAGTTAATGCTCATGTTGGGCCCATAGCAAGGACTGTTCATCAGACCTCTTTCTTCCATGAAGTCCAGAGCAGCTCTTCTTCCATGTTGTTTCTCACATGCAGTTTTCTGATGAGGTTTGTCCAACTTTTATCCTGAATGCTTCCACAAACTCCACCTATTTCTTCCACAAGTTTCTACGATGGGGGTATTGCCCATCAGAAGGTCCATCAAGGAACAATGCTGTCATCAAGAATGCAAAACATTAGGTGTTGATGATTGGTCAATCAGCTTTCAATGTGTTTACTTCATGAAGATTTGTAACAGACAAGGACACAGTTCTGTGTTAGCTTTACACTGGGCACTGTTGAAATATAATTCAAGTCAAGATAAAACTTGGATTCAATCCTTCTTTCAGATCAATAAGAGTCTGAATCCATAATGGATCCAGAAAGGATTTCTTTCCATTGTGAGGAAAATGTGCAGGTTTTCTCAAGTCAGGACAGAAAGACACCCCAACTTTCAAGCACTTTCCAAAAATTCCTTCAAAGAATGTGCATAAAGTTGAAGTATATCTCATACTGAAATTTCTAAAGACATATATGGCTGAAGAAGACAAATGTCCAGAGGACATATAACTACCCCAACAAGAAGCACTTACTGCAGCGAGCAACAAAGTCAGTGTTTGTGTCGGGGTAATTACTCTGACCAGATATATAAAGCGTCGTGTGAATCCTGGACTGCAATCTGTTGAATATAAACTATGCTTTAGTTTCAATTTTACTTTGCATTGTGGACATTGTCACAACCAAGACAACCCCAAAGAGAAGCACTTGTGAATGAAAGAATCAACAGTGGTTCCTTTGAGGTGATCTGAGAGTGATTGAAGACAGAACATGATGGCACCAGGTTCAAACACGATGGATACTAGGGCCGTCTTCGAACCAACGACTTACAAATAAAACATTAAATGGCATAAAATGAATCAACTCTTCATTCTGAGTGTTTGAAAGGTCAGCAAGACTACCCCAACAATTAGCACTTACTGTATTCCAAATATCAAGTCAGTGCCTGTGTTAAGGTCATTTTGCAGACCAAATCCTGAAAAACACCTTTTGGATCAAAAGCTCTCAAGAGAGAGAGAAGCACTTATGGACACTATTCAGCATCAGTGTGTCTGTTTGAGGGATTCTCCGTGCAATATCTTCATCAGCTAGCGTTGGTAGAGTTTGTCTCTTTCAACCGTCCCAAAAGGATGCACATCCTGAATAAAAAAAAACAACTAAACAGTTAATGCTCATGTTGGGCCCATAGCAAGGACTGTTCATCAGACCTCTTTCTTCCATGAAGTCCAGAGCAGCTCTTCTTCCATGTTGTTTCTCACATGCAGTTTTCTGATGAGGTTTGTCCAACTTTTATCCTGAATGCTTCCACAAACTCCACCTATTTCTTCCACAAGTTTCTACGATGGGGGTATTGCCCATCAGAAGGTCCATCAAGGAACAATGCTGTCATCAAGAATGCAAAACATTAGGTGTTGATGATTGGTCAATCAGCTTTCAATGTGTTTACTTCATGAAGATTTGTAACAGACAAGGACACAGTTCTGTGTTAGCTTTACACTGGGCACTGTTGAAATATAATTCAAGTCAAGATAAAACTTGGATTCAATCCTTCTTTCAGATCAATAAGAGTCTGAATCCATAATGGATCCAGAAAGGATTTCTTTCCATTGTGAGGAAAATGTGCAGGTTTTCTCAAGTCAGGACAGAAAGACACCCCAACTTTCAAGCACTTTCCAAAAATTCCTTCAAAGAATGTGCATAAAGTTGAAGTATATCTCATACTGAAATTTCCAAAGACATATATGGCTGACATATATGGCTGAAGAAGACAAATGTCCAGAGGACATATAACTACCCCAACAAGAAGCACTTACTGCAGCGAGCAACAAAGTCAGTGTTTGTGTCGGGGTAATTACTCTGACCAGATATATAAAGCGTCGTATGAGTCCTGGACTGCAATCTGTTGAATATAAACTATGCTTTAGTTTCAATTTTACTTTGCATTGTGGACATTGTCACAACCAAGACAACCCCAAAGAGAAGCACTTGTGAATAAAAGAATCAACAGTGGTTCCTTTGAGGTGATCTGAGAGTGATTGAAGACAGAACATGATGGCACCAGGTTCAAACACGATGGATACTAGGGCCGTCTTCGAACCAACGACTTACAAATAAAACATTAAATGGCATAAAATGAATCAACTCTTCATTCTGAGTGTTTGAAAGGTCAGCAAGACTACCCCAACAATTAGCACTTACTGTATTCCAAATATCAAGTCAGTGCCTGTGTTAAGGTCATTTTGCAGACCAAATCCTGAAAAACACCTTTTGGATCAAAAGCTCTCAAGAGAGAGAGAAGCACTTATGGACACTATTCAGCATCAGTGTGTCTGTTTGAGGGATTCTCCGTGCAATTTCTTCATCAGCTAGCGTTGGTAGAGTTTGTCTCTTTCAACTGTCCCAACAGGAAGCACTTCCTGAATAAAAAAATACAACTAAACAGTTAATGCTCATGTTGGGCCCATAGCAAGGACTGTTCATCAGACCTCTTTCTTCCATGAAGTCCAGAGCAGCTCTTCTTCCATGTTGTTTCTCACATGCAGTTTTCTGATGAGGTTTGTCCAACTTTTATCCTGAATGCTTCCACAAACTCCACCTATTTCTTCCACAAGTTTCTACGATGGGGGTATTGCCCATCAGAAGGTCCATCAAGGAACAATGCTGTCATCAAGAATGCAAAACATTAGGTGTTGATGATTGGTCAATCAGCTTTCAATGTGTTTACTTCATGAAGATTTGTAACAGACAAGGACACAGTTCTGTGTTAGCTTTACACTGGGCACTGTTGAAATATAATTCAAGTCAAGATAAAACTTGGATTCAATCCTTCTTTCAGATCAATAAGAGTCTGAATCCATAATGGATCCAGAAAGGATTTCTTTCCATTGTGAGGAAAATGTGCAGGTTTTCTCAAGTCAGGACAGAAAGACACCCCAACTTTCAAGCACTTTCCAAAAATTCCTTCAAAGAATGTGCATAAAGTTGAAGTATATCTCATACTGAAATTTCTAAAGACATATATGGCTGAAGAAGACAAATGTCCAGAGGACATATAACTACCCCAACAAGAAGCACTTACTGCAGCGAGCAACAAAGTCAGTGTTTGTGTCGGGGTAATTACTCTGACCAGATATATAAAGCGTCGTGTGAATCCTGGACTGCAATCTGTTGAATATAAACTATGCTTTAGTTTCAATTTTACTTTGCATTGTGGACATTGTCACAACCAAGACAACCCCAAAGAGAAGCACTTGTGAATGAAAGAATCAACAGTGGTTCCTTTGAGGTGATCTGAGAGTGATTGAAGACAGAACATGATGGCACCAGGTTCAAACACGATGGATACTAGGGCCGTCTTCGAACCAACGACTTACAAATAAAACATTAAATGGCATAAAATGAATCAACTCTTCATTCTGAGTGTTTGAAATGTCAGCAAGACTACCCCAACAATTAGCACTTACTGTATTCCAAATATCAAGTCAGTGCCTGTGTTAAGGTCATTTTGCAGACCAAATCCTGAAAAACACCTTTTGGATCAAAAGCTCTCAAGAGAGAGAGAAGCACTTATGGACACTATTCAGCATCAGTGTGTCTGTTTGAGGGATTCTCCGTGCAATATCTTCATCAGCTAGCGTTGGTAGAGTTTGTCTCTTTCAACCGTCCCAACAGGAAGCACTTCCTGAATAAAAAAATACAACTAAACAGTTAATGCTCATGTTGGGCCCATAGCAAGGACTGTTCATCAGACCTCTTTCTTCCATGAAGTCCAGAGCAGCTCTTCTTCCATGTTGTTTCTCACATGCAGTTTTCTGATGAGGTTTGTCCAACTTTTATCCTGAATGCTTCCACAAACTCCACCTATTTCTTCCACAAGTTTCTACGATGGGGGTATTGCCCATCAGAAGGTCCATCAAGGAACAATGCTGTCATCAAGAATGCAAAACATTAGGTGTTGATAATTGGTCAATCAGCTTTCAATGTGTTTACTTCATGAAGATTTGTAACAGACAAGGACACAGTTCTGTGTTAGCTTTACACTGGGCACTGTTGAAATATAATTCAAGTCAAGATAAAACTTGGATTCAATCCTTCTTTCAGATCAATAAGAGTCTGAATCCATAATGGATCCAGAAAGGATTTCTTTCCATTGTGAGGAAAATGTGCAGGTTTTCTCAAGTCAGGACAGAAAGACACCCCAACTTTCAAGCACTTTCCAAAAATTCCTTCAAAGAATGTGCATAAAGTTGAAGTATATCTCATACTGAAATTTCTAAAGACATATATGGCTGAAGAAGACAAATGTCCAGAGGACATATAACTACCCCAACAAGAAGCACTTACTGCAGCGAGCAACAAAGTCAGTGTTTGTGTCGGGGTAATTACTCTGACCAGATATATAAAGCGTCGTGTGAATCCTGGACTGCAATCTGTTGAATATAAACTATGCTTTAGTTTCAATTTTACTTTGCATTGTGGACATTGTCACAACCAAGACAACCCCAAAGAGAAGCACTTGTGAATAAAAGAATCAACAGTGGTTCCTTTGAGGTGATCTGAGAGTGATTGAAGACAGAACATGATGTCACCAGGTTCAAACACGATGGATACTAGGGCCGTCTTCGAACCAACGACTTACAAATAAAACATTAAATGGCATAAAATGAATCAACTCTTCATTCTGAGTGTTTGAAAGGTCAGCAAGACTACCCCAACAATTAGCACTTACTATATTCCAAATATCAAGTCAGTGCCTGTGTTAAGGTCATTTTGCAGACCAAATCCTGAAAAACACCTTTTGGATCAAAAGCTCTCAAGAGAGAGAGAAGCACTTATGGACACTATTCAGCATCAGTGTGTCTGTTTGAGGGATTCTCCGTGCAATATCTTCATCAGCTAGCGTTGGTAGAGTTTGTCTCTTTCAACCGTCCCAACAGGAAGCACATCCTGAATAAAAAAAAACAACTAAACAGTTAATGCTCATGTTGGGCCCATAGCAAGGACTGTTCATCAGACCTCTTTCTTCCATGAAGTCCAGAGCAGCTCTTCTTCCATGTTGTTTCTCACATGCAGTTTTCTGATGAGGTTTGTCCAACTTTTATCCTGAATGCTTCCACAAACTCCACCTATTTCTTCCACAAGTTTCTACGATGGGGGTATTGCCCATCAGAAGGTCCATCAAGGAACAATGCTGTCATCAAGAATGCAAAACATTAGGTGTTGATAATTGGTCAATCAGCTTTCAATGTGTTTACTTCATGAAGATTTGTAACAGACAAGGACACAGTTCTGTGTTAGCTTTACACTGGGCACTGTTGAAATATAATTCAAGTCAAGATAAAACTTGGATTCAATCCTTCTTTCAGATCAATAAGAGTCTGAATCCATAATGGATCCAGAAAGGATTTCTTTCCATTGTGAGGAAAATGTGCAGGTTTTCTCAAGTCAGGACAGAAAGACACCCCAACTTTCAAGCACTTTCCAAAAATTCCTTCAAAGAATGTGCATAAAGTTGAAGTATATCTCATACTGAAATTTCTAAAGACATATATGGCTGAAGAAGACAAATGTCCAGAGGACATATAACTACCCCAACAAGAAGCACTTACTGCAGCGAGCAACAAAGTCAGTGTTTGTGTCGGGGTAATTACTCTGACCAGATATATAAAGCGTCGTATGAATCCTGGACTGCAATCTGTTGAATATAAACTATGCTTTAGTTTCAATTTTACTTTGCATTGTGGACATTGTCACAACCAAGACAACCCCAAAGAGAAGCACTTGTGAATGAAAGAATCAACAGTGGTTCCTTTGAGGTGATCTGAGAGTGATTGAAGACAGAACATGATGGCACCAGGTTCAAACACGATGGATACTAGGGCCGTCTTCGAACCAACGACTTACAAATAAAACATTAAATGGCATAAAATGAATCAACTCTTCATTCTGAGTGTTTGAAAGGTCAGCAAGACTACCCCAACAATTAGCACTTACTGTATTCCAAATATCAAGTCAGTGCCTGTGTTAAGGTCATTTTGCAGACCAAATCCTGAAAAACACCATTTGGATCAAAAGCTCTCAAGAGAGAGAGAAGCACTTATGGACACTATTCAGCATCAGTGTGTCTGTTTGAGGGATTCTCCGTGCAATATCTTCATCAGCTAGCGTTGGTAGAGTTTGTCTCTTTCAACCGTCCCAACAGGAAGCACTTCCTGAATAAAAAAACAACTAAACAGTTAATGCTCATGTTGGGCCCATAGCAAGGACTGTTCATCAGACCTCTTTCTTCCATGAAGTCCAGAGCAGCTCTTCTTCCATGTTGTTTCTCACATGCAGTTTTCTGATGAGGTTTGTCCAACTTTTATCCTGAATGCTTCCACAAACTCCACCTATTTCTTCCACAAGTTTCTACGATGGGGGTATTGCCCATCAGAAGGTCCATCAAGGAACAATGCTGTCATCAAGAATGCAAAACATTAGGTGTTGATGATTGGTCAATCAGCTTTCAATGTGTTTACTTCATGAAGATTTTTAACAGACAAGGACACAGTTCTGTGTTAGCTTTACACTGGGCACTGTTGAAATATAATTCAAGTCAAGATAAAACTTGGATTCAATCCTTCTTTCAGATCAATAAGAGTCTGAATCCATAATGGATCCAGAAAGGATTTCGTTCCATTGTGAGGAAAATGTGCAGGTTTTCTCAAGTCAGGACAGAAAGACACCCCAACTTTCAAGCACTTTCCAAAAATTCCTTCAAAGAATGTGCATAAAGTTGAAGTATATCTCATACTGAAATTTCCAAAGACATATATGGCTAAAGAAGACAAATGTCCAGAGGACACATAACTACCCCAACAAGAAGCACTTACTGCAGCGAGCAACAAAGTCAGTGTTTGTGTCGGGGTAATTACTCTGACCAGATATATAAAGCGTCGTGTGAATCCTGGACTGCAATCTGTTGAATATAAACTATGCTTTAGTTTCAATTTTACTTTGCATTGTGGACATTGTCACAACCAAGACAACCCCAAAGAGAAGCACTTGTGAATAAAAGAATCAACAGTGGTTCCTTTGAGGTGATCTGAGAGTGATTGAAGACAGAACATGATGGCACCAGGTTCAAACACGATGGATACTAGGGCCGTCTTCGAACCAACGCCTTACAAATAAAACATTAAATGGCATAAAATGAATCAACTCTTCATTCTGAGTGTTTGAAATGTCAGCAAGACTACCCCAACAATTAGCACTTACTGTATTCCAAATATCAAGTCAGTGCCTGTGTTAAGGTCATTTTGCAGACCAAATCCTGAAAAACACCTTTTGGATCAAAAGCTCTCAAGAGAGAGAGAAGCACTTATGGACACTATTCAGCATCAGTGTGTCTGTTTGAGGGATTCTCCGTGCAATATCTTCATCAGCTAGCGTTGGTAGAGTTTGTCTCTTTCAACCGTCCCAACAGGAAGCACTTCCTGAATAAAAAAATACAACTAAACAGTTAATGCTCATGTTGGGCCCATAGCAAGGACTGTTCATCAGACCTCTTTCTTCCATGAAGTCCAGAGCAGCTCTTCTTCCATGTTGTTTCTCACATGCAGTTTTCTGATGAGGTTTGTCCAACTTTTATCCTGAATGCTTCCACAAACTCCACCTATTTCTTCCACAAGTTTCTACGATGGGGGTATTGCCCATCAGAAGGTCCATCAAGGAACAATGCTGTCATCAAGAATGCAAAACATTAGGTGTTGATGATTGGTCAATCAGCTTTCAATGTGTTTACTTCATGAAGATTTGTAACAGACAAGGACACAGTTCTGTGTTAGCTTTACACTGGGCACTGTTGAAATATAATTCAAGTCAAGATAAAACTTGGATTCAATCCTTCTTTCAGATCAATAAGAGTCTGAATCCATAATGGATCCAGAAAGGATTTCTTTCCATTGTGAGGAAAATGTGCAGGTTTTCTCAAGTCAGGACAGAAAGACACCCCAACTTTCAAGCACTTTCCAAAAATTCCTTCAAAGAATGTGCATAAAGTTGAAGTATATATCATACTGAAATTTCCAAAGACATATATGGCTGAAGAAGACAAATGTCCAGAGGACATATAACTACCCCAACAAGAAGCACTTACTGCAGCGAGCAACAAAGTAAGTGTTTGTGTCGGGGTAATTACTCTGACCAGATATATAAAGCGTCGTGTGAATCCTGGACTGCAATCTGTTGAATATAAACTATGCTTTAGTTTCAATTTTACTTTGCATTGTGGACATTGTCACAACCAAGACAACCCCAAAGAGAAGCACTTGTGAATAAAAGAATCAACAGTGGTTCCTTTGAGGTGATCTGAGAGTGATTGAAGACAGAACATGATGGCACCAGGTTCAAACACGATGGATACTAGGGCCGTCTTCGAACCAACGCCTTACAAATAAAACATTAAATGGCATAAAATGAATCAACTCTTCATTCTGAGTGTTTGAAATGTCAGCAAGACTACCCCAACAATTAGCACTTACTGTATTCCAAATATCAAGTCAGTGCCTGTGTTAAGGTCATTTTGCAGACCAAATCCTGAAAAACACCTTTTGGATCAAAAGCTCTCAAGAGAGAGAGAAGCACTTATGGACACTATTCAGCATCAGTGTGTCTGTTTGAGGGATTCTCCGTGCAATATCTTCATCAGCTAGCGTTGGTAGAGTTTGTCTCTTTCAACCGTCCCAACAGGAAGCACTTCCTGAATAAAAAAATACAACTAAACAGTTAATGCTCATGTTGGGCCCATAGCAAGGACTGTTCATCAGACCTCTTTCTTCCATGAAGTCCAGAGCAGCTCTTCTTCCATGTTGTTTCTCACATGCAGTTTTCTGATGAGGTTTGTCCAACTTTTATCCTGAATGCTTCCACAAACTCCACCTATTTCTTCCACAAGTTTCTACGATGGGGGTATTGCCCATCAGAAGGTCCATCAAGGAACAATGCTGTCATCAAGAATGCAAAACATTAGGTGTTGATGATTGGTCAATCAGCTTTCAATGTGTTTACTTCATGAAGATTTGTAACAGACAAGGACACAGTTCTGTGTTAGCTTTACACTGGGCACTGTTGAAATATAATTCAAGTCAAGATAAAACTTGGATTCAATCCTTCTTTCAGATCAATAAGAGTCTGAATCCATAATGGATCCAGAAAGGATTTCTTTCCATTGTGAGGAAAATGTGCAGTTTTTCTCAAGTCAGGACAGAAAGACACCCCAACGTTCAAGCACTTTCCAAAATTTCCTTCAAAGAATGTGCATAAAGTTGAAGTATATATCATACTGAAATTTCCAAAGACATATATGGCTGAAGAAGACAAATGTCCAGAGGACATATAACTACCCCAACAAGAAGCACTTACTGCAGCGAGCAACAAAGTCAGTGTTTGTGTCGGGGTAATTACTCTGACCAGATATATAAAGCGTCGTGTGAATCCTGGACTGCAATCTGTTGAATATAAACTATGCTTTAGTTTCAATTTTACTTTGCATTGTGGACATTGTCACAACCAAGACAACCCCAAAGAGAAGCACTTGTGAATAAAAGAATCAACAGTGGTTCCTTTGAGGTGATCTGAGAGTGATTGAAGACAGATCATGATGGCACCAGGTTCAAACACGATGGATACTAGGGCCGTCTTCGAACCAACGCCTTACAAATAAAACATTAAATGGCATAAAATGAATCAACTCTTCATTCTGAGTGTTTGAAATGTCAGCAAGACTACCCCAACAATTAGCACTTACTGTATTCCAAATATCAAGTCAGTGCCTGTGTTAAGGTCATTTTGCAGACCAAATCCTGAAAAACACCTTTTGGATCAAAAGCTCTCAAGAGAGAGAGAAGCACTTATGGACACTATTCAGCATCAGTGTGTCTGTTTGAGGGATTCTCCGTGCAATATCTTCATCAGCTAGCGTTGGTAGAGTTTGTCTCTTTCAACCGTCCCAACAGGAAGCACTTCCTGAATAAAAAAATACAACTAAACAGTTAATGCTCATGTTGGGCCCATAGCAAGGACTGTTCATCAGACCTCTTTCTTCCATGAAGTCCAGAGCAGCTCTTCTTCCATGTTGTTTCTCACATGCAGTTTTCTGATGAGGTTTGTCCAACTTTTATCCTGAATGCTTCCACAAACTCCACCTATTTCTTCCACAAGTTTCTACGATGGGGGTATTGCCCATCAGAAGGTCCATCAAGGAACAATGCTGTCATCAAGAATGCAAAACATTAGGTGTTGATGATTGGTCAATCAGCTTTCAATGTGTTTACTTCATGAAGATTTGTAACAGACAAGGACACAGTTCTGTGTTAGCTTTACACTGGGCACTGTTGAAATATAATTCAAGTCAAGATAAAACTTGGATTCAATCCTTCTTTCAGATCAATAAGAATCTGAATCCATAATGGATCCAGAAAGGATTTCTTTCCATTGTGAGGAAAATGTGCAGGTTTTCTCAAGTCAGGACAGAAAGACACCCCAACTTTCAAGCACTTTCCAAAAATTCCTTCAAAGAATGTGCATAAAGTTGAAGTATATCTCATACTGAAATTTCTAAAGACATATATGGCTGAAGAAGACAAATGTCCAGAGGACATATAACTACCCCAACAAGAAGCACTTACTGCAGCGAGCAACAAAGTCAGTGTTTGTGTCGGGGTAATTACTCTGACCAGATATATAAAGCGTCGTGTGAATCCTGGACTGCAATCTGTTGAATATAAACTATGCTTTAGTTTCAATTTTACTTTGCATTGTGGACATTGTCACAACCAAGACAACCCCAAAGAGAAGCACTTGTGAATGAAAGAATCAACAGTGGTTCCTTTGAGGTGATCTGAGAGTGATTGAAGACAGAACATGATGGCACCAGGTTCAAACACGATGGATACTAGGGCCGTCTTCGAACCAACGACTTACAAATAAAACATTAAATGGCATAAAATGAATCAACTCTTCATTCTGAGTGTTTGAAAGGTCAGCAAGACTACCCCAACAATTAGCACTTACTGTATTCCAAATATCAAGTCAGTGCCTGTGTTAAGGTCATTTTGCAGACCAAATCCTGAAAAACACCTTTTGGATCAAAAGCTCTCAAGAGAGAGAGAAGCACTTATGGACACTATTCAGCATCAGTGTGTCTGTTTGAGGGATTCTCCGTGCAATATCTTCATCAGCTAGCGTTGGTAGAGTTTGTCTCTTTCAACCGTCCCAACAGGAAGCACTTCCTGAATAAAAAAAAAACAACTAAACAGTTAATGCTCATGTTGGGCCCATAGCAAGGACTGTTCATCAGACCTCTTTCTTCCATGAAGTCCAGAGCAGCTCTTCTTCCATGTTGTTTCTCACATGCAGTTTTCTGATGAGGTTTGTCCAACTTTTATCCTGAATGCTTCCACAAACTCCACCTATTTCTTCCACAAGTTTCTACGATGGGGGTATTGCCCATCAGACTGTCCATCAAGGAACAATGCTGTCATCAAGAATGCAAAACATTAGGTGTTGATGATTGGTCAATCAGCTTTCAATGTGTTTACTTCATGAAGATTTGTAACAGACAAGGACACAGTTCTGTGTTAGCTTTACACTGGGCACTGTTGAAATATAATTCAAGTCAAGATAAAACTTGGATTCAATCCTTCTTTCAGATCAATAAGAGTCTGAATCCATAATGGATCCAGAAAGGATTTCTTTCCATTGTGAGGAAAATGTGCAGTTTTTCTCAAGTCAGGACAGAAAGACACCCCAACGTTCAAGCACTTTCCAAAAATTCCTTCAAAGAATGTGCATAAAGTTGAAGTATATATCATACTGAAATTTCCAAAGACATATATGGCTGAAGAAGACAAATGTCCAGAGGACATATAACTACCCCAACAAGAAGCACTTACTGCAGCGAGCAACAAAGTCAGTGTTTGTGTCGGGGTAATTACTCTGACCAGATATATAAAGCGTCGTGTGAATCCTGGACTGCAATCTGTTGAATATAAACTATGCTTTAGTTTCAATTTTACTTTGCATTGTGGACATTGTCACAACCAAGACAACCCCAAAGAGAAGCACTTGTGAATAAAAGAATCAACAGTGGTTCCTTTGAGGTGATCTGAGAGTGATTGAAGACAGATCATGATGGCACCAGGTTCAAACACGATGGATACTAGGGCCGTCTTCGAACCAACGACTTACAAATAAAACATTAAATGGCATAAAATGAATCAACTCTTCATTCTGAGTGTTTGAAAGGTCAGCAAGACTACCCCAACAATTAGCACTTACTGTATTCCAAATATCAAGTCAGTGCCTGTGTTAAGGTCATTTTGCAGACCAAATCCTGAAAAACACCTTTTGGATCAAAAGCTCTCAAGAGAGAGAGAAGCACTTATGGACACTATTCAGCATCAGTGTGTCTGTTTGAGGGATTCTCCGTGCAATATCTTCATCAGCTAGCGTTGGTAGAGTTTGTCTCTTTCAACCGTCCCAACAGGATGCACATCCTGAATAAAAAAAAACAACTAAACAGTTAATGCTCATGTTGGGCCCATAGCAAGGACTGTTCATCAGACCTCTTTCTTCCATGAAGTCCAGAGCAGCTCTTCTTCCATGTTGTTTCCCACATGCAGTTTTCTGATGAGGTTTGTCCAACTTTTATCCTGAATGCTTCCACAAACTCCACCTATTTCTTCCACAAGTTTCTACGATGGGGGTATTGCCCATCAGAAGGTCCATCAAGGAACAATGCTGTCATCAAGAATGCAAAACATTAGGTGTTGATAATTGGTCAATCAGCTTTCAATGTGTTTACTTCATGAAGATTTGTAACAGACAAGGACACAGTTCTGTGTTAGCTTTACACTGGGCACTGTTGAAATATAATTCAAGTCAAGATAAAACTTGGATTCAATCCTTCTTTCAGATCAATAAGAGTCTGAATCCATAATGGATCCAGAAAGGATTTCTTTCCATTGTGAGGAAAATGTGCAGGTTTTCTCAAGTCAGGACAGAAAGACACCCCAACTTTCAAGCACTTTCCAAAAATTCCTTCAAAGAATGTGCATAAAGTTGAAGTATATCTCATACTGAAATTTCTAAAGACATATATGGCTGAAGAAGACAAATGTCCAGAGGACATATAACTACCCCAACAAGAAGCACTTACTGCAGCGAGCAACAAAGTCAGTGTTTGTGTCGGGGTAATTACTCTGACCAGATATATAAAGCGTCGTATGAATCCTGGACTGCAATCTGTTGAATATAAACTATGCTTTAGTTTCAATTTTACTTTGCATTGTGGACATTGTCACAACCAAGACAACCCCAAAGAGAAGCACTTGTGAATAAAAGAATCAACAGTGGTTCCTTTGAGGTGATCTGAGAGTGATTGAAGACAGAACATGATGGCACCAGGTTCAAACACGATGGATACTAGGGCCGTCTTCGAACCAACGACTTACAAATAAAACATTAAATGGCATAAAATGAATCAACTCTTCATTCTGAGTGTTTGAAAGGTCAGCAAGACTACCCCAACAATTAGCACTTACTGTATTCCAAATATCAAGTCAGTGCCTGTGTTAAGGTCATTTTGCAGACCAAATCCTGAAAAACACCTTTTGGATCAAAAGCTCTCAAGAGAGAGAGAAGCACTTATGGACACTATTCAGCATCAGTGTGTCTGTTTGAGGGATTCTCCGTGCAATATCTTCATCAGCTAGCGTTGGTAGAGTTTGTCTCTTTCAACCGTCCCAACAGGAAGCACTTCCTGAATAAAAAAATACAACTAAACAGTTAATGCTCATGTTGGGCCCATAGCAAGGACTGTTCATCAGACCTCTTTCTTCCATGAAGTCCAGAGCAGCTCTTCTTCCATGTTGTTTCTCACATGCAGTTTTCTGATGAGGTTTGTCCAACTTTTATCCTGAATGCTTCCACAAACTCCACCTATTTCTTCCACAAGTTTCTACGATGGGGGTATTGCCCATCAGAAGGTCCATCAAGGAACAATGCTGTCATCAAGAATGCAAAACATTAGGTGTTGATGATTGGTCAATCAGCTTTCAATGTGTTTACTTCATGAAGATTTGTAACAGACAAGGACACAGTTCTGTGTTAGCTTTACACTGGGCACTGTTGAAATATAATTCAAGTCAAGATAAAACTTGGATTCAATCCTTCTTTCAGATCAATAAGAGTCTGAATCCATAATGGATCCAGAAAGGATTTCTTTCCATTGTGAGGAAAATGTGCAGGTTTTCTCAAGTCAGGACAGAAAGACACCCCAACTTTCAAGCACTTTCCAAAAATGCCTTCAAAGAATGTGCATAAAGTTGAAGTATATCTCATACTGAAATTTCCAAAGACATATATGGCTGAAGAAGACAAATGTCCAGAGGACATATAACTACCCCAACAAGAAGCACTTACTGCAGCGAGCAACAAAGTCAGTGTTTGTGTCGAGGTAATTACTCTGACCAGATATATAAAGCGTCGTATGAATCCTGGACTGCAATCTGTTGAATATAAACTATGCTTTAGTTTCAATTTTACTTTGCATTGTGGACATTGTCACAACCAAGACAACCCCAAAGAGAAGCACTTGTGAATAAAAGAATCAACAGTGGTTCCTTTGAGGTGATCTGAGAGTGATTGAAGACAGAACATGATGGCACCAGGTTCAAACACGATGGATACTAGGGCCGTCTTCGAACCAACGACTTACAAATAAAACATTAAATGGCATAAAATGAATCAACTCTTCATTCTGAGTGTTTGAAAGGTCAGCAAGACTACCCCAACAATTAGCACTTACTGTATTCCAAATATCAAGTCAGTGCCTGTGTTAAGGTCATTTTGCAGACCAAATCCTGAAAAACACCTTT
Source organism: Telmatherina bonti (assembly GCF_933228915.1). Classification (NCBI taxonomy): domain Eukaryota; kingdom Metazoa; phylum Chordata; class Actinopteri; order Atheriniformes; family Telmatherinidae; genus Telmatherina; species Telmatherina bonti. The sequence goes on from NC_136610.1 coordinate 6,013,404, forward strand.
TGGATCAAAAGCTCTCAAGAGAGAGAGAAGCACTTATGGACACTATTCAGCATCAGTGTGTCTGTTTGAGGGATTCTCCGTGCAATATCTTCATCAGCTAGCGTTGGTAGAGTTTGTCTCTTTCAACCGTCCCAACAGGAAGCACTTCCTGAATAAAAAAATACAACTAAACAGTTAATGCTCATGTTGGGCCCATAGCAAGGACTGTTCATCAGACCTCTTTCTTCCATGAAGTCCAGAGCAGCTCTTCTTCCATGTTGTTTCTCACATGCAGTTTTCTGATGAGGTTTGTCCAACTTTTATCCTGAATGCTTCCACAAACTCCACCTATTTCTTCCACAAGTTTCTACGATGGGGGTATTGCCCATCAGAAGGTCCATCAAGGAACAATGCTGTCATCAAGAATGCAAAACATTAGGTGTTGATGATTGGTCAATCAGCTTTCAATGTGTTTACTTCATGAAGATTTGTAACAGACAAGGACACAGTTCTGTGTTAGCTTTACACTGGGCACTGTTGAAATATAATTCAAGTCAAGATAAAACTTGGATTCAATCCTTCTTTCAGATCAATAAGAGTCTGAATCCATAATGGATCCAGAAAGGATTTCTTTCCATTGTGAGGAAAATGTGCAGGTTTTCTCAAGTCAGGACAGAAAGACACCCCAACGTTCAAGCACTTTCCAAAATTTCCTTCAAAGAATGTGCATAAAGTTGAAGTATATATCATACTGAAATTTCCAAAGACATATATGGCTGAAGAAGACAAATGTCCAGAGGACATATAACTACCCCAACAAGAAGCACTTACTGCAGCGAGCAACAAAGTCAGTGTTTGTGTCGGGGTAATTACTCTGACCAGATATATAAAGCGTCGTGTGAATCCTGGACTGCAATCTGTTGAATATAAACTATGCTTTAGTTTCAATTTTACTTTGCATTGTGGACATTGTCACAACCAAGACAACCCCAAAGAGAAGCACTTGTGAATAAAAGAATCAACAGTGGTTCCTTTGAGGTGATCTGAGAGTGATTGAAGACAGATCATGATGGCACCAGGTTCAAACACGATGGATACTAGGGCCGTCTTCGAACCAACGCCTTACAAATAAAACATTAAATGGCATAAAATGAATCAACTCTTCATTCTGAGTGTTTGAAATGTCAGCAAGACTACCCCAACAATTAGCACTTACTGTATTCCAAATATCAAGTCAGTGCCTGTGTTAAGGTCATTTTGCAGACCAAATCCTGAAAAACACCTTTTGGATCAAAAGCTCTCAAGAGAGAGAGAAGCACTTATGGACACTATTCAGCATCAGTGTGTCTGTTTGAGGGATTCTCCGTGCAATATCTTCATCAGCTAGCGTTGGTAGAGTTTGTCTCTTTCAACCGTCCCAACAGGAAGCACTTCCTGAATAAAAAAAATACAACTAAACAGTTAATGCTCATGTTGGGCCCATAGCAAGGACTGTTCATCAGACCTCTTTCTTCCATGAAGTCCAGAGCAGCTCTTCTTCCATGTTGTTTCTCACATGCAGTTTTCTGATGAGGTTTGTCCAACTTTTATCCTGAATGCTTCCACAAACTCCACCTATTTCTTCCACAAGTTTCTACGATGGGGGTATTGCCCATCAGAAGGTCCATCAAGGAACAATGCTGTCATCAAGAATGCAAAACATTAGGTGTTGATGATTGGTCAATCAGCTTTCAATGTGTTTACTTCATGAAGATTTGTAACAGACAAGGACACAGTTCTGTGTTAGCTTTACACTGGGCACTGTTGAAATATAATTCAAGTCAAGATAAAACTTGGATTCAATCCTTCTTTCAGATCAATAAGAGTCTGAATCCATAATGGATCCAGAAAGGATTTCTTTCCATTGTGAGGAAAATGTGCAGGTTTTCTCAAGTCAGGACAGAAAGACACCCCAACTTTCAAGCACTTTCCAAAAATTCCTTCAAAGAATGTGCATAAAGTTGAAGTATATCTCATACTGAAATTTCCAAAGACATATATGGCTGAAGAAGACAAATGTCCAGAGGACATATAACTACCCCAACAAGAAGCACTTACTGCAGCGAGCAACAAAGTCAGTGTTTGTGTCGAGGTAATTACTCTGACCAGATATATAAAGCGTCGTATGAATCCTGGACTGCAATCTGTTGAATATAAACTATGCTTTAGTTTCAATTTTACTTTGCATTGTGGACATTGTCACAACCAAGACAACCCCAAAGAGAAGCACTTGTGAATAAAAGAATCAACAGTGGTTCCTTTGAGGTGATCTGAGAGTGATTGAAGACAGAACATGATGGCACCAGGTTCAAACACGATGGATACTAGGGCCGTCTTCGAACCAACGACTTACAAATAAAACATTAAATGGCATAAAATGAATCAACTCTTCATTCTGAGTGTTTGAAAGGTCAGCAAGACTACCCCAACAATTAGCACTTACTGTATTCCAAATATCAAGTCAGTGCCTGTGTTAAGGTCATTTTGCAGACCAAATCCTGAAAAACACCTTTTGGATCAAAAGCTCTCAAGAGAGAGAGAAGCACTTATGGACACTATTCAGCATCAGTGTGTCTGTTTGAGGGATTCTCCGTGCAATATCTTCATCAGCTAGCGTTGGTAGAGTTTGTCTCTTTCAACCGTCCCAACAGGAAGCACTTCCTGAATAAAAAAATACAACTAAACAGTTAATGCTCATGTTGGGCCCATAGCAAGGACTGTTCATCAGACCTCTTTCTTCCATGAAGTCCAGAGCAGCTCTTCTTCCATGTTGTTTCTCACATGCAGTTTTCTGATGAGGTTTGTCCAACTTTTATCCTGAATGCTTCCACAAACTCCACCTATTTCTTCCACAAGTTTCTACGATGGGGGTATTGCCCATCAGAAGGTCCATCAAGGAACAATGCTGTCATCAAGAATGCAAAACATTAGGTGTTGATGATTGGTCAATCAGCTTTCAATGTGTTTACTTCATGAAGATTTGTAACAGACAAGGACACAGTTCTGTGTTAGCTTTACACTGGGCACTGTTGAAATATAATTCAAGTCAAGATAAAACTTGGATTCAATCCTTCTTTCAGATCAATAAGAGTCTGAATCCATAATGGATCCAGAAAGGATTTCTTTCCATTGTGAGGAAAATGTGCAGGTTTTCTCAAGTCAGGACAGAAAGACACCCCAACTTTCAAGCACTTTCCAAAAATTCCTTCAAAGAATGTGCATAAAGTTGAAGTATATCTCATACTGAAATTTCCAAAGACATATATGGCTGAAGAAGACAAATGTCCAGAGGACATATAACTACCCCAACAAGAAGCACTTACTGCAGCGAGCAACAAAGTCAGTGTTTGTGTCGGGGTAATTACTCTGACCAGATATATAAAGCGTCGTATGAATCCTGGACTGCAATCTGTTGAATATAAACTATGCTTTAGTTTCAATTTTACTTTGCATTGTGGACATTGTCACAACCAAGACAACCCCAAAGAGAAGCACTTGTGAATAAAAGAATCAACAGTGGTTCCTTTGAGGTGATCTGAGAGTGATTGAAGACAGAACATGATGGCACCAGGTTCAAACACGATGGATACTAGGGCCGTCTTCGAACCAACGACTTACAAATAAAACATTAAATGGCATAAAATGAATCAACTCTTCATTCTGAGTGTTTGAAAGGTCAGCAAGACTACCCCAACAATTAGCACTTACTGTATTCCAAATATCAAGTCAGTGCCTGTGTTAAGGTCATTTTGCAGACCAAATCCTGAAAAACACCTTTTGGATCAAAAGCTCTCAAGAGAGAGAGAAGCACTTATGGACACTATTCAGCATCAGTGTGTCTGTTTGAGGGATTCTCCGTGCAATATCTTCATCAGCTAGCGTTGGTAGAGTTTGTCTCTTTCAACCGTCCCAACAGGAAGCACTTCCTGAATAAAAAAATACAACTAAACAGTTAATGCTCATGTTGGGCCCATAGCAAGGACTGTTCATCAGACCTCTTTCTTCCATGAAGTCCAGAGCAGCTCTTCTTCCATGTTGTTTCTCACATGCAGTTTTCTGATGAGGTTTGTCCAACTTTTATCCTGAATGCTTCCACAAACTCCACCTATTTCTTCCACAAGTTTCTACGATGGGGGTATTGCCCATCAGAAGGTCCATCAAGGAACAATGCTGTCATCAAGAATGCAAAACATTAGGTGTTGATGATTGGTCAATCAGCTTTCAATGTGTTTACTTCATGAAGATTTGTAACAGACAAGGACACAGTTCTGTGTTAGCTTTACACTGGGCACTGTTGAAATATAATTCAAGTCAAGATAAAACTTGGATTCAATCCTTCTTTCAGATCAATAAGAGTCTGAATCCATAATGGATCCAGAAAGGATTTCTTTCCATTGTGAGGAAAATGTGCAGGTTTTCTCAAGTCAGGACAGAAAGACACCCCAACTTTCAAGCACTTTCCAAAAATTCCTTCAAAGAATGTGCATAAAGTTGAAGTATATCTCATACTGAAATTTCCAAAGACATATATGGCTGAAGAAGACAAATGTCCAGAGGACATATAACTACCCCAACAAGAAGCACTTACTGCAGCGAGCAACAAAGTCAGTGTTTGTGTCGGGGTAATTACTCTGACCAGATATATAAAGCGTCGTATGAATCCTGGACTGCAATCTGTTGAATATAAACTATGCTTTAGTTTCAATTTTACTTTGCATTGTGGACATTGTCACAACCAAGACAACCCCAAAGAGAAGCACTTGTGAATAAAAGAATCAACAGTGGTTCCTTTGAGGTGATCTGAGAGTGATTGAAGACAGAACATGATGGCACCAGGTTCAAACACGATGGATACTAGGGCCGTCTTCGAACCAACGACTTACAAATAAAACATTAAATGGCATAAAATGAATCAACTCTTCATTCTGAGTGTTTGAAAGGTCAGCAAGACTACCCCAACAATTAGCACTTACTGTATTCCAAATATCAAGTCAGTGCCTGTGTTAAGGTCATTTTGCAGACCAAATCCTGAAAAACACCTTTTGGATCAAAAGCTCTCAAGAGAGAGAGAAGCACTTATGGACACTATTCAGCATCAGTGTGTCTGTTTGAGGGATTCTCCGTGCAATATCTTCATCAGCTAGCGTTGGTAGAGTTTGTCTCTTTCAACCGTCCCAACAGGATGCACATCCTGAATAAAAAAAAAACAACTAAACAGTTAATGCTCATGTTGGGCCCATAGCAAGGACTGTTCATCAGACCTCTTTCTTCCATGAAGTCCAGAGCAGCTCTTCTTCCATGTTGTTTCTCACATGCAGTTTTCTGATGAGGTTTGTCCAACTTTTATCCTGAATGCTTCCACAAACTCCACCTATTTCTTCCACAAGTTTCTACGATGGGGGTATTGCCCATCAGAAGGTCCATCAAGGAACAATGCTGTCATCAAGAATGCAAAACATTAGGTGTTGATAATTGGTCAATCAGCTTTCTATGTGTTTACTTCATGAAGATTTGTAACAGACAAGGACACAGTTCTGTGTTAGCTTTACACTGGGCACTGTTGAAATATAATTCAAGTCAAGATAAAACTTGGATTCAATCCTTCTTTCAGATCAATAAGAGTCTGAATCCATAATGGATCCAGAAAGGATTTCTTTCCATTGTGAGGAAAATGTGCAGGTTTTCTCAAGTCAGGACAGAAAGACACCCCAACTTTCAAGCACTTTCCAAAAATTCCTTCAAAGAATGTGCATAAAGTTGAAGTATATCTCATACTGAAATTTCCAAAGACATATATGGCTGAAGAAGACAAATGTCCAGAGGACATATAACTACCCCAACAAGAAGCACTTACTGCAGCGAGCAACAAAGTCAGTGTTTGTGTCGGGGTAATTACTCTGACCAGATATATAAAGCGTCGTGTGAATCCTGGACTGCAATCTGTTGAATATAAACTATGCTTTAGTTTCAATTTTACTTTGCATTGTGGACATTGTCACAACCAAGACAACCCCAAAGAGAAGCACTTGTGAATAAAAGAATCAACAGTGGTTCCTTTGAGGTGATCTGAGAGTGATTGAAGACAGAACATGATGGCACCAGGTTCAAACACGATGGATACTAGGGCCGTCTTCGAACCAACGACTTACAAATAAAACATTAAATGGCATAAAATGAATCAACTCTTCATTCTGAGTGTTTGAAAGGTCAGCAAGACTACCCCAACAATTAGCACTTACTGTATTCCAAATATCAAGTCAGTGCCTGTGTTAAGGTCATTTTGCAGACCAAATCCTGAAAAACACCTTTTGGATCAAAAGCTCTCAAGAGAGAGAGAAGCACTTATGGACACTATTCAGCATCAGTGTGTCTGTTTGAGGGATTCTCCGTGCAATATCTTCATCAGCTAGCGTTGGTAGAGTTTGTCTCTTTCAACCGTCCCAACAGGAAGCACTTCCTGAATAAAAAAAAAACAACTAAACAGTTAATGCTCATGTTGGGCCCATAGCAAGGACTGTTCATCAGACCTCTTTCTTCCATGAAGTCCAGAGCAGCTCTTCTTCCATGTTGTTTCTCACATGCAGTTTTCTGATGAGGTTTGTCCAACTTTTATCCTGAATGCTTCCACAAACTCCACCTATTTCTTCCACAAGTTTCTACGATGGGGGTATTGCCCATCAGACTGTCCATCAAGGAACAATGCTGTCATCAAGAATGCAAAACATTAGGTGTTGATGATTGGTCAATCAGCTTTCAATGTGTTTACTTCATGAAGATTTGTAACAGACAAGGACACAGTTCTGTGTTAGCTTTACACTGGGCACTGTTGAAATATAATTCAAGTCAAGATAAAACTTGGATTCAATCCTTCTTTCAGATCAATAAGAGTCTGAATCCATAATGGATCCAGAAAGGATTTCTTTCCATTGTGAGGAAAATGTGCAGTTTTTCTCAAGTCAGGACAGAAAAACACCCCAACGTTCAAGCACTTTCCAAAAATTCCTTCAAAGAATGTGCATAAAGTTGAAGTATATCTCATACTGAAATTTCCAAAGACATATATGGCTGAAGAAGACAAATGTCCAGAGGACATATAACTACCCCAACAAGAAGCACTTACTGCAGCGAGCAACAAAGTCAGTGTTTGTGTCGGGGTAATTACTCTGACCAGATATATAAAGCGTCGTGTGAATCCTGGACTGCAATCTGTTGAATATAAACTATGCTTTAGTTTCAATTTTACTTTGCATTGTGGACATTGTCACAACCAAGACAACCCCAAAGAGAAGCACTTGTGAATAAAAGAATCAACAGTGGTTCCTTTGAGGTGATCTGAGAGTGATTGAAGACAGATCATGATGGCACCAGGTTCAAACACGATGGATACTAGGGCCGTCTTCGAACCAACGCCTTACAAATAAAACATTAAATGGCATAAAATGAATCAACTCTTCATTCTGAGTGTTTGAAATGTCAGCAGACTACCCCAACAATTAGCACTTACTGTATTCCAAATATCAAGTCAGTGCCTGTGTTAAGGTCATTTTGCAGACCAAATCCTGAAAAACACCTTTTGGATCAAAAGCTCTCAAGAGAGAGAGAAGCACTTATGGACACTATTCAGCATCAGTGTGTCTGTTTGAGGGATTCTCCGTGCAATATCTTCATCAGCTAGCGTTGGTAGAGTTTGTCTCTTTCAACCGTCCCAACAGGAAGCACTTCCTGAATAAAAAAATACAACTAAACAGTTAATGCTCATGTTGGGCCCATAGCAAGGACTGTTCATCAGACCTCTTTCTTCCATGAAGTCCAGAGCAGCTCTTCTTCCATGTTGTTTCTCACATGCAGTTTTCTGATGAGGTTTGTCCAACTTTTATCCTGAATGCTTCCACAAACTCCACCTATTTCTTCCACAAGTTTCTACGATGGGGGTATTGCCCATCAGAAGGTCCATCAAGGAACAATGCTGTCATCAAGAATGCAAAACATTAGGTGTTGATGATTGGTCAATCAGCTTTCAATGTGTTTACTTCATGAAGATTTGTAACAGACAAGGACACAGTTCTGTGTTAGCTTTACACTGGGCACTGTTGAAATATAATTCAAGTCAAGATAAAACTTGGATTCAATCCTTCTTTCAGATCAATAAGAGTCTGAATCCATAATGGATCCAGAAAGGATTTCTTTCCATTGTGAGGAAAATGTGCAGGTTTTCTCAAGTCAGGACAGAAAGACACCCCAACTTTCAAGCACTTTCCAAAAATTCCTTCAAAGAATGTGCATAAAGTTGAAGTATATCTCATACTGAAATTTCCAAAGACATATATGGCTGAAGAAGACAAATGTCCAGAGGACATATAACTACCCCAACAAGAAGCACTTACTGCAGCGAGCAACAAAGTCAGTGTTTGTGTCGGGGTAATTACTCTGACCAGATATATAAAGCGTCGTATGAATCCTGGACTGCAATCTGTTGAATATAAACTATGCTTTAGTTTCAATTTTACTTTGCATTGTGGACATTGTCACAACCAAGACAACCCCAAAGAGAAGCACTTGTGAATAAAAGAATCAACAGTGGTTCCTTTGAGGTGATCTGAGAGTGATTGAAGACAGAACATGATGGCACCAGGTTCAAACACGATGGATACTAGGGCCGTCTTCGAACCAACGACTTACAAATAAAACATTAAATGGCATAAAATGAATCAACTCTTCATTCTGAGTGTTTGAAAGGTCAGCAAGACTACCCCAACAATTAGCACTTACTGTATTCCAAATATCAAGTCAGTGCCTGTGTTAAGGTCATTTTGCAGACCAAATCCTGAAAAACACCTTTTGGATCAAAAGCTCTCAAGAGAGAGAGAAGCACTTATGGACACTATTCAGCATCAGTGTGTCTGTTTGAGGGATTCTCCGTGCAATATCTTCATCAGCTAGCGTTGGTAGAGTTTGTCTCTTTCAACCGTCCCAACAGGATGCACATCCTGAATAAAAAAAAACAACTAAACAGTTAATGCTCATGTTGGGCCCATAGCAAGGACTGTTCATCAGACCTCTTTCTTCCATGAAGTCCAGAGCAGCTCTTCTTCCATGTTGTTTCTCACATGCAGTTTTCTGATGAGGTTTGTCCAACTTTTATCCTGAATGCTTCCACAAACTCCACCTATTTCTTCCACAAGTTTCTACGATGGGGGTATTGCCCATCAGAAGGTCCATCAAGGAACAATGCTGTCATCAAGAATGCAAAACATTAGGTGTTGATAATTGGTCAATCAGCTTTCTATGTGTTTACTTCATGAAGATTTGTAACAGACAAGGACACAGTTCTGTGTTAGCTTTACACTGGGCACTGTTGAAATATAATTCAAGTCAAGATAAAACTTGGATTCAATCCTTCTTTCAGATCAATAAGAGTCTGAATCCATAATGGATCCAGAAAGGATTTCTTTCCATTGTGAGGAAAATGTGCAGGTTTTCTCAAGTCAGGACAGAAAGACACCCCAACTTTCAAGCACTTTCCAAAAATTCCTTCAAAGAATGTGCATAAAGTTGAAGTATATCTCATACTGAAATTTCCAAAGACATATATGGCTGAAGAAGACAAATGTCCAGAGGACATATAACTACCCCAACAAGAAGCACTTACTGCAGCGAGCAACAAAGTCAGTGTTTGTGTCGGGGTAATTACTCTGACCAGATATATAAAGCGTCGTGTGAATCCTGGACTGCAATCTGTTGAATATAAACTATGCTTTAGTTTCAATTTTACTTTGCATTGTGGACATTGTCACAACCAAGACAACCCCAAAGAGAAGCACTTGTGAATAAAAGAATCAACAGTGGTTCCTTTGAGGTGATCTGAGAGTGATTGAAGACAGAACATGATGGCACCAGGTTCAAACACGATGGATACTAGGGCCGTCTTCGAACCAACGACTTACAAATAAAACATTAAATGGCATAAAATGAATCAACTCTTCATTCTGAGTGTTTGAAAGGTCAGCAAGACTACCCCAACAATTAGCACTTACTGTATTCCAAATATCAAGTCAGTGCCTGTGTTAAGGTCATTTTGCAGACCAAATCCTGAAAAACACCTTTTGGATCAAAAGCTCTCAAGAGAGAGAGAAGCACTTATGGACACTATTCAGCATCAGTGTGTCTGTTTGAGGGATTCTCCGTGCAATATCTTCATCAGCTAGCGTTGGTAGAGTTTGTCTCTTTCAACCGTCCCAACAGGAAGCACTTCCTGAATAAAAAAAAAACAACTAAACAGTTAATGCTCATGTTGGGCCCATAGCAAGGACTGTTCATCAGACCTCTTTCTTCCATGAAGTCCAGAGCAGCTCTTCTTCCATGTTGTTTCTCACATGCAGTTTTCTGATGAGGTTTGTCCAACTTTTATCCTGAATGCTTCCACAAACTCCACCTATTTCTTCCACAAGTTTCTACGATGGGGGTATTGCCCATCAGACTGTCCATCAAGGAACAATGCTGTCATCAAGAATGCAAAACATTAGGTGTTGATGATTGGTCAATCAGCTTTCAATGTGTTTACTTCATGAAGATTTGTAACAGACAAGGACACAGTTCTGTGTTAGCTTTACACTGGGCACTGTTGAAATATAATTCAAGTCAAGATAAAACTTGGATTCAATCCTTCTTTCAGATCAATAAGAGTCTGAATCCATAATGGATCCAGAAAGGATTTCTTTCCATTGTGAGGAAAATGTGCAGTTTTTCTCAAGTCAGGACAGAAAAACACCCCAACGTTCAAGCACTTTCCAAAAATTCCTTCAAAGAATGTGCATAAAGTTGAAGTATATCTCATACTGAAATTTCCAAAGACATATATGGCTGAAGAAGACAAATGTCCAGAGGACATATAACTACCCCAACAAGAAGCACTTACTGCAGCGAGCAACAAAGTCAGTGTTTGTGTCGGGGTAATTACTCTGACCAGATATATAAAGCGTCGTGTGAATCCTGGACTGCAATCTGTTGAATATAAACTATGCTTTAGTTTCAATTTTACTTTGCATTGTGGACATTGTCACAACCAAGACAACCCCAAAGAGAAGCACTTGTGAATAAAAGAATCAACAGTGGTTCCTTTGAGGTGATCTGAGAGTGATTGAAGACAGATCATGATGGCACCAGGTTCAAACACGATGGATACTAGGGCCGTCTTCGAACCAACGCCTTACAAATAAAACATTAAATGGCATAAAATGAATCAACTCTTCATTCTGAGTGTTTGAAATGTCAGCAGACTACCCCAACAATTAGCACTTACTGTATTCCAAATATCAAGTCAGTGCCTGTGTTAAGGTCATTTTGCAGACCAAATCCTGAAAAACACCTTTTGGATCAAAAGCTCTCAAGAGAGAGAGAAGCACTTATGGACACTATTCAGCATCAGTGTGTCTGTTTGAGGGATTCTCCGTGCAATATCTTCATCAGCTAGCGTTGGTAGAGTTTGTCTCTTTCAACCGTCCCAACAGGAAGCACTTCCTGAATAAAAAAATACAACTAAACAGTTAATGCTCATGTTGGGCCCATAGCAAGGACTGTTCATCAGACCTCTTTCTTCCATGAAGTCCAGAGCAGCTCTTCTTCCATGTTGTTTCTCACATGCAGTTTTCTGATGAGGTTTGTCCAACTTTTATCCTGAATGCTTCCACAAACTCCACCTATTTCTTCCACAAGTTTCTACGATGGGGGTATTGCCCATCAGAAGGTCCATCAAGGAACAATGCTGTCATCAAGAATGCAAAACATTAGGTGTTGATGATTGGTCAATCAGCTTTCAATGTGTTTACTTCATGAAGATTTGTAACAGACAAGGACACAGTTCTGTGTTAGCTTTACACTGGGCACTGTTGAAATATAATTCAAGTCAAGATAAAACTTGGATTCAATCCTTCTTTCAGATCAATAAGAGTCTGAATCCATAATGGATCCAGAAAGGATTTCTTTCCATTGTGAGGAAAATGTGCAGGTTTTCTCAAGTCAGGACAGAAAGACACCCCAACTTTCAAGCACTTTCCAAAAATTCCTTCAAAGAATGTGCATAAAGTTGAAGTATATCTCATACTGAAATTTCCAAAGACATATATGGCTGAAGAAGACAAATGTCCAGAGGACATATAACTACCCCAACAAGAAGCACTTACTGCAGCGAGCAACAAAGTCAGTGTTTGTGTCGGGGTAATTACTCTGACCAGATATATAAAGCGTCGTATGAATCCTGGACTGCAATCTGTTGAATATAAACTATGCTTTAGTTTCAATTTTACTTTGCATTGTGGACATTGTCACAACCAAGACAACCCCAAAGAGAAGCACTTGTGAATAAAAGAATCAACAGTGGTTCCTTTGAGGTGATCTGAGAGTGATTGAAGACAGAACATGATGGCACCAGGTTCAAACACGATGGATACTAGGGCCGTCTTCGAACCAACGACTTACAAATAAAACATTAAATGGCATAAAATGAATCAACTCTTCATTCTGAGTGTTTGAAAGGTCAGCAAGACTACCCCAACAATTAGCACTTACTGTATTCCAAATATCAAGTCAGTGCCTGTGTTAAGGTCATTTTGCAGACCAAATCCTGAAAAACACCATTTGGATCAAAAGCTCTCAAGAGAGAGAGAAGCACTTATGGACACTATTCAGCATCAGTGTGTCTGTTTGAGGGATTCTCCGTGCAATATCTTCATCAGCTAGCGTTGGTAGAGTTTGTCTCTTTCAACCGTCCCAACAGGATGCACATCCTGAATAAAAAAAAACAACTAAACAGTTAATGCTCATGTTGGGCCCATAGCAAGGACTGTTCATCAGACCTCTTTCTTCCATGAAGTCCAGAGCAGCTCTTCTTCCATGTTGTTTCTCACATGCAGTTTTCTGATGAGGTTTGTCCAACTTTTATCCTGAATGCTTCCACAAACTCCACCTATTTCTTCCACAAGTTTCTACGATGGGGGTATTGCCCATCAGAAGGTCCATCAAGGAACAATGCTGTCATCAAGAATGCAAAACATTAGGTGTTGATAATTGGTCAATCAGCTTTCTATGTGTTTACTTCATGAAGATTTGTAACAGACAAGGACACAGTTCTGTGTTAGCTTTACACTGGGCACTGTTGAAATATAATTCAAGTCAAGATAAAACTTGGATTCAATCCTTCTTTCAGATCAATAAGAGTCTGAATCCATAATGGATCCAGAAAGGATTTCTTTCCATTGTGAGGAAAATGTGCAGGTTTTCTCAAGTCAGGACAGAAAGACACCCCAACTTTCAAGCACTTTCCAAAAATTCCTTCAAAGAATGTGCATAAAGTTGAAGTATATCTCATACTGAAATTTCCAAAGACATATATGGCTGAAGAAGACAAATGTCCAGAGGACATATAACTACCCCAACAAGAAGCACTTACTGCAGCGAGCAACAAAGTCAGTGTTTGTGTCGGGGTAATTACTCTGACCAGATATATAAAGCGTCGTGTGAATCCTGGACTGCAATCTGTTGAATATAAACTATGCTTTAGTTTCAATTTTACTTTGCATTGTGGACATTGTCACAACCAAGACAACCCCAAAGAGAAGCACTTGTGAATAAAAGAATCAACAGTGGTTCCTTTGAGGTGATCTGAGAGTGATTGAAGACAGAACATGATGGCACCAGGTTCAAACACGATGGATACTAGGGCCGTCTTCGAACCAACGACTTACAAATAAAACATTAAATGGCATAAAATGAATCAACTCTTCATTCTGAGTGTTTGAAAGGTCAGCAAGACTACCCCAACAATTAGCACTTACTGTATTCCAAATATCAAGTCAGTGCCTGTGTTAAGGTCATTTTGCAGACCAAATCCTGAAAAACACCTTTTGGATCAAAAGCTCTCAAGAGAGAGAGAAGCACTTATGGACACTATTCAGCATCAGTGTGTCTGTTTGAGGGATTCTCCGTGCAATATCTTCATCAGCTAGCGTTGGTAGAGTTTGTCTCTTTCAACCGTCCCAACAGGAAGCACTTCCTGAATAAAAAAAAAACAACTAAACAGTTAATGCTCATGTTGGGCCCATAGCAAGGACTGTTCATCAGACCTCTTTCTTCCATGAAGTCCAGAGCAGCTCTTCTTCCATGTTGTTTCTCACATGCAGTTTTCTGATGAGGTTTGTCCAACTTTTATCCTGAATGCTTCCACAAACTCCACCTATTTCTTCCACAAGTTTCTACGATGGGGGTATTGCCCATCAGACTGTCCATCAAGGAACAATGCTGTCATCAAGAATGCAAAACATTAGGTGTTGATGATTGGTCAATCAGCTTTCAATGTGTTTACTTCATGAAGATTTGTAACAGACAAGGACACAGTTCTGTGTTAGCTTTACACTGGGCACTGTTGAAATATAATTCAAGTCAAGATAAAACTTGGATTCAATCCTTCTTTCAGATCAATAAGAGTCTGAATCCATAATGGATCCAGAAAGGATTTCTTTCCATTGTGAGGAAAATGTGCAGTTTTTCTCAAGTCAGGACAGAAAAACACCCCAACGTTCAAGCACTTTCCAAAAATTCCTTCAAAGAATGTGCATAAAGTTGAAGTATATCTCATACTGAAATTTCCAAAGACATATATGGCTGAAGAAGACAAATGTCCAGAGGACATATAACTACCCCAACAAGAAGCACTTACTGCAGCGAGCAACAAAGTCAGTGTTTGTGTCGGGGTAATTACTCTGACCAGATATATAAAGCGTCGTGTGAATCCTGGACTGCAATCTGTTGAATATAAACTATGCTTTAGTTTCAATTTTACTTTGCATTGTGGACATTGTCACAACCAAGACAACCCCAAAGAGAAGCACTTGTGAATAAAAGAATCAACAGTGGTTCCTTTGAGGTGATCTGAGAGTGATTGAAGACAGATCATGATGGCACCAGGTTCAAACACGATGGATACTAGGGCCGTCTTCGAACCAACGCCTTACAAATAAAACATTAAATGGCATAAAATGAATCAACTCTTCATTCTGAGTGTTTGAAATGTCAGCAAGACTACCCCAACAATTAGCACTTACTGTATTCCAAATATCAAGTCAGTGCCTGTGTTAAGGTCATTTTGCAGACCAAATCCTGAAAAACACCTTTTGGATCAAAAGCTCTCAAGAGAGAGAGAAGCACTTATGGACACTATTCAGCATCAGTGTGTCTGTTTGAGGGATTCTCCGTGCAATATCTTCATCAGCTAGCGTTGGTAGAGTTTGTCTCTTTCAACCGTCCCAACAGGAAGCACTTCCTGAATAAAAAAATACAACTAAACAGTTAATGCTCATGTTGGGCCCATAGCAAGGACTGTTCATCAGACCTCTTTCTTCCATGAAGTCCAGAGCAGCTCTTCTTCCATGTTGTTTCTCACATGCAGTTTTCTGATGAGGTTTGTCCAACTTTTATCCTGAATGCTTCCACAAACTCCACCTATTTCTTCCACAAGTTTCTACGATGGGGGTATTGCCCATCAGAAGGTCCATCAAGGAACAATGCTGTCATCAAGAATGCAAAACATTAGGTGTTGATGATTGGTCAATCAGCTTTCAATGTGTTTACTTCATGAAGATTTGTAACAGACAAGGACACAGTTCTGTGTTAGCTTTACACTGGGCACTGTTGAAATATAATTCAAGTCAAGATAAAACTTGGATTCAATCCTTCTTTCAGATCAATAAGAGTCTGAATCCATAATGGATCCAGAAAGGATTTCTTTCCATTGTGAGGAAAATGTGCAGGTTTTCTCAAGTCAGGACAGAAAGACACCCCAACTTTCAAGCACTTTCCAAAAATTCCTTCAAAGAATGTGCATAAAGTTGAAGTATATCTCATACTGAAATTTCTAAAGACATATATGGCTGAAGAAGACAAGTGTCCAGAGGACATATAACTACCCCAACAAGAAGCACTTACTGCAGCGAGCAACAAAGTCAGTGTTTGTGTCGGGGTAATTACTCTGACCAGATATATAAAGCGTCGTGTGAATCCTGGACTGCAATCTGTTGAATATAAACTATGCTTTAGTTTCAATTTTACTTTGCATTGTGGACATTGTCACAACCAAGACAACCCCAAAGAGAAGCACTTGTGAATGAAAGAATCAACAGTGGTTCCTTTAAGGTGATCTGAGAGTGATTGAAGACAGAACATGATGGCACCAGGTTCAAACACGATGGATACTAGGGCCGTCTTCGAACCAACGACTTACAAATAAAACATTAAATGGCATAAAATGAATCAACTCTTCATTCTGAGTGTTTGAAAGGTCAGCAAGACTACCCCAACAATTAGCACTTACTGTATTCCAAATATCAAGTCAGTGCCTGTGTTAAGGTCATTTTGCAGACCAAATCCTGAAAAACACCTTTTGGATCAAAAGCTCTCAAGAGAGAGAGAAGCACTTATGGACACTATTCAGCATCAGTGTGTCTGTTTGAGGGATTCTCCGTGCAATATCTTCATCAGCTAGCGTTGGTAGAGTTTGTCTCTTTCAACCGTCCCAACAGGATGCACATCCTGAATAAAAAAAAACAACTAAACAGTTAATGCTCATGTTGGGCCCATAGCAAGGACTGTTCATCAGACCTCTTTCTTCCATGAAGTCCAGAGCAGCTCTTCTTCCATGTTGTTTCTCACATGCAGTTTTCTGATGAGGTTTGTCCAACTTTTATCCTGAATGCTTCCACAAACTCCACCTATTTCTTCCACAAGTTTCTACGATGGGGGTATTGCCCATCAGAAGGTCCATCAAGGAACAATGCTGTCATCAAGAATGCAAAACATTAGGTGTTGATAATTGGTCAATCAGCTTTCAATGTGTTTACTTCATGAAGATTTGTAACAGACAAGGACACAGTTCTGTGTTAGCTTTACACTGGGCACTGTTGAAATATAATTCAAGTCAAGATAAAACTTGGATTCAATCCTTCTTTCAGATCAATAAGAGTCTGAATCCATAATGGATCCAGAAAGGATTTCTTTCCATTGTGAGGAAAATGTGCAGGTTTTCTCAAGTCAGGACAGAAAGACACCCCAACTTTCAAGCACTTTCCAAAAATTCCTTCAAAGAATGTGCATAAAGTTGAAGTATATCTCATACTGAAATTTCCAAAGACATATATGGCTGAAGAAGACAAATGTCCAGAGGACATATAACTACCCCAACAAGAAGCACTTACTGCAGCGAGCAACAAAGTCAGTGTTTGTGTCGGGGTAATTACTCTGACCAGATATATAAAGCGTCGTGTGAATCCTGGACTGCAATCTGTTGAATATAAACTATGCTTTAGTTTCAATTTTACTTTGCATTGTGGACATTGTCACAACCAAGACAACCCCAAAGAGAAGCACTTGTGAATAAAAGAATCAACAGTGGTTCCTTTGAGGTGATCTGAGAGTGATTGAAGACAGAACATGATGGCACCAGGTTCAAACACGATGGATACTAGGGCCGTCTTCGAACCAACGACTTACAAATAAAACATTAAATGGCATAAAATGAATCAACTCTTCATTCTGAGTGTTTGAAAGGTCAGCAAGACTACCCCAACAATTAGCACTTACTGTATTCCAAATATCAAGTCAGTGCCTGTGTTAAGGTCATTTTGCAGACCAAATCCTGAAAAACACCTTTTGGATCAAAAGCTCTCAAGAGAGAGAGAAGCACTTATGGACACTATTCAGCATCAGTGTGTCTGTTTGAGGGATTCTCCGTGCAATATCTTCATCAGCTAGCGTTGGTAGAGTTTGTCTCTTTCAACCGTCCCAACAGGAAGCACTTCCTGAATAAAAAAAAAACAACTAAACAGTTAATGCTCATGTTGGGCCCATAGCAAGGACTGTTCATCAGACCTCTTTCTTCCATGAAGTCCAGAGCAGCTCTTCTTCCATGTTGTTTCTCACATGCAGTTTTCTGATGAGGTTTGTCCAACTTTTATCCTGAATGGGGTAGTCTTGCTGACATTTCAAACACTCAGAAAACACAATTTTCCATTGTGAGGAAAATGTGCAGGTTTTCTCAAGTCAGGACAGAAAGACACCCCAACGTTCAAGCACTTTCCAAAAATTCCTTCAAAGAATGTGCATAAAGTTGAAGTATATCTCATACTGAAATTTCTAAAGACATATATGGCTGAAGAAGACAAATGTCCAGAGGACATATAACTACCCCAACAAGAAGCACTTACTGCAGCGAGCAACAAAGTCAGTGTTTGTGTCGGGGTAATTACTCTGACCAGATATATAAAGCGTCGTGTGAATCCTGGACTGCAATCTGTTGAATATAAACTATGCTTTAGTTTCAATTTTACTTTGCATTGTGGACATTGTCACAACCAAGACAACCCCAAAGAGAAGCACTTGTGAATAAAAGAATCAACAGTGGTTCCTTTGAGGTGATCTGAGAGTGATTGAAGACAGATCATGATGGCACCAGGTTCAAACACGATGGATACTAGGGCCGTCTTCGAACCAACGCCTTACAAATAAAACATTAAATGGCATAAAATGAATCAACTCTTCATTCTGAGTGTTTGAAATGTCAGCAAGACTACCCCAACAATTAGCACTTACTGTATTCCAAATATCAAGTCAGTGCCTGTGTTAAGGTCATTTTGCAGACCAAATCCTGAAAAACACCTTTTGGATCAAAAGCTCTCAAGAGAGAGAGAAGCACTTATGGACACTATTCAGCATCAGTGTGTCTGTTTGAGGGATTCTCCGTGCAATATCTTCATCAGCTAGCGTTGGTAGAGTTTGTCTCTTTCAACCGTCCCAACAGGAAGCACTTCCTGAATAAAAAAATACAACTAAACAGTTAATGCTCATGTTGGGCCCATAGCAAGGACTGTTCATCAGACCTCTTTCTTCCATGAAGTCCAGAGCAGCTCGTCTTCCATGTTGTTTCTCACATGCAGTTTTCTGATGAGGTTTGTCCAACTTTTATCCTGAATGCTTCCACAAACTCCACCTATTTCTTCCACAAGTTTCTACGATGGGGGTATTGCCCATCAGAAGGTCCATCAAGGAACAATGCTGTCATCAAGAATGCAAAACATTAGGTGTTGATGATTGGTCAATCAGCTTTCAATGTGTTTACTTCATGAAGATTTGTAACAGACAAGGACACAGTTCTGTGTTAGCTTTACACTGGGCACTGTTGAAATATAATTCAAGTCAAGATAAAACTTGGATTCAATCCTTCTTTCAGATCAATAAGAGTCTGAATCCATAATGGATCCAGAAAGGATTTCTTTCCATTGTGAGGAAAATGTGCAGGTTTTCTCAAGTCAGGACAGAAAGACACCCCAACTTTCAAGCACTTTCCAAAAATTCCTTCAAAGAATGTGCATAAAGTTGAAGTATATCTCATACTGAAATTTCCAAAGACATATATGGCTGAAGAAGACAAATGTCCAGAGGACATATAACTACCCCAACAAGAAGCACTTACTGCAGCGAGCAACAAAGTCAGTGTTTGTGTCGGGGTAATTACTCTGACCAGATATATAAAGCGTCGTATGAATCCTGGACTGCAATCTGTTGAATATAAACTATGCTTTAGTTTCAATTTTACTTTGCATTGTGGACATTGTCACAACCAAGACAACCCCAAAGAGAAGCACTTGTGAATAAAAGAATCAACAGTGGTTCCTTTGAGGTGATCTGAGAGTGATTGAAGACAGAACATGATGGCACCAGGTTCAAACACGATGGATACTAGGGCCGTCTTCGAACCAACGCCTTACAAATAAAACATTAAATGGCATAAAATGAATCAACTCTTCATTCTGAGTGTTTGAAATGTCAGCAAGACTACCCCAACAATTAGCACTTACTGTATTCCAAATATCAAGTCAGTGCCTGTGTTAAGGTCATTTTGCAGACCAAATCCTGAAAAACACCTTTTGGATCAAAAGCTCTCAAGAGAGAGAGAAGCACTTATGGACACTATTCAGCATCAGTGTGTCTGTTTGAGGGATTCTCCGTGCAATATCTTCATCAGCTAGCGTTGGTAGAGTTTGTCTCTTTCAACCGTCCCAACAGGAAGCACTTCCTGAATAAAAAAAAAACAACTAAACAGTTAATGCTCATGTTGGGCCCATAGCAAGGACTGTTCATCAGACCTCTTTCTTCCATGAAGTCCAGAGCAGCTCTTCTTCCATGTTGTTTCTCACATGCAGTTTTCTGATGAGGTTTGTCCAACTTTTATCCTGAATGCTTCCACAAACTCCACCTATTTCTTCCACAAGTTTCTACGATGGGGGTATTGCCCATCAGAAGGTCCATCAAGGAACAATGCTGTCATCAAGAATGCAAAACATTAGGTGTTGATGATTGGTCAATCAGCTTTCAATGTGTTTACTTCATGAAGATTTGTAACAGACAAGGACACAGTTCTGTGTTAGCTTTACACTGGGCACTGTTGAAATATAATTCAAGTCAAGATAAAACTTGGATTCAATCCTTCTTTCAGATCAATAAGAGTCTGAATCCATAATGGATCCAGAAAGGATTTCTTTCCATTGTGAGGAAAATGTGCAGGTTTTCTCAAGTCAGGACAGAAAGACACCCCAACTTTCAAGCACTTTCCAAAAATTCCTTCAAAGAATGTGCATAAAGTTGAAGTATATCTCATACTGAAATTTCCAAAGACATATATGGCTGAAGAAGACAAATGTCCAGAGGACATATAACTACCCCAACAAGAAGCACTTACTGCAGCGAGCAACAAAGTCAGTGTTTGTGTCGGGGTAATTACTCTGACCAGATATATAAAGCGTCGTATGAATCCTGGACTGCAATCTGTTGAATATAAACTATGCTTTAGTTTCAATTTTACTTTGCATTGTGGACATTGTCACAACCAAGACAACCCCAAAGAGAAGCACTTGTGAATAAAAGAATCAACAGTGGTTCCTTTGAGGTGATCTGAGAGTGATTGAAGACAGAACATGATGGCACCAGGTTCAAACACGATGGATACTAGGGCCGTCTTCGAACCAACGACTTACAAATAAAACATTAAATGGCATAAAATGAATCAACTCTTCATTCTGAGTGTTTGAAAGGTCAGCAAGACTACCCCAACAATTAGCACTTACTGTATTCCAAATATCAAGTCAGTGCCTGTGTTAAGGTCATTTTGCAGACCAAATCCTGAAAAACACCTTTTGGATCAAAAGCTCTCAAGAGAGAGAGAAGCACTTATGGACACTATTCAGCATCAGTGTGTCTGTTTGAGGGATTCTCCGTGCAATATCTTCATCAGCTAGCGTTGGTAGAGTTTGTCTCTTTCAACCGTCCCAACAGGAAGCACTTCCTGAATAAAAAAATACAACTAAACAGTTAATGCTCATGTTGGGCCCATAGCAAGGACTGTTCATCAGACCTCTTTCTTCCATGAAGTCCAGAGCAGCTCGTCTTCCATGTTGTTTCTCACATGCAGTTTTCTGATGAGGTTTGTCCAACTTTTATCCTGAATGCTTCCACAAACTCCACCTATTTCTTCCACAAGTTTCTACGATGGGGGTATTGCCCATCAGAAGGTCCATCAAGGAACAATGCTGTCATCAAGAATGCAAAACATTAGGTGTTGATGATTGGTCAATCAGCTTTCAATGTGTTTACTTCATGAAGATTTGTAACAGACAAGGACACAGTTCTGTGTTAGCTTTACACTGGGCACTGTTGAAATATAATTCAAGTCAAGATAAAACTTGGATTCAATCCTTCTTTCAGATCAATAAGAGTCTGAATCCATAATGGATCCAGAAAGGATTTCTTTCCATTGTGAGGAAAATGTGCAGGTTTTCTCAAGTCAGGACAGAAAGACACCCCAACTTTCAAGCACTTTCCAAAAATTCCTTCAAAGAATGTGCATAAAGTTGAAGTATATCTCATACTGAAATTTCCAAAGACATATATGGCTGAAGAAGACAAATGTCCAGAGGACATATAACTACCCCAACAAGAAGCACTTACTGCAGCGAGCAACAAAGTCAGTGTTTGTGTCGGGGTAATTACTCTGACCAGATATATAAAGCGTCGTATGAATCCTGGACTGCAATCTGTTGAATATAAACTATGCTTTAGTTTCAATTTTACTTTGCATTGTGGACATTGTCACAACCAAGACAACCCCAAAGAGAAGCACTTGT
Source organism: Telmatherina bonti (assembly GCF_933228915.1). Taxonomy (NCBI): domain Eukaryota; kingdom Metazoa; phylum Chordata; class Actinopteri; order Atheriniformes; family Telmatherinidae; genus Telmatherina; species Telmatherina bonti. The sequence continues at coordinate 6,035,642 of NC_136610.1, forward strand.
GAATAAAAGAATCAACAGTGGTTCCTTTGAGGTGATCTGAGAGTGATTGAAGACAGAACATGATGGCACCAGGTTCAAACACGATGGATACTAGGGCCGTCTTCGAACCAACGCCTTACAAATAAAACATTAAATGGCATAAAATGAATCAACTCTTCATTCTGAGTGTTTGAAATGTCAGCAAGACTACCCCAACAATTAGCACTTACTGTATTCCAAATATCAAGTCAGTGCCTGTGTTAAGGTCATTTTGCAGACCAAATCCTGAAAAACACCTTTTGGATCAAAAGCTCTCAAGAGAGAGAGAAGCACTTATGGACACTATTCAGCATCAGTGTGTCTGTTTGAGGGATTCTCCGTGCAATATCTTCATCAGCTAGCGTTGGTAGAGTTTGTCTCTTTCAACCGTCCCAACAGGAAGCACTTCCTGAATAAAAAAAAAACAACTAAACAGTTAATGCTCATGTTGGGCCCATAGCAAGGACTGTTCATCAGACCTCTTTCTTCCATGAAGTCCAGAGCAGCTCTTCTTCCATGTTGTTTCTCACATGCAGTTTTCTGATGAGGTTTGTCCAACTTTTATCCTGAATGCTTCCACAAACTCCACCTATTTCTTCCACAAGTTTCTACGATGGGGGTATTGCCCATCAGAAGGTCCATCAAGGAACAATGCTGTCATCAAGAATGCAAAACATTAGGTGTTGATGATTGGTCAATCAGCTTTCAATGTGTTTACTTCATGAAGATTTGTAACAGACAAGGACACAGTTCTGTGTTAGCTTTACACTGGGCACTGTTGAAATATAATTCAAGTCAAGATAAAACTTGGATTCAATCCTTCTTTCAGATCAATAAGAGTCTGAATCCATAATGGATCCAGAAAGGATTTCTTTCCATTGTGAGGAAAATGTGCAGGTTTTCTCAAGTCAGGACAGAAAGACACCCCAACTTTCAAGCACTTTCCAAAAATTCCTTCAAAGAATGTGCATAAAGTTGAAGTATATCTCATACTGAAATTTCCAAAGACATATATGGCTGAAGAAGACAAATGTCCAGAGGACATATAACTACCCCAACAAGAAGCACTTACTGCAGCGAGCAACAAAGTCAGTGTTTGTGTCGGGGTAATTACTCTGACCAGATATATAAAGCGTCGTGTGAATCCTGGACTGCAATCTGTTGAATATAAACTATGCTTTAGTTTCAATTTTACTTTGCATTGTGGACATTGTCACAACCAAGACAACCCCAAAGAGAAGCACTTGTGAATAAAAGAATCAACAGTGGTTCCTTTGAGGTGATCTGAGAGTGATTGAAGACAGAACATGATGGCACCAGGTTCAAACACGATGGATACTAGGGCCGTCTTCGAACCAACGACTTACAAATAAAACATTAAATGGCATAAAATGAATCAACTCTTCATTCTGAGTGTTTGAAAGGTCAGCAAGACTACCCCAACAATTAGCACTTACTGTATTCCAAATATCAAGTCAGTGCCTGTGTTAAGGTCATTTTGCAGACCAAATCCTGAAAAACACCTTTTGGATCAAAAGCTCTCAAGAGAGAGAGAAGCACTTATGGACACTATTCAGCATCAGTGTGTCTGTTTGAGGGATTCTCCGTGCAATATCTTCATCAGCTAGCGTTGGTAGAGTTTGTCTCTTTCAACCGTCCCAACAGGAAGCACTTCCTGAATAAAAAAAAAACAACTAAACAGTTAATGCTCATGTTGGGCCCATAGCAAGGACTGTTCATCAGACCTCTTTCTTCCATGAAGTCCAGAGCAGCTCTTCTTCCATGTTGTTTCTCACATGCAGTTTTCTGATGAGGTTTGTCCAACTTTTATCCTGAATGCTTCCACAAACTCCACCTATTTCTTCCACAAGTTTCTACGATGGGGGTATTGCCCATCAGACTGTCCATCAAGGAACAATGCTGTCATCAAGAATGCAAAACATTAGGTGTTGATGATTGGTCAATCAGCTTTCAATGTGTTTACTTCATGAAGATTTGTAACAGACAAGGACACAGTTCTGTGTTAGCTTTACACTGGGCACTGTTGAAATATAATTCAAGTCAAGATAAAACTTGGATTCAATCCTTCTTTCAGATCAATAAGAGTCTGAATCCATAATGGATCCAGAAAGGATTTCTTTCCATTGTGAGGAAAATGTGCAGTTTTTCTCAAGTCAGGACAGAAAAACACCCCAACGTTCAAGCACTTTCCAAAAATTCCTTCAAAGAATGTGCATAAAGTTGAAGTATATCTCATACTGAAATTTCCAAAGACATATATGGCTGAAGAAGACAAATGTCCAGAGGACATATAACTACCCCAACAAGAAGCACTTACTGCAGCGAGCAACAAAGTCAGTGTTTGTGTCGGGGTAATTACTCTGACCAGATATATAAAGCGTCGTGTGAATCCTGGACTGCAATCTGTTGAATATAAACTATGCTTTAGTTTCAATTTTACTTTGCATTGTGGACATTGTCACAACCAAGACAACCCCAAAGAGAAGCACTTGTGAATAAAAGAATCAACAGTGGTTCCTTTGAGGTGATCTGAGAGTGATTGAAGACAGATCATGATGGCACCAGGTTCAAACACGATGGATACTAGGGCCGTCTTCGAACCAACGCCTTACAAATAAAACATTAAATGGCATAAAATGAATCAACTCTTCATTCTGAGTGTTTGAAATGTCAGCAAGACTACCCCAACAATTAGCACTTACTGTATTCCAAATATCAAGTCAGTGCCTGTGTTAAGGTCATTTTGCAGACCAAATCCTGAAAAACACCTTTTGGATCAAAAGCTCTCAAGAGAGAGAGAAGCACTTATGGACACTATTCAGCATCAGTGTGTCTGTTTGAGGGATTCTCCGTGCAATATCTTCATCAGCTAGCGTTGGTAGAGTTTGTCTCTTTCAACCGTCCCAACAGGAAGCACTTCCTGAATAAAAAAATACAACTAAACAGTTAATGCTCATGTTGGGCCCATAGCAAGGACTGTTCATCAGACCTCTTTCTTCCATGAAGTCCAGAGCAGCTCTTCTTCCATGTTGTTTCTCACATGCAGTTTTCTGATGAGGTTTGTCCAACTTTTATCCTGAATGCTTCCACAAACTCCACCTATTTCTTCCACAAGTTTCTACGATGGGGGTATTGCCCATCAGAAGGTCCATCAAGGAACAATGCTGTCATCAAGAATGCAAAACATTAGGTGTTGATGATTGGTCAATCAGCTTTCAATGTGTTTACTTCATGAAGATTTGTAACAGACAAGGACACAGTTCTGTGTTAGCTTTACACTGGGCACTGTTGAAATATAATTCAAGTCAAGATAAAACTTGGATTCAATCCTTCTTTCAGATCAATAAGAGTCTGAATCCATAATGGATCCAGAAAGGATTTCTTTCCATTGTGAGGAAAATGTGCAGGTTTTCTCAAGTCAGGACAGAAAGACACCCCAACTTTCAAGCACTTTCCAAAAATTCCTTCAAAGAATGTGCATAAAGTTGAAGTATATCTCATACTGAAATTTCTAAAGACATATATGGCTGAAGAAGACAAATGTCCAGAGGACATATAACTACCCCAACAAGAAGCACTTACTGCAGCGAGCAACAAAGTCAGTGTTTGTGTCGGGGTAATTACTCTGACCAGATATATAAAGCGTCGTGTGAATCCTGGACTGCAATCTGTTGAATATAAACTATGCTTTAGTTTCAATTTTACTTTGCATTGTGGACATTGTCACAACCAAGACAACCCCAAAGAGAAGCACTTGTGAATGAAAGAATCAACAGTGGTTCCTTTAAGGTGATCTGAGAGTGATTGAAGACAGAACATGATGGCACCAGGTTCAAACACGATGGATACTAGGGCCGTCTTCGAACCAACGACTTACAAATAAAACATTAAATGGCATAAAATGAATCAACTCTTCATTCTGAGTGTTTGAAAGGTCAGCAAGACTACCCCAACAATTAGCACTTACTGTATTCCAAATATCAAGTCAGTGCCTGTGTTAAGGTCATTTTGCAGACCAAATCCTGAAAAACACCTTTTGGATCAAAAGCTCTCAAGAGAGAGAGAAGCACTTATGGACACTATTCAGCATCAGTGTGTCTGTTTGAGGGATTCTCCGTGCAATATCTTCATCAGCTAGCGTTGGTAGAGTTTGTCTCTTTCAACCGTCCCAACAGGATGCACATCCTGAATAAAAAAAAACAACTAAACAGTTAATGCTCATGTTGGGCCCATAGCAAGGACTGTTCATCAGACCTCTTTCTTCCATGAAGTCCAGAGCAGCTCTTCTTCCATGTTGTTTCTCACATGCAGTTTTCTGATGAGGTTTGTCCAACTTTTATCCTGAATGCTTCCACAAACTCCACCTATTTCTTCCACAAGTTTCTACGATGGGGGTATTGCCCATCAGAAGGTCCATCAAGGAACAATGCTGTCATCAAGAATGCAAAACATTAGGTGTTGATAATTGGTCAATCAGCTTTCAATGTGTTTACTTCATGAAGATTTGTAACAGACAAGGACACAGTTCTGTGTTAGCTTTACACTGGGCACTGTTGAAATATAATTCAAGTCAAGATAAAACTTGGATTCAATCCTTCTTTCAGATCAATAAGAGTCTGAATCCATAATGGATCCAGAAAGGATTTCTTTCCATTGTGAGGAAAATGTGCAGGTTTTCTCAAGTCAGGACAGAAAGACACCCCAACTTTCAAGCACTTTCCAAAAATTCCTTCAAAGAATGTGCATAAAGTTGAAGTATATCTCATACTGAAATTTCCAAAGACATATATGGCTGAAGAAGACAAATGTCCAGAGGACATATAACTACCCCAACAAGAAGCACTTACTGCAGCGAGCAACAAAGTCAGTGTTTGTGTCGGGGTAATTACTCTGACCAGATATATAAAGCGTCGTGTGAATCCTGGACTGCAATCTGTTGAATATAAACTATGCTTTAGTTTCAATTTTACTTTGCATTGTGGACATTGTCACAACCAAGACAACCCCAAAGAGAAGCACTTGTGAATAAAAGAATCAACAGTGGTTCCTTTGAGGTGATCTGAGAGTGATTGAAGACAGAACATGATGGCACCAGGTTCAAACACGATGGATACTAGGGCCGTCTTCGAACCAACGACTTACAAATAAAACATTAAATGGCATAAAATGAATCAACTCTTCATTCTGAGTGTTTGAAAGGTCAGCAAGACTACCCCAACAATTAGCACTTACTGTATTCCAAATATCAAGTCAGTGCCTGTGTTAAGGTCATTTTGCAGACCAAATCCTGAAAAACACCTTTTGGATCAAAAGCTCTCAAGAGAGAGAGAAGCACTTATGGACACTATTCAGCATCAGTGTGTCTGTTTGAGGGATTCTCCGTGCAATATCTTCATCAGCTAGCGTTGGTAGAGTTTGTCTCTTTCAACCGTCCCAACAGGAAGCACTTCCTGAATAAAAAAAAAACAACTAAACAGTTAATGCTCATGTTGGGCCCATAGCAAGGACTGTTCATCAGACCTCTTTCTTCCATGAAGTCCAGAGCAGCTCTTCTTCCATGTTGTTTCTCACATGCAGTTTTCTGATGAGGTTTGTCCAACTTTTATCCTGAATGGGGTAGTCTTGCTGACATTTCAAACACTCAGAAAACACAATTTTCCATTGTGAGGAAAATGTGCAGGTTTTCTCAAGTCAGGACAGAAAGACACCCCAACGTTCAAGCACTTTCCAAAAATTCCTTCAAAGAATGTGCATAAAGTTGAAGTATATCTCATACTGAAATTTCTAAAGACATATATGGCTGAAGAAGACAAATGTCCAGAGGACATATAACTACCCCAACAAGAAGCACTTACTGCAGCGAGCAACAAAGTCAGTGTTTGTGTCGGGGTAATTACTCTGACCAGATATATAAAGCGTCGTGTGAATCCTGGACTGCAATCTGTTGAATATAAACTATGCTTTAGTTTCAATTTTACTTTGCATTGTGGACATTGTCACAACCAAGACAACCCCAAAGAGAAGCACTTGTGAATAAAAGAATCAACAGTGGTTCCTTTGAGGTGATCTGAGAGTGATTGAAGACAGATCATGATGGCACCAGGTTCAAACACGATGGATACTAGGGCCGTCTTCGAACCAACGCCTTACAAATAAAACATTAAATGGCATAAAATGAATCAACTCTTCATTCTGAGTGTTTGAAATGTCAGCAAGACTACCCCAACAATTAGCACTTACTGTATTCCAAATATCAAGTCAGTGCCTGTGTTAAGGTCATTTTGCAGACCAAATCCTGAAAAACACCTTTTGGATCAAAAGCTCTCAAGAGAGAGAGAAGCACTTATGGACACTATTCAGCATCAGTGTGTCTGTTTGAGGGATTCTCCGTGCAATATCTTCATCAGCTAGCGTTGGTAGAGTTTGTCTCTTTCAACCGTCCCAACAGGAAGCACTTCCTGAATAAAAAAATACAACTAAACAGTTAATGCTCATGTTGGGCCCATAGCAAGGACTGTTCATCAGACCTCTTTCTTCCATGAAGTCCAGAGCAGCTCGTCTTCCATGTTGTTTCTCACATGCAGTTTTCTGATGAGGTTTGTCCAACTTTTATCCTGAATGCTTCCACAAACTCCACCTATTTCTTCCACAAGTTTCTACGATGGGGGTATTGCCCATCAGAAGGTCCATCAAGGAACAATGCTGTCATCAAGAATGCAAAACATTAGGTGTTGATGATTGGTCAATCAGCTTTCAATGTGTTTACTTCATGAAGATTTGTAACAGACAAGGACACAGTTCTGTGTTAGCTTTACACTGGGCACTGTTGAAATATAATTCAAGTCAAGATAAAACTTGGATTCAATCCTTCTTTCAGATCAATAAGAGTCTGAATCCATAATGGATCCAGAAAGGATTTCTTTCCATTGTGAGGAAAATGTGCAGGTTTTCTCAAGTCAGGACAGAAAGACACCCCAACTTTCAAGCACTTTCCAAAAATTCCTTCAAAGAATGTGCATAAAGTTGAAGTATATCTCATACTGAAATTTCCAAAGACATATATGGCTGAAGAAGACAAATGTCCAGAGGACATATAACTACCCCAACAAGAAGCACTTACTGCAGCGAGCAACAAAGTCAGTGTTTGTGTCGGGGTAATTACTCTGACCAGATATATAAAGCGTCGTATGAATCCTGGACTGCAATCTGTTGAATATAAACTATGCTTTAGTTTCAATTTTACTTTGCATTGTGGACATTGTCACAACCAAGACAACCCCAAAGAGAAGCACTTGTGAATAAAAGAATCAACAGTGGTTCCTTTGAGGTGATCTGAGAGTGATTGAAGACAGAACATGATGGCACCAGGTTCAAACACGATGGATACTAGGGCCGTCTACGAACCAACGACTTACAAATAAAACATTAAATGGCATAAAATGAATCAACTCTTCATTCTGAGTGTTTGAAAGGTCAGCAAGACTACCCCAACAATTAGCACTTACTGTATTCCAAATATCAAGTCAGTGCCTGTGTTAAGGTCATTTTGCAGACCAAATCCTGAAAAACACCATTTGGATCAAAAGCTCTCAAGAGAGAGAGAAGCACTTATGGACACTATTCAGCATCAGTGTGTCTGTTTGAGGGATTCTCCGTGCAATATCTTCATCAGCTAGCGTTGGTAGAGTTTGTCTCTTTCAACCGTCCCAACAGGAAGCACTTCCTGAATAAAAAAAATACAACTAAACAGTTAATGCTCATGTTGGGCCCATAGCAAGGACTGTTCATCAGACCTCTTTCTTCCATGAAGTCCAGAGCAGCTCTTCTTCCATGTTGTTTCTCACATGCAGTTTTCTGATGAGGTTTGTCCAACTTTTATCCTGAATGCTTCCACAAACTCCACCTATTTCTTCCACAAGTTTCTACGATGGGGGTATTGCCCATCAGAAGGTCCATCAAGGAACAATGCTGTCATCAAGAATGCAAAACATTAGGTGTTGATGATTGGTCAATCAGCTTTCAATGTGTTTACTTCATGAAGATTTGTAACAGACAAGGACACAGTTCTGTGTTAGCTTTACACTGGGCACTGTTGAAATATAATTCAAGTCAAGATAAAACTTGGATTCAATCCTTCTTTCAGATCAATAAGAGTCTGAATCCATAATGGATCCAGAAAGGATTTCTTTCCATTGTGAGGAAAATGTGCAGGTTTTCTCAAGTCAGGACAGAAAGACACCCCAACTTTCAAGCACTTTCCAAAAATTCCTTCAAAGAATGTGCATAAAGTTGAAGTATATCTCATACTGAAATTTCCAAAGACATATATGGCTGAAGAAGACAAATGTCCAGAGGACATATAACTACCCCAACAAGAAGCACTTACTGCAGCGAGCAACAAAGTCAGTGTTTGTGTCGAGGTAATTACTCTGACCAGATATATAAAGCGTCGTATGAATCCTGGACTGCAATCTGTTGAATATAAACTATGCTTTAGTTTCAATTTTACTTTGCATTGTGGACATTGTCACAACCAAGACAACCCCAAAGAGAAGCACTTGTGAATAAAAGAATCAACAGTGGTTCCTTTGAGGTGATCTGAGAGTGATTGAAGACAGATCATGATGGCACCAGGTTCAAACACGATGGATACTAGGGCCGTCTTCGAACCAACGCCTTACAAATAAAACATTAAATGGCATAAAATGAATCAACTCTTCATTCTGAGTGTTTGAAATGTCAGCAAGACTACCCCAACAATTAGCACTTACTGTATTCCAAATATCAAGTCAGTGCCTGTGTTAAGGTCATTTTGCAGACCAAATCCTGAAAAACACCTTTTGGATCAAAAGCTCTCAAGAGAGAGAGAAGCACTTATGGACACTATTCAGCATCAGTGTGTCTGTTTGAGGGATTCTCCGTGCAATATCTTCATCAGCTAGCGTTGGTAGAGTTTGTCTCTTTCAACCGTCCCAACAGGAAGCACTTCCTGAATAAAAAAATACAACTAAACAGTTAATGCTCATGTTGGGCCCATAGCAAGGACTGTTCATCAGACCTCTTTCTTCCATGAAGTCCAGAGCAGCTCGTCTTCCATGTTGTTTCTCACATGCAGTTTTCTGATGAGGTTTGTCCAACTTTTATCCTGAATGCTTCCACAAACTCCACCTATTTCTTCCACAAGTTTCTACGATGGGGGTATTGCCCATCAGAAGGTCCATCAAGGAACAATGCTGTCATCAAGAATGCAAAACATTAGGTGTTGATGATTGGTCAATCAGCTTTCAATGTGTTTACTTCATGAAGATTTGTAACAGACAAGGACACAGTTCTGTGTTAGCTTTACACTGGGCACTGTTGAAATATAATTCAAGTCAAGATAAAACTTGGATTCAATCCTTCTTTCAGATCAATAAGAGTCTGAATCCATAATGGATCCAGAAAGGATTTCTTTCCATTGTGAGGAAAATGTGCAGGTTTTCTCAAGTCAGGACAGAAAGACACCCCAACTTTCAAGCACTTTCCAAAAATTCCTTCAAAGAATGTGCATAAAGTTGAAGTATATCTCATACTGAAATTTCCAAAGACATATATGGCTGAAGAAGACAAATGTCCAGAGGACATATAACTACCCCAACAAGAAGCACTTACTGCAGCGAGCAACAAAGTCAGTGTTTGTGTCGGGGTAATTACTCTGACCAGATATATAAAGCGTCGTATGAATCCTGGACTGCAATCTGTTGAATATAAACTATGCTTTAGTTTCAATTTTACTTTGCATTGTGGACATTGTCACAACCAAGACAACCCCAAAGAGAAGCACTTGTGAATAAAAGAATCAACAGTGGTTCCTTTGAGGTGATCTGAGAGTGATTGAAGACAGAACATGATGGCACCAGGTTCAAACACGATGGATACTAGGGCCGTCTACGAACCAACGACTTACAAATAAAACATTAAATGGCATAAAATGAATCAACTCTTCATTCTGAGTGTTTGAAAGGTCAGCAAGACTACCCCAACAATTAGCACTTACTGTATTCCAAATATCAAGTCAGTGCCTGTGTTAAGGTCATTTTGCAGACCAAATCCTGAAAAACACCATTTGGATCAAAAGCTCTCAAGAGAGAGAGAAGCACTTATGGACACTATTCAGCATCAGTGTGTCTGTTTGAGGGATTCTCCGTGCAATATCTTCATCAGCTAGCGTTGGTAGAGTTTGTCTCTTTCAACCGTCCCAACAGGAAGCACATCCTGAATAAAAAAAAAACAACTAAACAGTTAATGCTCATGTTGGGCCCATAGCAAGGACTGTTCATCAGACCTCTTTCTTCCATGAAGTCCAGAGCAGCTCTTCTTCCATGTTGTTTCTCACATGCAGTTTTCTGATGAGGTTTGTCCAACTTTTATCCTGAATGCTTCCACAAACTCCACCTATTTCTTCCACAAGTTTCTACGATGGGGGTATTGCCCATCAGAAGGTCCATCAAGGAACAATGCTGTCATCAAGAATGCAAAACATTAGGTGTTGATAATTGGTCAATCAGCTTTCAATGTGTTTACTTCATGAAGATTTGTAAAAGACAAGGACACAGTTCTGTGTTAGCTTTACACTGGGCACTGTTGAAATATAATTCAAGTCAAGATAAAACTTGGATTCAATCCTTCTTTCAGATCAATAAGAGTCTGAATCCATAATGGATCCAGAAAGGATTTCTTTCCATTGTGAGGAAAATGTGCAGTTTTTCTCAAGTCAGGACAGAAAGACACCCCAACGTTCAAGCACTTTCCAAAATTTCCTTCAAAGAATGTGCATAAAGTTGAAGTATATCTCATACTGAAATTTCCAAAGACATATATGGCTAAAGAAGACAAATGTCCAGAGGACACATAACTACCCCAACAAGAAGCACTTACTGCAGCGAGCAACAAAGTCAGTGTTTGTGTCGGGGTAATTACTCTGACCAGATATATAAAGCGTCGTGTGAATCCTGGACTGCAATCTGTTGAATATAAACTATGCTTTAGTTTCAATTTTACTTTGCATTGTGGACATTGTCACAACCAAGACAACCCCAAAGAGAAGCACTTGTGAATAAAAGAATCAACAGTGGTTCCTTTGAGGTGATCTGAGAGTGATTGAAGACAGAACATGATGGCACCAGGTTCAAACACGATGGATACTAGGGCCGTCTTCGAACCAACGACTTACAAATAAAACATTAAATGGCATAAAATGAATCAACTCTTCATTCTGAGTGTTTGAAAGGTCAGCAAGACTACCCCAACAATTAGCACTTACTGTATTCCAAATATCAAGTCAGTGCCTGTGTTAAGGTCATTTTGCAGACCAAATCCTGAAAAACACCTTTTGGATCAAAAGCTCTCAAGAGAGAGAGAAGCACTTATGGACACTATTCAGCATCAGTGTGTCTGTTTGAGGGATTCTCCGTGCAATATCTTCATCAGCTAGCGTTGGTAGAGTTTGTCTCTTTCAACCGTCCCAAAAGGATGCACATCCTGAATAAAAAAAAACAACTAAACAGTTAATGCTCATGTTGGGCCCATAGCAAGGACTGTTCATCAGACCTCTTTCTTCCATGAAGTCCAGAGCAGCTCTTCTTCCATGTTGTTTCTCACATGCAGTTTTCTGATGAGGTTTGTCCAACTTTTATCCTGAATGCTTCCACAAACTCCACCTATTTCTTCCACAAGTTTCTACGATGGGGGTATTGCCCATCAGAAGGTCCATCAAGGAACAATGCTGTCATCAAGAATGCAAAACATTAGGTGTTGATGATTGGTCAATCAGCTTTCAATGTGTTTACTTCATGAAGATTTGTAACAGACAAGGACACAGTTCTGTGTTAGCTTTACACTGGGCACTGTTGAAATATAATTCAAGTCAAGATAAAACTTGGATTCAATCCTTCTTTCAGATCAATAAGAGTCTGAATCCATAATGGATCCAGAAAGGATTTCTTTCCATTGTGAGGAAAATGTGCAGTTTTTCTCAAGTCAGGACAGAAAGACACCCCAACGTTCAAGCACTTTCCAAAATTTCCTTCAAAGAATGTGCATAAAGTTGAAGTATATATCATACTGAAATTTCCAAAGACATATATGGCTGAAGAAGACAAATGTCCAGAGGACATATAACTACCCCAACAAGAAGCACTTACTGCAGCGAGCAACAAAGTCAGTGTTTGTGTCGGGGTAATTACTCTGACCAGATATATAAAGCGTCGTGTGAATCCTGGACTGCAATCTGTTGAATATAAACTATGCTTTAGTTTCAATTTTACTTTGCATTGTGGACATTGTCACAACCAAGACAACCCCAAAGAGAAGCACTTGTGAATAAAAGAATCAACAGTGGTTCCTTTGAGGTGATCTGAGAGTGATTGAAGACAGATCATGATGGCACCAGGTTCAAACACGATGGATACTAGGGCCGTCTTCGAACCAACGCCTTACAAATAAAACATTAAATGGCATAAAATGAATCAACTCTTCATTCTGAGTGTTTGAAATGTCAGCAAGACTACCCCAACAATTAGCACTTACTGTATTCCAAATATCAAGTCAGTGCCTGTGTTAAGGTCATTTTGCAGACCAAATCCTGAAAAACACCTTTTGGATCAAAAGCTCTCAAGAGAGAGAGAAGCACTTATGGACACTATTCAGCATCAGTGTGTCTGTTTGAGGGATTCTCCGTGCAATATCTTCATCAGCTGGCGTTGGTAGAGTTTGTCTCTTTCAACCGTCCCAACAGGAAGCACTTCCTGAATAAAAAAATACAACTAAACAGTTAATGCTCATGTTGGGCCCATAGCAAGGACTGTTCATCAGACCTCTTTCTTCCATGAAGTCCAGAGCAGCTCTTCTTCCATGTTGTTTCTCACATGCAGTTTTCTGATGAGGTTTGTCCAACTTTTATCCTGAATGCTTCCACAAACTCCACCTATTTCTTCCACAAGTTTCTACGATGGGGGTATTGCCCATCAGAAGGTCCATCAAGGAACAATGCTGTCATCAAGAATGCAAAACATTAGGTGTTGATGATTGGTCAATCAGCTTTCAATGTGTTTACTTCATGAAGATTTGTAACAGACAAGGACACAGTTCTGTGTTAGCTTTACACTGGGCACTGTTGAAATATAATTCAAGTCAAGATAAAACTTGGATTCAATCCTTCTTTCAGATCAATAAGAATCTGAATCCATAATGGATCCAGAAAGGATTTCTTTCCATTGTGAGGAAAATGTGCAGGTTTTCTCAAGTCAGGACAGAAAGACACCCCAACTTTCAAGCACTTTCCAAAAATTCCTTCAAAGAATGTGCATAAAGTTGAAGTATATCTCATACTGAAATTTCTAAAGACATATATGGCTGAAGAAGACAAATGTCCAGAGGACATATAACTACCCCAACAAGAAGCACTTACTGCAGCGAGCAACAAAGTCAGTGTTTGTGTCGGGGTAATTACTCTGACCAGATATATAAAGCGTCGTGTGAATCCTGGACTGCAATCTGTTGAATATAAACTATGCTTTAGTTTCAATTTTACTTTGCATTGTGGACATTGTCACAACCAAGACAACCCCAAAGAGAAGCACTTGTGAATGAAAGAATCAACAGTGGTTCCTTTGAGGTGATCTGAGAGTGATTGAAGACAGAACATGATGGCACCAGGTTCAAACACGATGGATACTAGGGCCGTCTTCGAACCAACGACTTACAAATAAAACATTAAATGGCATAAAATGAATCAACTCTTCATTCTGAGTGTTTGAAAGGTCAGCAAGACTACCCCAACAATTAGCACTTACTGTATTCCAAATATCAAGTCAGTGCCTGTGTTAAGGTCATTTTGCAGACCAAATCCTGAAAAACACCATTTGGATCAAAAGCTCTCAAGAGAGAGAGAAGCACTTATGGACACTATTCAGCATCAGTGTGTCTGTTTGAGGGATTCTCCGTGCAATATCTTCATCAGCTAGCGTTGGTAGAGTTTGTCTCTTTCAACCGTCCCAACAGGAAGCACATCCTGAATAAAAAAAAAACAACTAAACAGTTAATGCTCATGTTGGGCCCATAGCAAGGACTGTTCATCAGACCTCTTTCTTCCATGAAGTCCAGAGCAGCTCTTCTTCCATGTTGTTTCTCACATGCAGTTTTCTGATGAGGTTTGTCCAACTTTTATCCTGAATGCTTCCACAAACTCCACCTATTTCTTCCACAAGTTTCTACGATGGGGGTATTGCCCATCAGAAGGTCCATCAAGGAACAATGCTGTCATCAAGAATGCAAAACATTAGGTGTTGATAATTGGTCAATCAGCTTTCAATGTGTTTACTTCATGAAGATTTGTAAAAGACAAGGACACAGTTCTGTGTTAGCTTTACACTGGGCACTGTTGAAATATAATTCAAGTCAAGATAAAACTTGGATTCAATCCTTCTTTCAGATCAATAAGAGTCTGAATCCATAATGGATCCAGAAAGGATTTCTTTCCATTGTGAGGAAAATGTGCAGTTTTTCTCAAGTCAGGACAGAAAGACACCCCAACGTTCAAGCACTTTCCAAAATTTCCTTCAAAGAATGTGCATAAAGTTGAAGTATATCTCATACTGAAATTTCCAAAGACATATATGGCTAAAGAAGACAAATGTCCAGAGGACACATAACTACCCCAACAAGAAGCACTTACTGCAGCGAGCAACAAAGTCAGTGTTTGTGTCGGGGTAATTACTCTGACCAGATATATAAAGCGTCGTGTGAATCCTGGACTGCAATCTGTTGAATATAAACTATGCTTTAGTTTCAATTTTACTTTGCATTGTGGACATTGTCACAACCAAGACAACCCCAAAGAGAAGCACTTGTGAATAAAAGAATCAACAGTGGTTCCTTTGAGGTGATCTGAGAGTGATTGAAGACAGAACATGATGGCACCAGGTTCAAACACGATGGATACTAGGGCCGTCTTCGAACCAACGACTTACAAATAAAACATTAAATGGCATAAAATGAATCAACTCTTCATTCTGAGTGTTTGAAAGGTCAGCAAGACTACCCCAACAATTAGCACTTACTGTATTCCAAATATCAAGTCAGTGCCTGTGTTAAGGTCATTTTGCAGACCAAATCCTGAAAAACACCTTTTGGATCAAAAGCTCTCAAGAGAGAGAGAAGCACTTATGGACACTATTCAGCATCAGTGTGTCTGTTTGAGGGATTCTCCGTGCAATATCTTCATCAGCTAGCGTTGGTAGAGTTTGTCTCTTTCAACCGTCCCAAAAGGATGCACATCCTGAATAAAAAAAAACAACTAAACAGTTAATGCTCATGTTGGGCCCATAGCAAGGACTGTTCATCAGACCTCTTTCTTCCATGAAGTCCAGAGCAGCTCTTCTTCCATGTTGTTTCTCACATGCAGTTTTCTGATGAGGTTTGTCCAACTTTTATCCTGAATGCTTCCACAAACTCCACCTATTTCTTCCACAAGTTTCTACGATGGGGGTATTGCCCATCAGAAGGTCCATCAAGGAACAATGCTGTCATCAAGAATGCAAAACATTAGGTGTTGATGATTGGTCAATCAGCTTTCAATGTGTTTACTTCATGAAGATTTGTAACAGACAAGGACACAGTTCTGTGTTAGCTTTACACTGGGCACTGTTGAAATATAATTCAAGTCAAGATAAAACTTGGATTCAATCCTTCTTTCAGATCAATAAGAGTCTGAATCCATAATGGATCCAGAAAGGATTTCTTTCCATTGTGAGGAAAATGTGCAGTTTTTCTCAAGTCAGGACAGAAAGACACCCCAACGTTCAAGCACTTTCCAAAATTTCCTTCAAAGAATGTGCATAAAGTTGAAGTATATATCATACTGAAATTTCCAAAGACATATATGGCTGAAGAAGACAAATGTCCAGAGGACATATAACTACCCCAACAAGAAGCACTTACTGCAGCGAGCAACAAAGTCAGTGTTTGTGTCGGGGTAATTACTCTGACCAGATATATAAAGCGTCGTGTGAATCCTGGACTGCAATCTGTTGAATATAAACTATGCTTTAGTTTCAATTTTACTTTGCATTGTGGACATTGTCACAACCAAGACAACCCCAAAGAGAAGCACTTGTGAATAAAAGAATCAACAGTGGTTCCTTTGAGGTGATCTGAGAGTGATTGAAGACAGATCATGATGGCACCAGGTTCAAACACGATGGATACTAGGGCCGTCTTCGAACCAACGCCTTACAAATAAAACATTAAATGGCATAAAATGAATCAACTCTTCATTCTGAGTGTTTGAAATGTCAGCAAGACTACCCCAACAATTAGCACTTACTGTATTCCAAATATCAAGTCAGTGCCTGTGTTAAGGTCATTTTGCAGACCAAATCCTGAAAAACACCTTTTGGATCAAAAGCTCTCAAGAGAGAGAGAAGCACTTATGGACACTATTCAGCATCAGTGTGTCTGTTTGAGGGATTCTCCGTGCAATATCTTCATCAGCTGGCGTTGGTAGAGTTTGTCTCTTTCAACCGTCCCAACAGGAAGCACTTCCTGAATAAAAAAATACAACTAAACAGTTAATGCTCATGTTGGGCCCATAGCAAGGACTGTTCATCAGACCTCTTTCTTCCATGAAGTCCAGAGCAGCTCTTCTTCCATGTTGTTTCTCACATGCAGTTTTCTGATGAGGTTTGTCCAACTTTTATCCTGAATGCTTCCACAAACTCCACCTATTTCTTCCACAAGTTTCTACGATGGGGGTATTGCCCATCAGAAGGTCCATCAAGGAACAATGCTGTCATCAAGAATGCAAAACATTAGGTGTTGATGATTGGTCAATCAGCTTTCAATGTGTTTACTTCATGAAGATTTGTAACAGACAAGGACACAGTTCTGTGTTAGCTTTACACTGGGCACTGTTGAAATATAATTCAAGTCAAGATAAAACTTGGATTCAATCCTTCTTTCAGATCAATAAGAATCTGAATCCATAATGGATCCAGAAAGGATTTCTTTCCATTGTGAGGAAAATGTGCAGGTTTTCTCAAGTCAGGACAGAAAGACACCCCAACTTTCAAGCACTTTCCAAAAATTCCTTCAAAGAATGTGCATAAAGTTGAAGTATATCTCATACTGAAATTTCTAAAGACATATATGGCTGAAGAAGACAAATGTCCAGAGGACATATAACTACCCCAACAAGAAGCACTTACTGCAGCGAGCAACAAAGTCAGTGTTTGTGTCGGGGTAATTACTCTGACCAGATATATAAAGCGTCGTGTGAATCCTGGACTGCAATCTGTTGAATATAAACTATGCTTTAGTTTCAATTTTACTTTGCATTGTGGACATTGTCACAACCAAGACAACCCCAAAGAGAAGCACTTGTGAATGAAAGAATCAACAGTGGTTCCTTTGAGGTGATCTGAGAGTGATTGAAGACAGAACATGATGGCACCAGGTTCAAACACGATGGATACTAGGGCCGTCTTCGAACCAACGACTTACAAATAAAACATTAAATGGCATAAAATGAATCAACTCTTCATTCTGAGTGTTTGAAAGGTCAGCAAGACTACCCCAACAATTAGCACTTACTGTATTCCAAATATCAAGTCAGTGCCTGTGTTAAGGTCATTTTGCAGACCAAATCCTGAAAAACACCTTTTGGATCAAAAGCTCTCAAGAGAGAGAGAAGCACTTATGGACACTATTCAGCATCAGTGTGTCTGTTTGAGGGATTCTCCGTGCAATATCTTCATCAGCTAGCGTTGGTAGAGTTTGTCTCTTTCAACCGTCCCAACAGGAAGCACTTCCTGAATAAAAAAAAAACAACTAAACAGTTAATGCTCATGTTGGGCCCATAGCAAGGACTGTTCATCAGACCTCTTTCTTCCATGAAGTCCAGAGCAGCTCTTCTTCCATGTTGTTTCTCACATGCAGTTTTCTGATGAGGTTTGTCCAACTTTTATCCTGAATGCTTCCACAAACTCCACCTATTTCTTCCACAAGTTTCTACGATGGGGGTATTGCCCATCAGACTGTCCATCAAGGAACAATGCTGTCATCAAGAATGCAAAACATTAGGTGTTGATGATTGGTCAATCAGCTTTCAATGTGTTTACTTCATGAAGATTTGTAACAGACAAGGACACAGTTCTGTGTTAGCTTTACACTGGGCACTGTTGAAATATAATTCAAGTCAAGATAAAACTTGGATTCAATCCTTCTTTCAGATCAATAAGAGTCTGAATCCATAATGGATCCAGAAAGGATTTCTTTCCATTGTGAGGAAAATGTGCAGGTTTTCTCAAGTCAGGACAGAAAGACACCCCAACGTTCAAGCACTTTCCAAAATTTCCTTCAAAGAATGTGCATAAAGTTGAAGTATATATCATACTGAAATTTCCAAAGACATATATGGCTGAAGAAGACAAATGTCCAGAGGACATATAACTACCCCAACAAGAAGCACTTACTGCAGCGAGCAACAAAGTCAGTGTTTGTGTCGGGGTAATTACTCTGACCAGATATATAAAGCGTCGTGTGAATCCTGGACTGCAATCTGTTGAATATAAACTATGCTTTAGTTTCAATTTTACTTTGCATTGTGGACATTGTCACAACCAAGACAACCCCAAAGAGAAGCACTTGTGAATAAAAGAATCAACAGTGGTTCCTTTGAGGTGATCTGAGAGTGATTGAAGACAGATCATGATGGCACCAGGTTCAAACACGATGGATACTAGGGCCGTCTTCGAACCAACGCCTTACAAATAAAACATTAAATGGCATAAAATGAATCAACTCTTCATTCTGAGTGTTTGAAATGTCAGCAAGACTACCCCAACAATTAGCACTTACTGTATTCCAAATATCAAGTCAGTGCCTGTGTTAAGGTCATTTTGCAGACCAAATCCTGAAAAACACCTTTTGGATCAAAAGCTCTCAAGAGAGAGAGAAGCACTTATGGACACTATTCAGCATCAGTGTGTCTGTTTGAGGGATTCTCCGTGCAATATCTTCATCAGCTAGCGTTGGTAGAGTTTGTCTCTTTCAACCGTCCCAACAGGAAGCACTTCCTGAATAAAAAAAATACAACTAAACAGTTAATGCTCATGTTGGGCCCATAGCAAGGACTGTTCATCAGACCTCTTTCTTCCATGAAGTCCAGAGCAGCTCTTCTTCCATGTTGTTTCTCACATGCAGTTTTCTGATGAGGTTTGTCCAACTTTTATCCTGAATGCTTCCACAAACTCCACCTATTTCTTCCACAAGTTTCTACGATGGGGGTATTGCCCATCAGAAGGTCCATCAAGGAACAATGCTGTCATCAAGAATGCAAAACATTAGGTGTTGATGATTGGTCAATCAGCTTTCAATGTGTTTACTTCATGAAGATTTGTAACAGACAAGGACACAGTTCTGTGTTAGCTTTACACTGGGCACTGTTGAAATATAATTCAAGTCAAGATAAAACTTGGATTCAATCCTTCTTTCAGATCAATAAGAGTCTGAATCCATAATGGATCCAGAAAGGATTTCTTTCCATTGTGAGGAAAATGTGCAGGTTTTCTCAAGTCAGGACAGAAAGACACCCCAACTTTCAAGCACTTTCCAAAAATTCCTTCAAAGAATGTGCATAAAGTTGAAGTATATCTCATACTGAAATTTCCAAAGACATATATGGCTGAAGAAGACAAATGTCCAGAGGACATATAACTACCCCAACAAGAAGCACTTACTGCAGCGAGCAACAAAGTCAGTGTTTGTGTCGAGGTAATTACTCTGACCAGATATATAAAGCGTCGTATGAATCCTGGACTGCAATCTGTTGAATATAAACTATGCTTTAGTTTCAATTTTACTTTGCATTGTGGACATTGTCACAACCAAGACAACCCCAAAGAGAAGCACTTGTGAATAAAAGAATCAACAGTGGTTCCTTTGAGGTGATCTGAGAGTGATTGAAGACAGAACATGATGGCACCAGGTTCAAACACGATGGATACTAGGGCCGTCTTCGAACCAACGACTTACAAATAAAACATTAAATGGCATAAAATGAATCAACTCTTCATTCTGAGTGTTTGAAAGGTCAGCAAGACTACCCCAACAATTAGCACTTACTGTATTCCAAATATCAAGTCAGTGCCTGTGTTAAGGTCATTTTGCAGACCAAATCCTGAAAAACACCTTTTGGATCAAAAGCTCTCAAGAGAGAGAGAAGCACTTATGGACACTATTCAGCATCAGTGTGTCTGTTTGAGGGATTCTCCGTGCAATATCTTCATCAGCTAGCGTTGGTAGAGTTTGTCTCTTTCAACCGTCCCAACAGGAAGCACTTCCTGAATAAAAAAATACAACTAAACAGTTAATGCTCATGTTGGGCCCATAGCAAGGACTGTTCATCAGACCTCTTTCTTCCATGAAGTCCAGAGCAGCTCTTCTTCCATGTTGTTTCTCACATGCAGTTTTCTGATGAGGTTTGTCCAACTTTTATCCTGAATGCTTCCACAAACTCCACCTATTTCTTCCACAAGTTTCTACGATGGGGGTATTGCCCATCAGAAGGTCCATCAAGGAACAATGCTGTCATCAAGAATGCAAAACATTAGGTGTTGATGATTGGTCAATCAGCTTTCAATGTGTTTACTTCATGAAGATTTGTAACAGACAAGGACACAGTTCTGTGTTAGCTTTACACTGGGCACTGTTGAAATATAATTCAAGTCAAGATAAAACTTGGATTCAATCCTTCTTTCAGATCAATAAGAGTCTGAATCCATAATGGATCCAGAAAGGATTTCTTTCCATTGTGAGGAAAATGTGCAGGTTTTCTCAAGTCAGGACAGAAAGACACCCCAACTTTCAAGCACTTTCCAAAAATTCCTTCAAAGAATGTGCATAAAGTTGAAGTATATCTCATACTGAAATTTCCAAAGACATATATGGCTGAAGAAGACAAATGTCCAGAGGACATATAACTACCCCAACAAGAAGCACTTACTGCAGCGAGCAACAAAGTCAGTGTTTGTGTCGGGGTAATTACTCTGACCAGATATATAAAGCGTCGTATGAATCCTGGACTGCAATCTGTTGAATATAAACTATGCTTTAGTTTCAATTTTACTTTGCATTGTGGACATTGTCACAACCAAGACAACCCCAAAGAGAAGCACTTGTGAATAAAAGAATCAACAGTGGTTCCTTTGAGGTGATCTGAGAGTGATTGAAGACAGAACATGATGGCACCAGGTTCAAACACGATGGATACTAGGGCCGTCTTCGAACCAACGACTTACAAATAAAACATTAAATGGCATAAAATGAATCAACTCTTCATTCTGAGTGTTTGAAAGGTCAGCAAGACTACCCCAACAATTAGCACTTACTGTATTCCAAATATCAAGTCAGTGCCTGTGTTAAGGTCATTTTGCAGACCAAATCCTGAAAAACACCTTTTGGATCAAAAGCTCTCAAGAGAGAGAGAAGCACTTATGGACACTATTCAGCATCAGTGTGTCTGTTTGAGGGATTCTCCGTGCAATATCTTCATCAGCTAGCGTTGGTAGAGTTTGTCTCTTTCAACCGTCCCAACAGGAAGCACTTCCTGAATAAAAAAATACAACTAAACAGTTAATGCTCATGTTGGGCCCATAGCAAGGACTGTTCATCAGACCTCTTTCTTCCATGAAGTCCAGAGCAGCTCTTCTTCCATGTTGTTTCTCACATGCAGTTTTCTGATGAGGTTTGTCCAACTTTTATCCTGAATGCTTCCACAAACTCCACCTATTTCTTCCACAAGTTTCTACGATGGGGGTATTGCCCATCAGAAGGTCCATCAAGGAACAATGCTGTCATCAAGAATGCAAAACATTAGGTGTTGATGATTGGTCAATCAGCTTTCAATGTGTTTACTTCATGAAGATTTGTAACAGACAAGGACACAGTTCTGTGTTAGCTTTACACTGGGCACTGTTGAAATATAATTCAAGTCAAGATAAAACTTGGATTCAATCCTTCTTTCAGATCAATAAGAGTCTGAATCCATAATGGATCCAGAAAGGATTTCTTTCCATTGTGAGGAAAATGTGCAGGTTTTCTCAAGTCAGGACAGAAAGACACCCCAACTTTCAAGCACTTTCCAAAAATTCCTTCAAAGAATGTGCATAAAGTTGAAGTATATCTCATACTGAAATTTCCAAAGACATATATGGCTGAAGAAGACAAATGTCCAGAGGACATATAACTACCCCAACAAGAAGCACTTACTGCAGCGAGCAACAAAGTCAGTGTTTGTGTCGGGGTAATTACTCTGACCAGATATATAAAGCGTCGTATGAATCCTGGACTGCAATCTGTTGAATATAAACTATGCTTTAGTTTCAATTTTACTTTGCATTGTGGACATTGTCACAACCAAGACAACCCCAAAGAGAAGCACTTGTGAATAAAAGAATCAACAGTGGTTCCTTTGAGGTGATCTGAGAGTGATTGAAGACAGAACATGATGGCACCAGGTTCAAACACGATGGATACTAGGGCCGTCTTCGAACCAACGACTTACAAATAAAACATTAAATGGCATAAAATGAATCAACTCTTCATTCTGAGTGTTTGAAAGGTCAGCAAGACTACCCCAACAATTAGCACTTACTGTATTCCAAATATCAAGTCAGTGCCTGTGTTAAGGTCATTTTGCAGACCAAATCCTGAAAAACACCTTTTGGATCAAAAGCTCTCAAGAGAGAGAGAAGCACTTATGGACACTATTCAGCATCAGTGTGTCTGTTTGAGGGATTCTCCGTGCAATATCTTCATCAGCTAGCGTTGGTAGAGTTTGTCTCTTTCAACCGTCCCAACAGGATGCACATCCTGAATAAAAAAAAACAACTAAACAGTTAATGCTCATGTTGGGCCCATAGCAAGGACTGTTCATCAGACCTCTTTCTTCCATGAAGTCCAGAGCAGCTCTTCTTCCATGTTGTTTCTCACATGCAGTTTTCTGATGAGGTTTGTCCAACTTTTATCCTGAATGCTTCCACAAACTCCACCTATTTCTTCCACAAGTTTCTACGATGGGGGTATTGCCCATCAGAAGGTCCATCAAGGAACAATGCTGTCATCAAGAATGCAAAACATTAGGTGTTGATAATTGGTCAATCAGCTTTCAATGTGTTTACTTCATGAAGATTTGTAACAGACAAGGACACAGTTCTGTGTTAGCTTTACACTGGGCACTGTTGAAATATAATTCAAGTCAAGATAAAACTTGGATTCAATCCTTCTTTCAGATCAATAAGAGTCTGAATCCATAATGGATCCAGAAAGGATTTCTTTCCATTGTGAGGAAAATGTGCAGGTTTTCTCAAGTCAGGACAGAAAGACACCCCAACTTTCAAGCACTTTCCAAAAATTCCTTCAAAGAATGTGCATAAAGTTGAAGTATATCTCATACTGAAATTTCCAAAGACATATATGGCTGAAGAAGACAAATGTCCAGAGGACATATAACTACCCCAACAAGAAGCACTTACTGCAGCGAGCAACAAAGTCAGTGTTTGTGTCGGGGTAATTACTCTGACCAGATATATAAAGCGTCGTGTGAATCCTGGACTGCAATCTGTTGAATATAAACTATGCTTTAGTTTCAATTTTACTTTGCATTGTGGACATTGTCACAACCAAGACAACCCCAAAGAGAAGCACTTGTGAATAAAAGAATCAACAGTGGTTCCTTTGAGGTGATCTGAGAGTGATTGAAGACAGAACATGATGGCACCAGGTTCAAACACGATGGATACTAGGGCCGTCTTCGAACCAACGACTTACAAATAAAACATTAAATGGCATAAAATGAATCAACTCTTCATTCTGAGTGTTTGAAAGGTCAGCAAGACTACCCCAACAATTAGCACTTACTGTATTCCAAATATCAAGTCAGTGCCTGTGTTAAGGTCATTTTGCAGACCAAATCCTGAAAAACACCTTTTGGATCAAAAGCTCTCAAGAGAGAGAGAAGCACTTATGGACACTATTCAGCATCAGTGTGTCTGTTTGAGGGATTCTCCGTGCAATATCTTCATCAGCTAGCGTTGGTAGAGTTTGTCTCTTTCAACCGTCCCAACAGGAAGCACTTCCTGAATAAAAAAAATACAACTAAACAGTTAATGCTCATGTTGGGCCCATAGCAAGGACTGTTCATCAGACCTCTTTCTTCCATGAAGTCCAGAGCAGCTCTTCTTCCATGTTGTTTCTCACATGCAGTTTTCTGATGAGGTTTGTCCAACTTTTATCCTGAATGCTTCCACAAACTCCACCTATTTCTTCCACAAGTTTCTACGATGGGGGTATTGCCCATCAGAAGGTCCATCAAGGAACAATGCTGTCATCAAGAATGCAAAACATTAGGTGTTGATGATTGGTCAATCAGCTTTCAATGTGTTTACTTCATGAAGATTTGTAACAGACAAGGACACAGTTCTGTGTTAGCTTTACACTGGGCACTGTTGAAATATAATTCAAGTCAAGATAAAACTTGGATTCAATCCTTCTTTCAGATCAATAAGAGTCTGAATCCATAATGGATCCAGAAAGGATTTCTTTCCATTGTGAGGAAAATGTGCAGGTTTTCTCAAGTCAGGACAGAAAGACACCCCAACTTTCAAGCACTTTCCAAAAATTCCTTCAAAGAATGTGCATAAAGTTGAAGTATATCTCATACTGAAATTTCCAAAGACATATATGGCTGAAGAAGACAAATGTCCAGAGGACATATAACTACCCCAACAAGAAGCACTTACTGCAGCGAGCAACAAAGTCAGTGTTTGTGTCGAGGTAATTACTCTGACCAGATATATAAAGCGTCGTATGAATCCTGGACTGCAATCTGTTGAATATAAACTATGCTTTAGTTTCAATTTTACTTTGCATTGTGGACATTGTCACAACCAAGACAACCCCAAAGAGAAGCACTTGTGAATAAAAGAATCAACAGTGGTTCCTTTGAGGTGATCTGAGAGTGATTGAAGACAGAACATGATGGCACCAGGTTCAAACACGATGGATACTAGGGCCGTCTTCGAACCAACGACTTACAAATAAAACATTAAATGGCATAAAATGAATCAACTCTTCATTCTGAGTGTTTGAAAGGTCAGCAAGACTACCCCAACAATTAGCACTTACTGTATTCCAAATATCAAGTCAGTGCCTGTGTTAAGGTCATTTTGCAGACCAAATCCTGAAAAACACCTTTTGGATCAAAAGCTCTCAAGAGAGAGAGAAGCACTTATGGACACTATTCAGCATCAGTGTGTCTGTTTGAGGGATTCTCCGTGCAATATCTTCATCAGCTAGCGTTGGTAGAGTTTGTCTCTTTCAACCGTCCCAACAGGAAGCACTTCCTGAATAAAAAAATACAACTAAACAGTTAATGCTCATGTTGGGCCCATAGCAAGGACTGTTCATCAGACCTCTTTCTTCCATGAAGTCCAGAGCAGCTCTTCTTCCATGTTGTTTCTCACATGCAGTTTTCTGATGAGGTTTGTCCAACTTTTATCCTGAATGCTTCCACAAACTCCACCTATTTCTTCCACAAGTTTCTACGATGGGGGTATTGCCCATCAGAAGGTCCATCAAGGAACAATGCTGTCATCAAGAATGCAAAACATTAGGTGTTGATGATTGGTCAATCAGCTTTCAATGTGTTTACTTCATGAAGATTTGTAACAGACAAGGACACAGTTCTGTGTTAGCTTTACACTGGGCACTGTTGAAATATAATTCAAGTCAAGATAAAACTTGGATTCAATCCTTCTTTCAGATCAATAAGAGTCTGAATCCATAATGGATCCAGAAAGGATTTCTTTCCATTGTGAGGAAAATGTGCAGGTTTTCTCAAGTCAGGACAGAAAGACACCCCAACTTTCAAGCACTTTCCAAAAATTCCTTCAAAGAATGTGCATAAAGTTGAAGTATATCTCATACTGAAATTTCCAAAGACATATATGGCTGAAGAAGACAAATGTCCAGAGGACATATAACTACCCCAACAAGAAGCACTTACTGCAGCGAGCAACAAAGTCAGTGTTTGTGTCGGGGTAATTACTCTGACCAGATATATAAAGCGTCGTATGAATCCTGGACTGCAATCTGTTGAATATAAACTATGCTTTAGTTTCAATTTTACTTTGCATTGTGGACATTGTCACAACCAAGACAACCCCAAAGAGAAGCACTTGTGAATAAAAGAATCAACAGTGGTTCCTTTGAGGTGATCTGAGAGTGATTGAAGACAGAACATGATGGCACCAGGTTCAAACACGATGGATACTAGGGCCGTCTTCGAACCAACGACTTACAAATAAAACATTAAATGGCATAAAATGAATCAACTCTTCATTCTGAGTGTTTGAAAGGTCAGCAAGACTACCCCAACAATTAGCACTTACTGTATTCCAAATATCAAGTCAGTGCCTGTGTTAAGGTCATTTTGCAGACCAAATCCTGAAAAACACCTTTTGGATCAAAAGCTCTCAAGAGAGAGAGAAGCACTTATGGACACTATTCAGCATCAGTGTGTCTGTTTGAGGGATTCTCCGTGCAATATCTTCATCAGCTAGCGTTGGTAGAGTTTGTCTCTTTCAACCGTCCCAACAGGAAGCACTTCCTGAATAAAAAAATACAACTAAACAGTTAATGCTCATGTTGGGCCCATAGCAAGGACTGTTCATCAGACCTCTTTCTTCCATGAAGTCCAGAGCAGCTCTTCTTCCATGTTGTTTCTCACATGCAGTTTTCTGATGAGGTTTGTCCAACTTTTATCCTGAATGCTTCCACAAACTCCACCTATTTCTTCCACAAGTTTCTACGATGGGGGTATTGCCCATCAGAAGGTCCATCAAGGAACAATGCTGTCATCAAGAATGCAAAACATTAGGTGTTGATGATTGGTCAATCAGCTTTCAATGTGTTTACTTCATGAAGATTTGTAACAGACAAGGACACAGTTCTGTGTTAGCTTTACACTGGGCACTGTTGAAATATAATTCAAGTCAAGATAAAACTTGGATTCAATCCTTCTTTCAGATCAATAAGAGTCTGAATCCATAATGGATCCAGAAAGGATTTCTTTCCATTGTGAGGAAAATGTGCAGGTTTTCTCAAGTCAGGACAGAAAGACACCCCAACTTTCAAGCACTTTCCAAAAATTCCTTCAAAGAATGTGCATAAAGTTGAAGTATATCTCATACTGAAATTTCCAAAGACATATATGGCTGAAGAAGACAAATGTCCAGAGGACATATAACTACCCCAACAAGAAGCACTTACTGCAGCGAGCAACAAAGTCAGTGTTTGTGTCGGGGTAATTACTCTGACCAGATATATAAAGCGTCGTATGAATCCTGGACTGCAATCTGTTGAATATAAACTATGCTTTAGTTTCAATTTTACTTTGCATTGTGGACATTGTCACAACCAAGACAACCCCAAAGAGAAGCACTTGTGAATAAAAGAATCAACAGTGGTTCCTTTGAGGTGATCTGAGAGTGATTGAAGACAGAACATGATGGCACCAGGTTCAAACACGATGGATACTAGGGCCGTCTTCGAACCAACGACTTACAAATAAAACATTAAATGGCATAAAATGAATCAACTCTTCATTCTGAGTGTTTGAAAGGTCAGCAAGACTACCCCAACAATTAGCACTTACTGTATTCCAAATATCAAGTCAGTGCCTGTGTTAAGGTCATTTTGCAGACCAAATCCTGAAAAACACCTTTTGGATCAAAAGCTCTCAAGAGAGAGAGAAGCACTTATGGACACTATTCAGCATCAGTGTGTCTGTTTGAGGGATTCTCCGTGCAATATCTTCATCAGCTAGCGTTGGTAGAGTTTGTCTCTTTCAACCGTCCCAACAGGATGCACATCCTGAATAAAAAAAAACAACTAAACAGTTAATGCTCATGTTGGGCCCATAGCAAGGACTGTTCATCAGACCTCTTTCTTCCATGAAGTCCAGAGCAGCTCTTCTTCCATGTTGTTTCTCACATGCAGTTTTCTGATGAGGTTTGTCCAACTTTTATCCTGAATGCTTCCACAAACTCCACCTATTTCTTCCACAAGTTTCTACGATGGGGGTATTGCCCATCAGAAGGTCCATCAAGGAACAATGCTGTCATCAAGAATGCAAAACATTAGGTGTTGATAATTGGTCAATCAGCTTTCAATGTGTTTACTTCATGAAGATTTGTAACAGACAAGGACACAGTTCTGTGTTAGCTTTACACTGGGCACTGTTGAAATATAATTCAAGTCAAGATAAAACTTGGATTCAATCCTTCTTTCAGATCAATAAGAGTCTGAATCCATAATGGATCCAGAAAGGATTTCTTTCCATTGTGAGGAAAATGTGCAGGTTTTCTCAAGTCAGGACAGAAAGACACCCCAACTTTCAAGCACTTTCCAAAAATTCCTTCAAAGAATGTGCATAAAGTTGAAGTATATCTCATACTGAAATTTCCAAAGACATATATGGCTGAAGAAGACAAATGTCCAGAGGACATATAACTACCCCAACAAGAAGCACTTACTGCAGCGAGCAACAAAGTCAGTGTTTGTGTCGGGGTAATTACTCTGACCAGATATATAAAGCGTCGTGTGAATCCTGGACTGCAATCTGTTGAATATAAACTATGCTTTAGTTTCAATTTTACTTTGCATTGTGGACATTGTCACAACCAAGACAACCCCAAAGAGAAGCACTTGTGAATAAAAGAATCAACAGTGGTTCCTTTGAGGTGATCTGAGAGTGATTGAAGACAGAACATGATGGCACCAGGTTCAAACACGATGGATACTAGGGCCGTCTTCGAACCAACGACTTACAAATAAAACATTAAATGGCATAAAATGAATCAACTCTTCATTCTGAGTGTTTGAAAGGTCAGCAAGACTACCCCAACAATTAGCACTTACTGTATTCCAAATATCAAGTCAGTGCCTGTGTTAAGGTCATTTTGCAGACCAAATCCTGAAAAACACCTTTTGGATCAAAAGCTCTCAAGAGAGAGAGAAGCACTTATGGACACTATTCAGCATCAGTGTGTCTGTTTGAGGGATTCTCCGTGCAATATCTTCATCAGCTAGCGTTGGTAGAGTTTGTCTCTTTCAACCGTCCCAACAGGAAGCACTTCCTGAATAAAAAAAAAACAACTAAACAGTTAATGCTCATGTTGGGCCCATAGCAAGGACTGTTCATCAGACCTCTTTCTTCCATGAAGTCCAGAGCAGCTCTTCTTCCATGTTGTTTCTCACATGCAGTTTTCTGATGAGGTTTGTCCAACTTTTATCCTGAATGCTTCCACAAACTCCACCTATTTCTTCCACAAGTTTCTACGATGGGGGTATTGCCCATCAGACTGTCCATCAAGGAACAATGCTGTCATCAAGAATGCAAAACATTAGGTGTTGATGATTGGTCAATCAGCTTTCAATGTGTTTACTTCATGAAGATTTGTAACAGACAAGGACACAGTTCTGTGTTAGCTTTACACTGGGCACTGTTGAAATATAATTCAAGTCAAGATAAAACTTGGATTCAATCCTTCTTTCAGATCAATAAGAGTCTGAATCCATAATGGATCCAGAAAGGATTTCTTTCCATTGTGAGGAAAATGTGCAGTTTTTCTCAAGTCAGGACAGAAAAACACCCCAACGTTCAAGCACTTTCCAAAAATTCCTTCAAAGAATGTGCATAAAGTTGAAGTATATCTCATACTGAAATTTCCAAAGACATATATGGCTGAAGAAGACAAATGTCCAGAGGACATATAACTACCCCAACAAGAAGCACTTACTGCAGCGAGCAACAAAGTCAGTGTTTGTGTCGGGGTAATTACTCTGACCAGATATATAAAGCGTCGTGTGAATCCTGGACTGCAATCTGTTGAATATAAACTATGCTTTAGTTTCAATTTTACTTTGCATTGTGGACATTGTCACAACCAAGACAACCCCAAAGAGAAGCACTTGTGAATAAAAGAATCAACAGTGGTTCCTTTGAGGTGATCTGAGAGTGATTGAAGACAGATCATGATGGCACCAGGTTCAAACACGATGGATACTAGGGCCGTCTTCGAACCAACGCCTTACAAATAAAACATTAAATGGCATAAAATGAATCAACTCTTCATTCTGAGTGTTTGAAATGTCAGCAAGACTACCCCAACAATTAGCACTTACTGTATTCCAAATATCAAGTCAGTGCCTGTGTTAAGGTCATTTTGCAGACCAAATCCTGAAAAACACCTTTTGGATCAAAAGCTCTCAAGAGAGAGAGAAGCACTTATGGACACTATTCAGCATCAGTGTGTCTGTTTGAGGGATTCTCCGTGCAATATCTTCATCAGCTAGCGTTGGTAGAGTTTGTCTCTTTCAACCGTCCCAACAGGAAGCACTTCCTGAATAAAAAAAATACAACTAAACAGTTAATGCTCATGTTGGGCCCATAGCAAGGACTGTTCATCAGACCTCTTTCTTCCATGAAGTCCAGAGCAGCTCTTCTTCCATGTTGTTTCTCACATGCAGTTTTCTGATGAGGTTTGTCCAACTTTTATCCTGAATGCTTCCACAAACTCCACCTATTTCTTCCACAAGTTTCTACGATGGGGGTATTGCCCATCAGAAGGTCCATCAAGGAACAATGCTGTCATCAAGAATGCAAAACATTAGGTGTTGATGATTGGTCAATCAGCTTTCAATGTGTTTACTTCATGAAGATTTGTAACAGACAAGGACACAGTTCTGTGTTAGCTTTACACTGGGCACTGTTGAAATATAATTCAAGTCAAGATAAAACTTGGATTCAATCCTTCTTTCAGATCAATAAGAGTCTGAATCCATAATGGATCCAGAAAGGATTTCTTTCCATTGTGAGGAAAATGTGCAGGTTTTCTCAAGTCAGGACAGAAAGACACCC
Source organism: Telmatherina bonti (assembly GCF_933228915.1). NCBI lineage: Eukaryota > Metazoa > Chordata > Actinopteri > Atheriniformes > Telmatherinidae > Telmatherina > Telmatherina bonti. The sequence goes on from NC_136610.1 coordinate 6,066,699, forward strand.
CAACTTTCAAGCACTTTCCAAAAATTCCTTCAAAGAATGTGCATAAAGTTGAAGTATATCTCATACTGAAATTTCCAAAGACATATATGGCTGAAGAAGACAAATGTCCAGAGGACATATAACTACCCCAACAAGAAGCACTTACTGCAGCGAGCAACAAAGTCAGTGTTTGTGTCGAGGTAATTACTCTGACCAGATATATAAAGCGTCGTATGAATCCTGGACTGCAATCTGTTGAATATAAACTATGCTTTAGTTTCAATTTTACTTTGCATTGTGGACATTGTCACAACCAAGACAACCCCAAAGAGAAGCACTTGTGAATAAAAGAATCAACAGTGGTTCCTTTGAGGTGATCTGAGAGTGATTGAAGACAGAACATGATGGCACCAGGTTCAAACACGATGGATACTAGGGCCGTCTTCGAACCAACGACTTACAAATAAAACATTAAATGGCATAAAATGAATCAACTCTTCATTCTGAGTGTTTGAAAGGTCAGCAAGACTACCCCAACAATTAGCACTTACTGTATTCCAAATATCAAGTCAGTGCCTGTGTTAAGGTCATTTTGCAGACCAAATCCTGAAAAACACCTTTTGGATCAAAAGCTCTCAAGAGAGAGAGAAGCACTTATGGACACTATTCAGCATCAGTGTGTCTGTTTGAGGGATTCTCCGTGCAATATCTTCATCAGCTAGCGTTGGTAGAGTTTGTCTCTTTCAACCGTCCCAACAGGAAGCACTTCCTGAATAAAAAAATACAACTAAACAGTTAATGCTCATGTTGGGCCCATAGCAAGGACTGTTCATCAGACCTCTTTCTTCCATGAAGTCCAGAGCAGCTCTTCTTCCATGTTGTTTCTCACATGCAGTTTTCTGATGAGGTTTGTCCAACTTTTATCCTGAATGCTTCCACAAACTCCACCTATTTCTTCCACAAGTTTCTACGATGGGGGTATTGCCCATCAGAAGGTCCATCAAGGAACAATGCTGTCATCAAGAATGCAAAACATTAGGTGTTGATGATTGGTCAATCAGCTTTCAATGTGTTTACTTCATGAAGATTTGTAACAGACAAGGACACAGTTCTGTGTTAGCTTTACACTGGGCACTGTTGAAATATAATTCAAGTCAAGATAAAACTTGGATTCAATCCTTCTTTCAGATCAATAAGAGTCTGAATCCATAATGGATCCAGAAAGGATTTCTTTCCATTGTGAGGAAAATGTGCAGGTTTTCTCAAGTCAGGACAGAAAGACACCCCAACTTTCAAGCACTTTCCAAAAATTCCTTCAAAGAATGTGCATAAAGTTGAAGTATATCTCATACTGAAATTTCCAAAGACATATATGGCTGAAGAAGACAAATGTCCAGAGGACATATAACTACCCCAACAAGAAGCACTTACTGCAGCGAGCAACAAAGTCAGTGTTTGTGTCGGGGTAATTACTCTGACCAGATATATAAAGCGTCGTGTGAATCCTGGACTGCAATCTGTTGAATATAAACTATGCTTTAGTTTCAATTTTACTTTGCATTGTGGACATTGTCACAACCAAGACAACCCCAAAGAGAAGCACTTGTGAATGAAAGAATCAACAGTGGTTCCTTTGAGGTGATCTGAGAGTGATTGAAGACAGAACATGATGTCACCAGGTTCAAACACGATGGATACTAGGGCCGTCTTCGAACCAACGACTTACAAATAAAACATTAAATGGCATAAAATGAATCAACTCTTCATTCTGAGTGTTTGAAAGGTCAGCAAGACTACCCCAACAATTAGCACTTACTATATTCCAAATATCAAGTCAGTGCCTGTGTTAAGGTCATTTTGCAGACCAAATCCTGAAAAACACCTTTTGGATCAAAAGCTCTCAAGAGAGAGAGAAGCACTTATGGACACTATTCAGCATCAGTGTGTCTGTTTGAGGGATTCTCCGTGCAATATCTTCATCAGCTAGCGTTGGTAGAGTTTGTCTCTTTCAACCGTCCCAACAGGAAGCACATCCTGAATAAAAAAAAACAACTAAACAGTTAATGCTCATGTTGGGCCCATAGCAAGGACTGTTCATCAGACCTCTTTCTTCCATGAAGTCCAGAGCAGCTCTTCTTCCATGTTGTTTCTCACATGCAGTTTTCTGATGAGGTTTGTCCAACTTTTATCCTGAATGCTTCCACAAACTCCACCTATTTCTTCCACAAGTTTCTACGATGGGGGTATTGCCCATCAGAAGGTCCATCAAGGAACAATGCTGTCATCAAGAATGCAAAACATTAGGTGTTGATAATTGGTCAATCAGCTTTCAATGTGTTTACTTCATGAAGATTTGTAACAGACAAGGACACAGTTCTGTGTTAGCTTTACACTGGGCACTGTTGAAATATAATTCAAGTCAAGATAAAACTTGGATTCAATCCTTCTTTCAGATCAATAAGAGTCTGAATCCATAATGGATCCAGAAAGGATTTCTTTCCATTGTGAGGAAAATGTGCAGGTTTTCTCAAGTCAGGACAGAAAGACACCCCAACTTTCAAGCACTTTCCAAAAATTCCTTCAAAGAATGTGCATAAAGTTGAAGTATATCTCATACTGAAATTTCTAAAGACATATATGGCTGAAGAAGACAAATGTCCAGAGGACATATAACTACCCCAACAAGAAGCACTTACTGCAGCGAGCAACAAAGTCAGTGTTTGTGTCGGGGTAATTACTCTGACCAGATATATAAAGCGTCGTATGAATCCTGGACTGCAATCTGTTGAATATAAACTATGCTTTAGTTTCAATTTTACTTTGCATTGTGGACATTGTCACAACCAAGACAACCCCAAAGAGAAGCACTTGTGAATGAAAGAATCAACAGTGGTTCCTTTGAGGTGATCTGAGAGTGATTGAAGACAGAACATGATGGCACCAGGTTCAAACACGATGGATACTAGGGCCGTCTTCGAACCAACGACTTACAAATAAAACATTAAATGGCATAAAATGAATCAACTCTTCATTCTGAGTGTTTGAAAGGTCAGCAAGACTACCCCAACAATTAGCACTTACTGTATTCCAAATATCAAGTCAGTGCCTGTGTTAAGGTCATTTTGCAGACCAAATCCTGAAAAACACCATTTGGATCAAAAGCTCTCAAGAGAGAGAGAAGCACTTATGGACACTATTCAGCATCAGTGTGTCTGTTTGAGGGATTCTCCGTGCAATATCTTCATCAGCTAGCGTTGGTAGAGTTTGTCTCTTTCAACCGTCCCAACAGGAAGCACTTCCTGAATAAAAAAAACAACTAAACAGTTAATGCTCATGTTGGGCCCATAGCAAGGACTGTTCATCAGACCTCTTTCTTCCATGAAGTCCAGAGCAGCTCTTCTTCCATGTTGTTTCTCACATGCAGTTTTCTGATGAGGTTTGTCCAACTTTTATCCTGAATGCTTCCACAAACTCCACCTATTTCTTCCACAAGTTTCTACGATGGGGGTATTGCCCATCAGAAGGTCCATCAAGGAACAATGCTGTCATCAAGAATGCAAAACATTAGGTGTTGATGATTGGTCAATCAGCTTTCAATGTGTTTACTTCATGAAGATTTGTAACAGACAAGGACACAGTTCTGTGTTAGCTTTACACTGGGCACTGTTGAAATATAATTCAAGTCAAGATAAAACTTGGATTCAATCCTTCTTTCAGATCAATAAGAGTCTGAATCCATAATGGATCCAGAAAGGATTTCGTTCCATTGTGAGGAAAATGTGCAGGTTTTCTCAAGTCAGGACAGAAAGACACCCCAACTTTCAAGCACTTTCCAAAAATTCCTTCAAAGAATGTGCATAAAGTTGAAGTATATCTCATACTGAAATTTCCAAAGACATATATGGCTAAAGAAGACAAATGTCCAGAGGACACATAACTACCCCAACAAGAAGCACTTACTGCAGCGAGCAACAAAGTCAGTGTTTGTGTCGGGGTAATTACTCTGACCAGATATATAAAGCGTCGTGTGAATCCTGGACTGCAATCTGTTGAATATAAACTATGCTTTAGTTTCAATTTTACTTTGCATTGTGGACATTGTCACAACCAAGACAACCCCAAAGAGAAGCACTTGTGAATAAAAGAATCAACAGTGGTTCCTTTGAGGTGATCTGAGAGTGATTGAAGACAGAACATGATGGCACCAGGTTCAAACACGATGGATACTAGGGCCGTCTTCGAACCAACGCCTTACAAATAAAACATTAAATGGCATAAAATGAATCAACTCTTCATTCTGAGTGTTTGAAATGTCAGCAAGACTACCCCAACAATTAGCACTTACTGTATTCCAAATATCAAGTCAGTGCCTGTGTTAAGGTCATTTTGCAGACCAAATCCTGAAAAACACCTTTTGGATCAAAAGCTCTCAAGAGAGAGAGAAGCACTTATGGACACTATTCAGCATCAGTGTGTCTGTTTGAGGGATTCTCCGTGCAATATCTTCATCAGCTAGCGTTGGTAGAGTTTGTCTCTTTCAACCGTCCCAACAGGAAGCACTTCCTGAATAAAAAAATACAACTAAACAGTTAATGCTCATGTTGGGCCCATAGCAAGGACTGTTCATCAGACCTCTTTCTTCCATGAAGTCCAGAGCAGCTCTTCTTCCATGTTGTTTCTCACATGCAGTTTTCTGATGAGGTTTGTCCAACTTTTATCCTGAATGCTTCCACAAACTCCACCTATTTCTTCCACAAGTTTCTACGATGGGGGTATTGCCCATCAGAAGGTCCATCAAGGAACAATGCTGTCATCAAGAATGCAAAACATTAGGTGTTGATGATTGGTCAATCAGCTTTCAATGTGTTTACTTCATGAAGATTTGTAACAGACAAGGACACAGTTCTGTGTTAGCTTTACACTGGGCACTGTTGAAATATAATTCAAGTCAAGATAAAACTTGGATTCAATCCTTCTTTCAGATCAATAAGAGTCTGAATCCATAATGGATCCAGAAAGGATTTCGTTCCATTGTGAGGAAAATGTGCAGGTTTTCTCAAGTCAGGACAGAAAGACACCCCAACTTTCAAGCACTTTCCAAAAATTCCTTCAAAGAATGTGCATAAAGTTGAAGTATATCTCATACTGAAATTTCTAAAGACATATATGGCTGAAGAAGACAAATGTCCAGAGGACATATAACTACCCCAACAAGAAGCACTTACTGCAGCGAGCAACAAAGTCAGTGTTTGTGTCGGGGTAATTACTCTGACCAGATATATAAAGCGTCGTGTGAATCCTGGACTGCAATCTGTTGAATATAAACTATGCTTTAGTTTCAATTTTACTTTGCATTGTGGACATTGTCACAACCAAGACAACCCCAAAGAGAAGCACTTGTGAATGAAAGAATCAACAGTGGTTCCTTTGAGGTGATCTGAGAGTGATTGAAGACAGAACATGATGGCACCAGGTTCAAACACGATGGATACTAGGGCCGTCTTCGAACCAACGACTTACAAATAAAACATTAAATGGCATAAAATGAATCAACTCTTCATTCTGAGTGTTTGAAAGGTCAGCAAGACTACCCCAACAATTAGCACTTACTGTATTCCAAATATCAAGTCAGTGCCTGTGTTAAGGTCATTTTGCAGACCAAATCCTGAAAAACACCTTTTGGATCAAAAGCTCTCAAGAGAGAGAGAAGCACTTATGGACACTATTCAGCATCAGTGTGTCTGTTTGAGGGATTCTCCGTGCAATATCTTCATCAGCTAGCGTTGGTAGAGTTTGTCTCTTTCAACCGTCCCAACAGGAAGCACATCCTGAATAAAAAAAAAACAACTAAACAGTTAATGCTCATGTTGGGCCCATAGCAAGGACTGTTCATCAGACCTCTTTCTTCCATGAAGTCCAGAGCAGCTCTTCTTCCATGTTGTTTCTCACATGCAGTTTTCTGATGAGGTTTGTCCAACTTTTATCCTGAATGCTTCCACAAACTCCACCTATTTCTTCCACAAGTTTCTACGATGGGGGTATTGCCCATCAGAAGGTCCATCAAGGAACAATGCTGTCATCAAGAATGCAAAACATTAGGTGTTGATAATTGGTCAATCAGCTTTCAATGTGTTTACTTCATGAAGATTTGTAAAAGACAAGGACACAGTTCTGTGTTAGCTTTACACTGGGCACTGTTGAAATATAATTCAAGTCAAGATAAAACTTGGATTCAATCCTTCTTTCAGATCAATAAGAGTCTGAATCCATAATGGATCCAGAAAGGATTTCTTTCCATTGTGAGGAAAATGTGCAGTTTTTCTCAAGTCAGGACAGAAAGACACCCCAACGTTCAAGCACTTTCCAAAATTTCCTTCAAAGAATGTGCATAAAGTTGAAGTATATCTCATACTGAAATTTCCAAAGACATATATGGCTGACATATATGGCTGAAGAAGACAAATGTCCAGAGGACATATAACTACCCCAACAAGAAGCACTTACTGCAGCGAGCAACAAAGTCAGTGTTTGTGTCGGGGTAATTACTCTGACCAGATATATAAAGCGTCGTATGAGTCCTGGACTGCAATCTGTTGAATATAAACTATGCTTTAGTTTCAATTTTACTTTGCATTGTGGACATTGTCACAACCAAGACAACCCCAAAGAGAAGCACTTGTGAATAAAAGAATCAACAGTGGTTCCTTTGAGGTGATCTGAGAGTGATTGAAGACAGAACATGATGGCACCAGGTTCAAACACGATGGATACTAGGGCCGTCTTCGAACCAACGACTTACAAATAAAACATTAAATGGCATAAAATGAATCAACTCTTCATTCTGAGTGTTTGAAAGGTCAGCAAGACTACCCCAACAATTAGCACTTACTGTATTCCAAATATCAAGTCAGTGCCTGTGTTAAGGTCATTTTGCAGACCAAATCCTGAAAAACACCTTTTGGATCAAAAGCTCTCAAGAGAGAGAGAAGCACTTATGGACACTATTCAGCATCAGTGTGTCTGTTTGAGGGATTCTCCGTGCAATTTCTTCATCAGCTAGCGTTGGTAGAGTTTGTCTCTTTCAACTGTCCCAACAGGAAGCACTTCCTGAATAAAAAAATACAACTAAACAGTTAATGCTCATGTTGGGCCCATAGCAAGGACTGTTCATCAGACCTCTTTCTTCCATGAAGTCCAGAGCAGCTCTTCTTCCATGTTGTTTCTCACATGCAGTTTTCTGATGAGGTTTGTCCAACTTTTATCCTGAATGCTTCCACAAACTCCACCTATTTCTTCCACAAGTTTCTACGATGGGGGTATTGCCCATCAGAAGGTCCATCAAGGAACAATGCTGTCATCAAGAATGCAAAACATTAGGTGTTGATGATTGGTCAATCAGCTTTCAATGTGTTTACTTCATGAAGATTTGTAACAGACAAGGACACAGTTCTGTGTTAGCTTTACACTGGGCACTGTTGAAATATAATTCAAGTCAAGATAAAACTTGGATTCAATCCTTCTTTCAGATCAATAAGAGTCTGAATCCATAATGGATCCAGAAAGGATTTCTTTCCATTGTGAGGAAAATGTGCAGGTTTTCTCAAGTCAGGACAGAAAGACACCCCAACTTTCAAGCACTTTCCAAAAATTCCTTCAAAGAATGTGCATAAAGTTGAAGTATATCTCATACTGAAATTTCTAAAGACATATATGGCTGAAGAAGACAAATGTCCAGAGGACATATAACTACCCCAACAAGAAGCACTTACTGCAGCGAGCAACAAAGTCAGTGTTTGTGTCGGGGTAATTACTCTGACCAGATATATAAAGCGTCGTGTGAATCCTGGACTGCAATCTGTTGAATATAAACTATGCTTTAGTTCCAATTTTACTTTGCATTGTGGACATTGTCACAACCAAGACAACCCCAAAGAGAAGCACTTGTGAATGAAAGAATCAACAGTGGTTCCTTTGAGGTGATCTGAGAGTGATTGAAGACAGAACATGATGGCACCAGGTTCAAACACGATGGATACTAGGGCCGTCTTCGAACCAACGACTTACAAATAAAACATTAAATGGCATAAAATGAATCAACTCTTCATTCTGAGTGTTTGAAATGTCAGCAAGACTACCCCAACAATTAGCACTTACTGTATTCCAAATATCAAGTCAGTGCCTGTGTTAAGGTCATTTTGCAGACCAAATCCTGAAAAACACCTTTTGGATCAAAAGCTCTCAAGAGAGAGAGAAGCACTTATGGACACTATTCAGCATCAGTGTGTCTGTTTGAGGGATTCTCCGTGCAATATCTTCATCAGCTAGCGTTGGTAGAGTTTGTCTCTTTCAACCGTCCCAACAGGAAGCACTTCCTGAATAAAAAAATACAACTAAACAGTTAATGCTCATGTTGGGCCCATAGCAAGGACTGTTCATCAGACCTCTTTCTTCCATGAAGTCCAGAGCAGCTCTTCTTCCATGTTGTTTCTCACATGCAGTTTTCTGATGAGGTTTGTCCAACTTTTATCCTGAATGCTTCCACAAACTCCACCTATTTCTTCCACAAGTTTCTACGATGGGGGTATTGCCCATCAGAAGGTCCATCAAGGAACAATGCTGTCATCAAGAATGCAAAACATTAGGTGTTGATAATTGGTCAATCAGCTTTCAATGTGTTTACTTCATGAAGATTTGTAACAGACAAGGACACAGTTCTGTGTTAGCTTTACACTGGGCACTGTTGAAATATAATTCAAGTCAAGATAAAACTTGGATTCAATCCTTCTTTCAGATCAATAAGAGTCTGAATCCATAATGGATCCAGAAAGGATTTCTTTCCATTGTGAGGAAAATGTGCAGGTTTTCTCAAGTCAGGACAGAAAGACACCCCAACTTTCAAGCACTTTCCAAAAATTCCTTCAAAGAATGTGCATAAAGTTGAAGTATATCTCATACTGAAATTTCTAAAGACATATATGGCTGAAGAAGACAAATGTCCAGAGGACATATAACTACCCCAACAAGAAGCACTTACTGCAGCGAGCAACAAAGTCAGTGTTTGTGTCGGGGTAATTACTCTGACCAGATATATAAAGCGTCGTATGAATCCTGGACTGCAATCTGTTGAATATAAACTATGCTTTAGTTTCAATTTTACTTTGCATTGTGGACATTGTCACAACCAAGACAACCCCAAAGAGAAGCACTTGTGAATGAAAGAATCAACAGTGGTTCCTTTGAGGTGATCTGAGAGTGATTGAAGACAGAACATGATGGCACCAGGTTCAAACACGATGGATACTAGGGCCGTCTTCGAACCAACGACTTACAAATAAAACATTAAATGGCATAAAATGAATCAACTCTTCATTCTGAGTGTTTGAAATGTCAGCAAGACTACCCCAACAATTAGCACTTACTGTATTCCAAATATCAAGTCAGTGCCTGTGTTAAGGTCATTTTGCAGACCAAATCCTGAAAAACACCATTTGGATCAAAAGCTCTCAAGAGAGAGAGAAGCACTTATGGACACTATTCAGCATCAGTGTGTCTGTTTGAGGGATTCTCCGTGCAATATCTTCATCAGCTAGCGTTGGTAGAGTTTGTCTCTTTCAACCGTCCCAACAGGAAGCACTTCCTGAATAAAAAAAACAACTAAACAGTTAATGCTCATGTTGGGCCCATAGCAAGGACTGTTCATCAGACCTCTTTCTTCCATGAAGTCCAGAGCAGCTCTTCTTCCATGTTGTTTCTCACATGCAGTTTTCTGATGAGGTTTGTCCAACTTTTATCCTGAATGCTTCCACAAACTCCACCTATTTCTTCCACAAGTTTCTACGATGGGGGTATTGCCCATCAGAAGGTCCATCAAGGAACAATGCTGTCATCAAGAATGCAAAACATTAGGTGTTGATGATTGGTCAATCAGCTTTCAATGTGTTTACTTCATGAAGATTTTTAACAGACAAGGACACAGTTCTGTGTTAGCTTTACACTGGGCACTGTTGAAATATAATTCAAGTCAAGATAAAACTTGGATTCAATCCTTCTTTCAGATCAATAAGAGTCTGAATCCATAATGGATCCAGAAAGGATTTCGTTCCATTGTGAGGAAAATGTGCAGGTTTTCTCAAGTCAGGACAGAAAGACACCCCAACTTTCAAGCACTTTCCAAAAATTCCTTCAAAGAATGTGCATAAAGTTGAAGTATATCTCATACTGAAATTTCCAAAGACATATATGGCTAAAGAAGACAAATGTCCAGAGGACACATAACTACCCCAACAAGAAGCACTTACTGCAGCGAGCAACAAAGTCAGTGTTTGTGTCGGGGTAATTACTCTGACCAGATATATAAAGCGTCGTGTGAATCCTGGACTGCAATCTGTTGAATATAAACTATGCTTTAGTTTCAATTTTACTTTGCATTGTGGACATTGTCACAACCAAGACAACCCCAAAGAGAAGCACTTGTGAATAAAAGAATCAACAGTGGTTCCTTTGAGGTGATCTGAGAGTGATTGAAGACAGAACATGATGGCACCAGGTTCAAACACGATGGATACTAGGGCCGTCTTCGAACCAACGCCTTACAAATAAAACATTAAATGGCATAAAATGAATCAACTCTTCATTCTGAGTGTTTGAAATGTCAGCAAGACTACCCCAACAATTAGCACTTACTGTATTCCAAATATCAAGTCAGTGCCTGTGTTAAGGTCATTTTGCAGACCAAATCCTGAAAAACACCATTTGGATCAAAAGCTCTCAAGAGAGAGAGAAGCACTTATGGACACTATTCAGCATCAGTGTGTCTGTTTGAGGGATTCTCCGTGCAATATCTTCATCAGCTAGCGTTGGTAGAGTTTGTCTCTTTCAACCGTCCCAACAGGAAGCACTTCCTGAATAAAAAAATACAACTAAACAGTTAATGCTCATGTTGGGCCCATAGCAAGGACTGTTCATCAGACCTCTTTCTTCCATGAAGTCCAGAGCAGCTCTTCTTCCATGTTGTTTCTCACATGCAGTTTTCTGATGAGGTTTGTCCAACTTTTATCCTGAATGCTTCCACAAACTCCACCTATTTCTTCCACAAGTTTCTACGATGGGGGTATTGCCCATCAGAAGGTCCATCAAGGAACAATGCTGTCATCAAGAATGCAAAACATTAGGTGTTGATGATTGGTCAATCAGCTTTCAATGTGTTTACTTCATGAAGATTTGTAACAGACAAGGACACAGTTCTGTGTTAGCTTTACACTGGGCACTGTTGAAATATAATTCAAGTCAAGATAAAACTTGGATTCAATCCTTCTTTCAGATCAATAAGAGTCTGAATCCATAATGGATCCAGAAAGGATTTCTTTCCATTGTGAGGAAAATGTGCAGGTTTTCTCAAGTCAGGACAGAAAGACACCCCAACTTTCAAGCACTTTCCAAAAATTCCTTCAAAGAATGTGCATAAAGTTGAAGTATATCTCATACTGAAATTTCTAAAGACATATATGGCTGAAGAAGACAAATGTCCAGAGGACATATAACTACCCCAACAAGAAGCACTTACTGCAGCGAGCAACAAAGTCAGTGTTTGTGTCGGGGTAATTACTCTGACCAGATATATAAAGCGTCGTGTGAATCCTGGACTGCAATCTGTTGAATATAAACTATGCTTTAGTTTCAATTTTACTTTGCATTGTGGACATTGTCACAACCAAGACAACCCCAAAGAGAAGCACTTGTGAATGAAAGAATCAACAGTGGTTCCTTTGAGGTGATCTGAGAGTGATTGAAGACAGAACATGATGGCACCAGGTTCAAACACGATGGATACTAGGGCCGTCTTCGAACCAACGACTTACAAATAAAACATTAAATGGCATAAAATGAATCAACTCTTCATTCTGAGTGTTTGAAAGGTCAGCAAGACTACCCCAACAATTAGCACTTACTGTATTCCAAATATCAAGTCAGTGCCTGTGTTAAGGTCATTTTGCAGACCAAATCCTGAAAAACACCTTTTGGATCAAAAGCTCTCAAGAGAGAGAGAAGCACTTATGGACACTATTCAGCATCAGTGTGTCTGTTTGAGGGATTCTCCGTGCAATATCTTCATCAGCTAGCGTTGGTAGAGTTTGTCTCTTTCAACCGTCCCAACAGGAAGCACATCCTGAATAAAAAAAAAACAACTAAACAGTTAATGCTCATGTTGGGCCCATAGCAAGGACTGTTCATCAGACCTCTTTCTTCCATGAAGTCCAGAGCAGCTCTTCTTCCATGTTGTTTCTCACATGCAGTTTTCTGATGAGGTTTGTCCAACTTTTATCCTGAATGCTTCCACAAACTCCACCTATTTCTTCCACAAGTTTCTACGATGGGGGTATTGCCCATCAGAAGGTCCATCAAGGAACAATGCTGTCATCAAGAATGCAAAACATTAGGTGTTGATAATTGGTCAATCAGCTTTCAATGTGTTTACTTCATGAAGATTTGTAAAAGACAAGGACACAGTTCTGTGTTAGCTTTACACTGGGCACTGTTGAAATATAATTCAAGTCAAGATAAAACTTGGATTCAATCCTTCTTTCAGATCAATAAGAGTCTGAATCCATAATGGATCCAGAAAGGATTTCTTTCCATTGTGAGGAAAATGTGCAGTTTTTCTCAAGTCAGGACAGAAAGACACCCCAACGTTCAAGCACTTTCCAAAATTTCCTTCAAAGAATGTGCATAAAGTTGAAGTATATATCATACTGAAATTTCCAAAGACATATATGGCTGAAGAAGACAAATGTCCAGAGGACATATAACTACCCCAACAAGAAGCACTTACTGCAGCGAGCAACAAAGTAAGTGTTTGTGTCGGGGTAATTACTCTGACCAGATATATAAAGCGTCGTGTGAATCCTGGACTGCAATCTGTTGAATATAAACTATGCTTTAGTTTCAATTTTACTTTGCATTGTGGACATTGTCACAACCAAGACAACCCCAAAGAGAAGCACTTGTGAATAAAAGAATCAACAGTGGTTCCTTTGAGGTGATCTGAGAGTGATTGAAGACAGAACATGATGGCACCAGGTTCAAACACGATGGATACTAGGGCCGTCTTCGAACCAACGCCTTACAAATAAAACATTAAATGGCATAAAATGAATCAACTCTTCATTCTGAGTGTTTGAAATGTCAGCAAGACTACCCCAACAATTAGCACTTACTGTATTCCAAATATCAAGTCAGTGCCTGTGTTAAGGTCATTTTGCAGACCAAATCCTGAAAAACACCTTTTGGATCAAAAGCTCTCAAGAGAGAGAGAAGCACTTATGGACACTATTCAGCATCAGTGTGTCTGTTTGAGGGATTCTCCGTGCAATATCTTCATCAGCTAGCGTTGGTAGAGTTTGTCTCTTTCAATCGTCCAAACAGGAAGCACTTCCTGATTAAAAAAATACAACTAAACAGTTAATGCTCATGTTGGGCCCATAGCAAGGACTGTTCATCAGACCTCTTTCTTCCATGAAGTCCAGAGCAGCTCTTCTTCCATGTTGTTTCTCACATGCAGTTTTCTGATGAGGTTTGTCCAACTTTTATCCTGAATGCTTCCACAAACTCCACCTATTTCTTCCACAAGTTTCTACGATGGGGGTATTGCCCATCAGAAGGTCCATCAAGGAACAATGCTGTCATCAAGAATGCAAAACATTAGGTGTTGATGATTGGTCAATCAGCTTTCAATGTGTTTACTTCATGAAGATTTGTAACAGACAAGGACACAGTTCTGTGTTAGCTTTACACTGGGCACTGTTGAAATATAATTCAAGTCAAGATAAAACTTGGATTCAATCCTTCTTTCAGATCAATAAGAGTCTGAATCCATAATGGATCCAGAAAGGATTTCTTTCCATTGTGAGGAAAATGTGCAGGTTTTCTCAAGTCAGGACAGAAAGACACCCCAACTTTCAAGCACTTTCCAAAAATTCCTTCAAAGAATGTGCATAAAGTTGAAGTATATCTCATACTGAAATTTCTAAAGACATATATGGCTAAAGAAGACAAATGTCCAGAGGACATATAACTACCCCAACAAGAAGCACTTACTGCAGCGAGCAACAAAGTCAGTGTTTGTGTCGGGGTAATTACTCTGACCAGATATATAAAGCGTCGTGTGAATCCTGGACTGCAATCTGTTGAATATAAACTATGCTTTAGTTTCAATTTTACTTTGCATTGTGGACATTGTCACAACCAAGACAACCCCAAAGAGAAGCACTTGTGAATAAAAGAATCAACAGTGGTTCCTTTGAGGTGATCTGAGAGTGATTGAAGACAGATCATGATGGCACCAGGTTCAAACACGATGGATACTAGGGCCGTCTTCGAACCAACGCCTTACAAATAAAACATTAAATGGCATAAAATGAATCAACTCTTCATTCTGAGTGTTTGAAATGTCAGCAAGACTACCCCAACAATTAGCACTTACTGTATTCCAAATATCAAGTCAGTGCCTGTGTTAAGGTCATTTTGCAGACCAAATCCTGAAAAACACCTTTTGGATCAAAAGCTCTCAAGAGAGAGAGAAGCACTTATGGACACTATTCAGCATCAGTGTGTCTGTTTGAGGGATTCTCCGTGCAATATCTTCATCAGCTAGCGTTGGTAGAGTTTGTCTCTTTCAACCGTCCCAACAGGATGCACATCCTGAATAAAAAAATACAACTAAACAGTTAATGCTCATGTTGGGCCCATAGCAAGGACTGTTCATCAGACCTCTTTCTTCCATGAAGTCCAGAGCAGCTCTTCTTCCATGTTGTTTCTCACATGCAGTTTTCTGATGAGGTTTGTCCAACTTTTATCCTGAATGCTTCCACAAACTCCACCTATTTCTTCCACAAGTTTCTACGATGGGGGTATTGCCCATCAGAAGGTCCATCAAGGAACAATGCTGTCATCAAGAATGCAAAACATTAGGTGTTGATAATTGGTCAATCAGCTTTCAATGTGTTTACTTCATGAAGATTTGTAACAGACAAGGACACAGTTCTGTGTTAGCTTTACACTGGGCACTGTTGAAATATAATTCAAGTCAAGATAAAACTTGGATTCAATCCTTCTTTCAGATCAATAAGAGTCTGAATCCATAATGGATCCAGAAAGGATTTCTTTCCATTGTGAGGAAAATGTGCAGGTTTTCTCAAGTCAGGACAGAAAGACACCCCAACTTTCAAGCACTTTCCAAAAATTCCTTCAAAGAATGTGCATAAAGTTGAAGTATATCTCATACTGAAATTTCCAAAGACATATATGGCTGAAGAAGACAAATGTCCAGAGGACATATAACTACCCCAACAAGAAGCACTTACTGCAGCGAGCAACAAAGTCAGTGTTTGTGTCGGGGTAATTACTCTGACCAGATATATAAAGCGTCGTGTGAATCCTGGACTGCAATCTGTTGAATATAAACTATGCTTTAGTTTCAATTTTACTTTGCATTGTGGACATTGTCACAACCAAGACAACCCCAAAGAGAAGCACTTGTGAATAAAAGAATCAACAGTGGTTCCTTTGAGGTGATCTGAGAGTGATTGAAGACAGAACATGATGGCACCAGGTTCAAACACGATGGATACTAGGGCCGTCTTCGAACCAACGACTTACAAATAAAACATTAAATGGCATAAAATGAATCAACTCTTCATTCTGAGTGTTTGAAAGGTCAGCAAGACTACCCCAACAATTAGCACTTACTGTATTCCAAATATCAAGTCAGTGCCTGTGTTAAGGTCATTTTGCAGACCAAATCCTGAAAAACACCTTTTGGATCAAAAGCTCTCAAGAGAGAGAGAAGCACTTATGGACACTATTCAGCATCAGTGTGTCTGTTTGAGGGATTCTCCGTGCAATATCTTCATCAGCTAGCGTTGGTAGAGTTTGTCTCTTTCAACCGTCCCAACAGGAAGCACTTCCTGAATAAAAAAAAAACAACTAAACAGTTAATGCTCATGTTGGGCCCATAGCAAGGACTGTTCATCAGACCTCTTTCTTCCATGAAGTCCAGAGCAGCTCTTCTTCCATGTTGTTTCTCACATGCAGTTTTCTGATGAGGTTTGTCCAACTTTTATCCTGAATGCTTCCACAAACTCCACCTATTTCTTCCACAAGTTTCTACGATGGGGGTATTGCCCATCAGACTGTCCATCAAGGAACAATGCTGTCATCAAGAATGCAAAACATTAGGTGTTGATGATTGGTCAATCAGCTTTCAATGTGTTTACTTCATGAAGATTTGTAACAGACAAGGACACAGTTCTGTGTTAGCTTTACACTGGGCACTGTTGAAATATAATTCAAGTCAAGATAAAACTTGGATTCAATCCTTCTTTCAGATCAATAAGAGTCTGAATCCATAATGGATCCAGAAAGGATTTCTTTCCATTGTGAGGAAAATGTGCAGGTTTTCTCAAGTCAGGACAGAAAGACACCCCAACTTTCAAGCACTTTCCAAAAATTCCTTCAAAGAATGTGCATAAAGTTGAAGTATATCTCATACTGAAATTTCTAAAGACATATATGGCTGAAGAAGACAAATGTCCAGAGAATATAACTACCCCAACAAGAAGCACTTACTGCAGCGAGCAACAAAGTCAGTGTTTGTGTCGGGGTAATTACTCTGACCAGATATATAAAGCGTCGTGTGAATCCTGGACTGCAATCTGTTGAATATAAACTATGCTTTAGTTTCAATTTTACTTTGCATTGTGGACATTGTCACAACCAAGACAACCCCAAAGAGAAGCACTTGTGAATAAAAGAATCAACAGTGGTTCCTTTGAGGTGATCTTAGAGTGATTGAAGACAGATCATGATGGCACCAGGTTCAAACACGATGGATACTAGGGCCGTCTTCGAACCAACGCCTTACAAATAAAACATTAAATGGCATAAAATGAATCAACTCTTCATTCTGAGTGTTTGAAATGTCAGCAAGACTACCCCAACAATTAGCACTTACTGTATTCCAAATATCAAGTCAGTGCCTGTGTTAAGGTCATTTTGCAGACCAAATCCTGAAAAACACCTTTTGGATCAAAAGCTCTCAAGAGAGAGAGAAGCACTTATGGACACTATTCAGCATCAGTGTGTCTGTTTGAGGGATTCTCCGTGCAATATCTTCATCAGCTAGCGTTGGTAGAGTTTGTCTCTTTCAACCGTCCCAACAGGAAGCACTTCCTGAATAAAAAAATACAACTAAACAGTTAATGCTCATGTTGGGCCCATAGCAAGGACTGTTCATCAGACCTCTTTCTTCCATGAAGTCCAGAGCAGCTCTTCTTCCATGTTGTTTCTCACATGCAGTTTTCTGATGAGGTTTGTCCAACTTTTATCCTGAATGCTTCCACAAACTCCACCTATTTCTTCCACAAGTTTCTACGATGGGGGTATTGCCCATCAGAAGGTCCATCAAGGAACAATGCTGTCATCAAGAATGCAAAACATTAGGTGTTGATGATTGGTCAATCAGCTTTCAATGTGTTTACTTCATGAAGATTTGTAACAGACAAGGACACAGTTCTGTGTTAGCTTTACACTGGGCACTGTTGAAATATAATTCAAGTCAAGATAAAACTTGGATTCAATCCTTCTTTCAGATCAATAAGAGTCTGAATCCATAATGGATCCAGAAAGGATTTCTTTCCATTGTGAGGAAAATGTGCAGGTTTTCTCAAGTCAGGACAGAAAGACACCCCAACTTTCAAGCACTTTCCAAAAATTCCTTCAAAGAATGTGCATAAAGTTGAAGTATATCTCATACTGAAATTTCCAAAGACATATATGGCTGAAGAAGACAAATGTCCAGAGGACATATAACTACCCCAACAAGAAGCACTTACTGCAGCGAGCAACAAAGTCAGTGTTTGTGTCGGGGTAATTACTCTGACCAGATATATAAAGCGTCGTGTGAATCCTGGACTGCAATCTGTTGAATATAAACTATGCTTTAGTTTCAATTTTACTTTGCATTGTGGACATTGTCACAACCAAGACAACCCCAAAGAGAAGCACTTGTGAATAAAAGAATCAACAGTGGTTCCTTTGAGGTGATCTGAGAGTGATTGAAGACAGAACATGATGGCACCAGGTTCAAACACGATGGATACTAGGGCCGTCTTCGAACCAACGACTTACAAATAAAACATTAAATGGCATAAAATGAATCAACTCTTCATTCTGAGTGTTTGAAATGTCAGCAAGACTACCCCAACAATTAGCACTTACTGTATTCCAAATATCAAGTCAGTGCCTGTGTTAAGGTCATTTTGCAGACCAAATCCTGAAAAACACCTTTTGGATCAAAAGCTCTCAAGAGAGAGAGAAGCACTTATGGACACTATTCAGCATCAGTGTGTCTGTTTGAGGGATTCTCCGTGCAATATCTTCATCAGCTAGCGTTGGTAGAGTTTGTCTCTTTCAACCGTCCCAACAGGAAGCACATCCTGAATAAAAAAAAACAACTAAACAGTTAATGCTCATGTTGGGCCCATAGCAAGGACTGTTCATCAGACCTCTTTCTTCCATGAAGTCCAGAGCAGCTCTTCTTCCATGTTGTTTCTCACATGCAGTTTTCTGATGAGGTTTGTCCAACTTTTATCCTGAATGCTTCCACAAACTCCACCTATTTCTTCCACAAGTTTCTACGATGGGGGTATTGCCCATCAGAAGGTCCATCAAGGAACAATGCTGTCATCAAGAATGCAAAACATTAGGCGTTGATGATTGGTCAATCAGCTTTCAATGTGTTTACTTCATGAAGATTTGTAACAGACAAGGACACAGTTCTGTGTTAGCTTTACACTGGGCACTGTTGAAATATAATTCAAGTCAAGATAAAACTTGGATTCAATCCTTCTTTCAGATCAATAAGAGTCTGAATCCATAATGGATCCAGAAAGGATTTCTTTCCATTGTGAGGAAAATGTGCAGGTTTTCTCAAGTCAGGACAGAAAGACACCCCAACTTTCAAGCACTTTCCAAAAATTCCTTCAAAGAATGTGCATAAAGTTGAAGTATATCTCATACTGAAATTTCCAAAGACATATATGGCTGAAGAAGACAAATGTCCAGAGGACATATAACTACCCCAACAAGAAGCACTTACTGCAGCGAGCAACAAAGTCAGTGTTTGTGTCGGGGTAATTACTCTGACCAGATATATAAAGCGTCGTATGAATCCTGGACTGCAATCTGTTGAATATAAACTATGCTTTAGTTTCAATTTTACTTTGCATTGTGGACATTGTCACAACCAAGACCACCCCAAAGAGAAGCACTTGTGAATAAAAGAATCAACAGTGGTTCCTTTGAGGTGATCTGAGAGTGATTGAAGACAGAACATGATGGCACCAGGTTCAAACACGATGGATACTAGGGCCGTCTTCGAACCAACGACTTACAAATAAAACATTAAATGGCATAAAATGAATCAACTCTTCATTCTGAGTGTTTGAAAGGTCAGCAAGACTACCCCAACAATTAGCACTTACTGTATTCCAAATATCAAGTCAGTGCCTGTGTTAAGGTCATTTTGCAGACCAAATCCTGAAAAACACCTTTTGGATCAAAAGCTCTCAAGAGAGAGAGAAGCACTTATGGACACTATTCAGCATCAGTGTGTCTGTTTGAGGGATTCTCCGTGCAATATCTTCATCAGCTAGCGTTGGTAGAGTTTGTCTCTTTCAACTGTCCCAACAGGAAGCACTTCCTGAATAAAAAAATACAACTAAACAGTTAATGCTCATGTTGGGCCCATAGCAAGGACTGTTCATCAGACCTCTTTCTTCCATGAAGTCCAGAGCAGCTCTTCTTCCATGTTGTTTCTCACATGCAGTTTTCTGATGAGGTTTGTCCAACTTTTATCCTGAATGCTTCCACAAACTCCACCTATTTCTTCCACAAGTTTCTACGATGGGGGTATTGCCCATCAGAAGGTCCATCAAGGAACAATGCTGTCATCAAGAATGCAAAACATTAGGTGTTGATGATTGGTCAATCAGCTTTCAATGTGTTTACTTCATGAAGATTTGTAACAGACAAGGACACAGTTCTGTGTTAGCTTTACACTGGGCACTGTTGAAATATAATTCAAGTCAAGATAAAACTTGGATTCAATCCTTCTTTCAGATCAATAAGAGTCTGAATCCATAATGGATCCAGAAAGGATTTCTTTCCATTGTGAGGAAAATGTGCAGGTTTTCTCAAGTCAGGACAGAAAGACACCCCAACTTTCAAGCACTTTCCAAAAATTCCTTCAAAGAATGTGCATAAAGTTGAAGTATATCTCATACTGAAATTTCTAAAGACATATATGGCTGAAGAAGACAAATGTCCAGAGGACATATAACTACCCCAACAAGAAGCACTTACTGCAGCGAGCAACAAAGTCAGTGTTTGTGTCGGGGTAATTACTCTGACCAGATATATAAAGCGTCGTGTGAATCCTGGACTGCAATCTGTTGAATATAAACTATGCTTTAGTTTCAATTTTACTTTGCATTGTGGACATTGTCACAACCAAGACAACCCCAAAGAGAAGCACTTGTGAATGAAAGAATCAACAGTGGTTCCTTTGAGGTGATCTGAGAGTGATTGAAGACAGAACATGATGGCACCAGGTTCAAACACGATGGATACTAGGGCCGTCTTCGAACCAACGACTTACAAATAAAACATTAAATGGCATAAAATGAATCAACTCTTCATTCTGAGTGTTTGAAAGGTCAGCAAGACTACCCCAACAATTAGCACTTACTGTATTCCAAATATCAAGTCAGTGCCTGTGTTAAGGTCATTTTGCAGACCAAATCCTGAAAAACACCTTTTGGATCAAAAGCTCTCAAGAGAGAGAGAAGCACTTATGGACACTATTCAGCATCAGTGTGTCTGTTTGAGGGATTCTCCGTGCAATATCTTCATCAGCTAGCGTTGGTAGAGTTTGTCTCTTTCAACCGTCCCAACAGGATGCACATCCTGAATAAAAAAAAAACAACTAAACAGTTAATGCTCATGTTGGGCCCATAGCAAGGACTGTTCATCAGACCTCTTTCTTCCATGAAGTCCAGAGCAGCTCTTCTTCCATGTTGTTTCTCACATGCAGTTTTCTGATGAGGTTTGTCCAACTTTTATCCTGAATGCTTCCACAAACTCCACCTATTTCTTCCACAAGTTTCTACGATGGGGGTATTGCCCATCAGAAGGTCCATCAAGGAACAATGCTGTCATCAAGAATGCAAAACATTAGGTGTTGATAATTGGTCAATCAGCTTTCAATGTGTTTACTTCATGAAGATTTTTAACAGACAAGGACACAGTTCTGTGTTAGCTTTACACTGGGCACTGTTGAAATATAATTCAAGTCAAGATAAAACTTGGATTCAATCCTTCTTTCAGATCAATAAGAGTCTGAATCCATAATGGATCCAGAAAGGATTTCTTTCCATTGTGAGGAAAATGTGCAGGTTTTCTCAAGTCAGGACAGAAAGACACCCCAACTTTCAAGCACTTTCCAAAAATTCCTTCAAAGAATGTGCATAAAGTTGAAGTATATCTCATACTGAAATTTCTAAAGACATATATGGCTGAAGAAGACAAATGTCCAGAGGACATATAACTACCCCAACAAGAAGCACTTACTGCAGCGAGCAACAAAGTCAGTGTTTGTGTCGGGGTAATTACTCTGACCAGATATATAAAGCGTCGTGTGAATCCTGGACTGCAATCTGTTGAATATAAACTATGCTTTAGTTTCAATTTTACTTTGCATTGTGGACATTGTCACAACCAAGACAACCCCAAAGAGAAGCACTTGTGAATAAAAGAATCAACAGTGGTTCCTTTGAGGTGATCTGAGAGTGATTGAAGACAGAACATGATGGCACCAGGTTCAAACACGATGGATACTAGGGCCGTCTTCGAACCAACGCCTTACAAATAAAACATTAAATGGCATAAAATGAATCAACTCTTCATTCTGAGTGTTTGAAATGTCAGCAAGACTACCCCAACAATTAGCACTTACTGTATTCCAAATATCAAGTCAGTGCCTGTGTTAAGGTCATTTTGCAGACCAAATCCTGAAAAACACCTTTTGGATCAAAAGCTCTCAAGAGAGAGAGAAGCACTTATGGACACTATTCAGCATCAGTGTGTCTGTTTGAGGGATTCTCCGTGCAATATCTTCATCAGCTAGCGTTGGTAGAGTTTGTCTCTTTCAACCGTCCCAACAGGAAGCACTTCCTGAATAAAAAAAAAACAACTAAACAGTTAATGCTCATGTTGGGCCCATAGCAAGGACTGTTCATCAGACCTCTTTCTTCCATGAAGTCCAGAGCAGCTCTTCTTCCATGTTGTTTCTCACATGCAGTTTTCTGATGAGGTTTGTCCAACTTTTATCCTGAATGCTTCCACAAACTCCACCTATTTCTTCCACAAGTTTCTACGATGGGGGTATTGCCCATCAGAAGGTCCATCAAGGAACAATGCTGTCATCAAGAATGCAAAACATTAGGTGTTGATAATTGGTCAATCAGCTTTCAATGTGTTTACTTCATGAAGATTTTTAACAGACAAGGACACAGTTCTGTGTTAGCTTTACACTGGGCACTGTTGAAATATAATTCAAGTCAAGATAAAACTTGGATTCAATCCTTCTTTCAGATCAATAAGAGTCTGAATCCATAATGGATCCAGAAAGGATTTCTTTCCATTGTGAGGAAAATGTGCAGGTTTTCTCAAGTCAGGACAGAAAGACACCCCAACTTTCAAGCACTTTCCAAAAATTCCTTCAAAGAATGTGCATAAAGTTGAAGTATATCTCATACTGAAATTTCCAAAGACATATATGGCTGAAGAAGACAAATGTCCAGAGGACATATAACTACCCCAACAAGAAGCACTTACTGCAGCGAGCAACAAAGTCAGTGTTTGTGTCGGGGTAATTACTCTGACCAGATATATAAAGCGTCGTGTGAATCCTGGACTGCAATCTGTTGAATATAAACTATGCTTTAGTTTCAATTTTACTTTGCATTGTGGACATTGTCACAACCAAGACAACCCCAAAGAGAAGCACTTGTGAATAAAAGAATCAACAGTGGTTCCTTTGAGGTGATCTGAGAGTGATTGAAGACAGAACATGATGGCACCAGGTTCAAACACGATGGATACTAGGGCCGTCTTCGAACCAACGACTTACAAATAAAACATTAAATGGCATAAAATGAATCAACTCTTCATTCTGAGTGTTTGAAAGGTCAGCAAGACTACCCCAACAATTAGCACTTACTGTATTCCAAATATCAAGTCAGTGCCTGTGTTAAGGTCATTTTGCAGACCAAATCCTGAAAAACACCTTTTGGATCAAAAGCTCTCAAGAGAGAGAGAAGCACTTATGGACACTATTCAGCATCAGTGTGTCTGTTTGAGGGATTCTCCGTGCAATATCTTCATCAGCTAGCGTTGGTAGAGTTTGTCTCTTTCAACCGTCCCAACAGGAAGCACTTCCTGAATAAAAAAAAAACAACTAAACAGTTAATGCTCATGTTGGGCCCATAGCAAGGACTGTTCATCAGACCTCTTTCTTCCATGAAGTCCAGAGCAGCTCTTCTTCCATGTTGTTTCTCACATGCAGTTTTCTGATGAGGTTTGTCCAACTTTTATCCTGAATGCTTCCACAAACTCCACCTATTTCTTCCACAAGTTTCTACGATGGGGGTATTGCCCATCAGACTGTCCATCAAGGAACAATGCTGTCATCAAGAATGCAAAACATTAGGTGTTGATAATTGGTCAATCAGCTTTCAATGTGTTTACTTCATGAAGATTTGTAACAGACAAGGACACAGTTCTGTGTTAGCTTTACACTGGGCACTGTTGAAATATAATTCAAGTCAAGATAAAACTTGGATTCAATCCTTCTTTCAGATCAATAAGAGTCTGAATCCATAATGGATCCAGAAAGGATTTCTTTCCATTGTGAGGAAAATGTGCAGGTTTTCTCAAGTCAGGACAGAAAGACACCCCAACTTTCAAGCACTTTCCAAAAATTCCTTCAAAGAATGTGCATAAAGTTGAAGTATATCTCATACTGAAATTTCTAAAGACATATATGGCTGAAGAAGACAAATGTCCAGAGGACATATAACTACCCCAACAAGAAGCACTTACTGCAGCGAGCAACAAAGTCAGTGTTTGTGTCGGGGTAATTACTCTGACCAGATATATAAAGCGTCGTGTGAATCCTGGACTGCAATCTGTTGAATATAAACTATGCTTTAGTTTCAATTTTACTTTGCATTGTGGACATTGTCACAACCAAGACAACCCCAAAGAGAAGCACTTGTGAATGAAAGAATCAACAGTGGTTCCTTTGAGGTGATCTGAGAGTGATTGAAGACAGAACATGATGGCACCAGGTTCAAACACGATGGATACTAGGGCCGTCTTCGAACCAACGACTTACAAATAAAACATTAAATGGCATAAAATGAATCAACTCTTCATTCTGAGTGTTTGAAAGGTCAGCAAGACTACCCCAACAATTAGCACTTACTGTATTCCAAATATCAAGTCAGTGCCTGTGTTAAGGTCATTTTGCAGACCAAATCCTGAAAAACACCATTTGGATCAAAAGCTCTCAAGAGAGAGAGAAGCACTTATGGACACTATTCAGCATCAGTGTGTCTGTTTGAGGGATTCTCCGTGCAATATCTTCATCAGCTAGCGTTGGTAGAGTTTGTCTCTTTCAACCGTCCCAACAGGAAGCACTTCCTGAATAAAAAAAAAAACAACTAAACAGTTAATGCTCATGTTGGGCCCATAGCAAGGACTGTTCATCAGACCTCTTTCTTCCATGAAGTCCAGAGCAGCTCTTCTTCCATGTTGTTTCTCACATGCAGTTTTCTGATGAGGTTTGTCCAACTTTTATCCTGAATGCTTCCACAAACTCCACCTATTTCTTCCACAAGTTTCTACGATGGGGGTATTGCCCATCAGAAGGTCCATCAAGGAACAATGCTGTCATCAAGAATGCAAAACATTAGGTGTTGATGATTGGTCAATCAGCTTTCAATGTGTTTACTTCATGAAGATTTTTAACAGACAAGGACACAGTTCTGTGTTAGCTTTACACTGGGCACTGTTGAAATATAATTCAAGTCAAGATAAAACTTGGATTCAATCCTTCTTTCAGATCAATAAGAGTCTGAATCCATAATGGATCCAGAAAGGATTTCGTTCCATTGTGAGGAAAATGTGCAGGTTTTCTCAAGTCAGGACAGAAAGACACCCCAACTTTCAAGCACTTTCCAAAAATTCCTTCAAAGAATGTGCATAAAGTTGAAGTATATCTCATACTGAAATTTCCAAAGACATATATGGCTAAAGAAGACAAATGTCCAGAGGACACATAACTACCCCAACAAGAAGCACTTACTGCAGCGAGCAACAAAGTCAGTGTTTGTGTCGGGGTAATTACTCTGACCAGATATATAAAGCGTCGTGTGAATCCTGGACTGCAATCTGTTGAATATAAACTATGCTTTAGTTTCAATTTTACTTTGCATTGTGGACATTGTCACAACCAAGACAACCCCAAAGAGAAGCACTTGTGAATAAAAGAATCAACAGTGGTTCCTTTGAGGTGATCTGAGAGTGATTGAAGACAGAACATGATGGCACCAGGTTCAAACACGATGGATACTAGGGCCGTCTTCGAACCAACGCCTTACAAATAAAACATTAAATGGCATAAAATGAATCAACTCTTCATTCTGAGTGTTTGAAATGTCAGCAAGACTACCCCAACAATTAGCACTTACTGTATTCCAAATATCAAGTCAGTGCCTGTGTTAAGGTCATTTTGCAGACCAAATCCTGAAAAACACCATTTGGATCAAAAGCTCTCAAGAGAGAGAGAAGCACTTATGGACACTATTCAGCATCAGTGTGTCTGTTTGAGGGATTCTCCGTGCAATATCTTCATCAGCTAGCGTTGGTAGAGTTTGTCTCTTTCAACCGTCCCAACAGGAAGCACTTCCTGAATAAAAAAATACAACTAAACAGTTAATGCTCATGTTGGGCCCATAGCAAGGACTGTTCATCAGACCTCTTTCTTCCATGAAGTCCAGAGCAGCTCTTCTTCCATGTTGTTTCTCACATGCAGTTTTCTGATGAGGTTTGTCCAACTTTTATCCTGAATGCTTCCACAAACTCCACCTATTTCTTCCACAAGTTTCTACGATGGGGGTATTGCCCATCAGAAGGTCCATCAAGGAACAATGCTGTCATCAAGAATGCAAAACATTAGGTGTTGATGATTGGTCAATCAGCTTTCAATGTGTTTACTTCATGAAGATTTGTAACAGACAAGGACACAGTTCTGTGTTAGCTTTACACTGGGCACTGTTGAAATATAATTCAAGTCAAGATAAAACTTGGATTCAATCCTTCTTTCAGATCAATAAGAGTCTGAATCCATAATGGATCCAGAAAGGATTTCTTTCCATTGTGAGGAAAATGTGCAGGTTTTCTCAAGTCAGGACAGAAAGACACCCCAACTTTCAAGCACTTTCCAAAAATTCCTTCAAAGAATGTGCATAAAGTTGAAGTATATCTCATACTGAAATTTCTAAAGACATATATGGCTGAAGAAGACAAATGTCCAGAGGACATATAACTACCCCAACAAGAAGCACTTACTGCAGCGAGCAACAAAGTCAGTGTTTGTGTCGGGGTAATTACTCTGACCAGATATATAAAGCGTCGTGTGAATCCTGGACTGCAATCTGTTGAATATAAACTATGCTTTAGTTTCAATTTTACTTTGCATTGTGGACATTGTCACAACCAAGACAACCCCAAAGAGAAGCACTTGTGAATGAAAGAATCAACAGTGGTTCCTTTGAGGTGATCTGAGAGTGATTGAAGACAGAACATGATGGCACCAGGTTCAAACACGATGGATACTAGGGCCGTCTTCGAACCAACGACTTACAAATAAAACATTAAATGGCATAAAATGAATCAACTCTTCATTCTGAGTGTTTGAAAGGTCAGCAAGACTACCCCAACAATTAGCACTTACTGTATTCCAAATATCAAGTCAGTGCCTGTGTTAAGGTCATTTTGCAGACCAAATCCTGAAAAACACCTTTTGGATCAAAAGCTCTCAAGAGAGAGAGAAGCACTTATGGACACTATTCAGCATCAGTGTGTCTGTTTGAGGGATTCTCCGTGCAATATCTTCATCAGCTAGCGTTGGTAGAGTTTGTCTCTTTCAACCGTCCCAACAGGAAGCACATCCTGAATAAAAAAAAAACAACTAAACAGTTAATGCTCATGTTGGGCCCATAGCAAGGACTGTTCATCAGACCTCTTTCTTCCATGAAGTCCAGAGCAGCTCTTCTTCCATGTTGTTTCTCACATGCAGTTTTCTGATGAGGTTTGTCCAACTTTTATCCTGAATGCTTCCACAAACTCCACCTATTTCTTCCACAAGTTTCTACGATGGGGGTATTGCCCATCAGAAGGTCCATCAAGGAACAATGCTGTCATCAAGAATGCAAAACATTAGGTGTTGATAATTGGTCAATCAGCTTTCAATGTGTTTACTTCATGAAGATTTGTAAAAGACAAGGACACAGTTCTGTGTTAGCTTTACACTGGGCACTGTTGAAATATAATTCAAGTCAAGATAAAACTTGGATTCAATCCTTCTTTCAGATCAATAAGAGTCTGAATCCATAATGGATCCAGAAAGGATTTCTTTCCATTGTGAGGAAAATGTGCAGTTTTTCTCAAGTCAGGACAGAAAGACACCCCAACGTTCAAGCACTTTCCAAAATTTCCTTCAAAGAATGTGCATAAAGTTGAAGTATATATCATACTGAAATTTCCAAAGACATATATGGCTGAAGAAGACAAATGTCCAGAGGACATATAACTACCCCAACAAGAAGCACTTACTGCAGCGAGCAACAAAGTAAGTGTTTGTGTCGGGGTAATTACTCTGACCAGATATATAAAGCGTCGTGTGAATCCTGGACTGCAATCTGTTGAATATAAACTATGCTTTAGTTTCAATTTTACTTTGCATTGTGGACATTGTCACAACCAAGACAACCCCAAAGAGAAGCACTTGTGAATAAAAGAATCAACAGTGGTTCCTTTGAGGTGATCTGAGAGTGATTGAAGACAGAACATGATGGCACCAGGTTCAAACACGATGGATACTAGGGCCGTCTTCGAACCAACGCCTTACAAATAAAACATTAAATGGCATAAAATGAATCAACTCTTCATTCTGAGTGTTTGAAATGTCAGCAAGACTACCCCAACAATTAGCACTTACTGTATTCCAAATATCAAGTCAGTGCCTGTGTTAAGGTCATTTTGCAGACCAAATCCTGAAAAACACCTTTTGGATCAAAAGCTCTCAAGAGAGAGAGAAGCACTTATGGACACTATTCAGCATCAGTGTGTCTGTTTGAGGGATTCTCCGTGCAATATCTTCATCAGCTAGCGTTGGTAGAGTTTGTCTTTTTCAATCGTCCAAACAGGAAGCACTTCCTGATTAAAAAAATACAACTAAACAGTTAATGCTCATGTTGGGCCCATAGCAAGGACTGTTCATCAGACCTCTTTCTTCCATGAAGTCCAGAGCAGCTCTTCTTCCATGTTGTTTCTCACATGCAGTTTTCTGATGAGGTTTGTCCAACTTTTATCCTGAATGCTTCCACAAACTCCACCTATTTCTTCCACAAGTTTCTACGATGGGGGTATTGCCCATCAGAAGGTCCATCAAGGAACAATGCTGTCATCAAGAATGCAAAACATTAGGTGTTGATGATTGGTCAATCAGCTTTCAATGTGTTTACTTCATGAAGATTTGTAACAGACAAGGACACAGTTCTGTGTTAGCTTTACACTGGGCACTGTTGAAATATAATTCAAGTCAAGATAAAACTTGGATTCAATCCTTCTTTCAGATCAATAAGAGTCTGAATCCATAATGGATCCAGAAAGGATTTCTTTCCATTGTGAGGAAAATGTGCAGGTTTTCTCAAGTCAGGACAGAAAGACACCCCAACTTTCAAGCACTTTCCAAAAATTCCTTCAAAGAATGTGCATAAAGTTGAAGTATATCTCATACTGAAATTTCTAAAGACATATATGGCTAAAGAAGACAAATGTCCAGAGGACATATAACTACCCCAACAAGAAGCACTTACTGCAGCGAGCAACAAAGTCAGTGTTTGTGTCGGGGTAATTACTCTGACCAGATATATAAAGCGTCGTGTGAATCCTGGACTGCAATCTGTTGAATATAAACTATGCTTTAGTTTCAATTTTACTTTGCATTGTGGACATTGTCACAACCAAGACAACCCCAAAGAGAAGCACTTGTGAATAAAAGAATCAACAGTGGTTCCTTTGAGGTGATCTGAGAGTGATTGAAGACAGATCATGATGGCACCAGGTTCAAACACGATGGATACTAGGGCCGTCTTCGAACCAACGCCTTACAAATAAAACATTAAATGGCATAAAATGAATCAACTCTTCATTCTGAGTGTTTGAAATGTCAGCAAGACTACCCCAACAATTAGCACTTACTGTATTCCAAATATCAAGTCAGTGCCTGTGTTAAGGTCATTTTGCAGACCAAATCCTGAAAAACACCTTTTGGATCAAAAGCTCTCAAGAGAGAGAGAAGCACTTATGGACACTATTCAGCATCAGTGTGTCTGTTTGAGGGATTCTCCGTGCAATATCTTCATCAGCTAGCGTTGGTAGAGTTTGTCTCTTTCAACCGTCCCAACAGGAAGCACTTCCTGAATAAAAAAATACAACTAAACAGTTAATGCTCATGTTGGGCCCGTAGCAAGGACTGTTCATCAGACCTCTTTCTTCCATGAAGTCCAGAGCAGCTCTTCTTCCATGTTGTTTCTCACATGCAGTTTTCTGATGAGGTTTGTCCAACTTTTATCCTGAATGCTTCCACAAACTCCACCTATTTCTTCCACAAGTTTCTACGATGGGGGTATTGCCCATCAGAAGGTCCATCAAGGAACAATGCTGTCATCAAGAATGCAAAACATTAGGTGTTGATGATTGGTCAATCAGCTTTCAATGTGTTTACTTCATGAAGATTTGTAACAGACAAGGACACAGTTCTGTGTTAGCTTTACACTGGGCACTGTTGAAATATAATTCAAGTCAAGATAAAACTTGGATTCAATCCTTCTTTCAGATCAATAAGAGTCTGAATCCATAATGGATCCAGAAAGGATTTCTTTCCATTGTGAGGAAAATGTGCAGGTTTTCTCAAGTCAGGACAGAAAGACACCCCAACTTTCAAGCACTTTCCAAAAATTCCTTCAAAGAATGTGCATAAAGTTGAAGTATATCTCATACTGAAATTTCTAAAGACATATATGGCTGAAGAAGACAAATGTCCAGAGGACATATAACTACCCCAACAAGAAGCACTTACTGCAGCGAGCAACAAAGTCAGTGTTTGTGTCGGGGTAATTACTCTGACCAGATATATAAAGCGTCGTGTGAATCCTGGACTGCAATCTGTTGAATATAAACTATGCTTTAGTTTCAATTTTACTTTGCATTGTGGACATTGTCACAACCAAGACAACCCCAAAGAGAAGCACTTGTGAATGAAAGAATCAACAGTGGTTCCTTTGAGGTGATCTGAGAGTGATTGAAGACAGAACATGATGGCACCAGGTTCAAACACGATGGATACTAGGGCCGTCTTCGAACCAACGACTTACAAATAAAACATTAAATGGCATAAAATGAATCAACTCTTCATTCTGAGTGTTTGAAAGGTCAGCAAGACTACCCCAACAATTAGCACTTACTGTATTCCAAATATCAAGTCAGTGCCTGTGTTAAGGTCATTTTGCAGACCAAATCCTGAAAAACACCTTTTGGATCAAAAGCTCTCAAGAGAGAGAGAAGCACTTATGGACACTATTCAGCATCAGTGTGTCTGTTTGAGGGATTCTCCGTGCAATATCTTCATCAGCTAGCGTTGGTAGAGTTTGTCTCTTTCAACCGTCCCAACAGGATGCACATCCTGAATAAAAAAAAACAACTAAACAGTTAATGCTCATGTTGGGCCCATAGCAAGGACTGTTCATCAGACCTCTTTCTTCCATGAAGTCCAGAGCAGCTCTTCTTCCATGTTGTTTCTCACATGCAGTTTTCTGATGAGGTTTGTCCAACTTTTATCCTGAATGCTTCCACAAACTCCACCTATTTCTTCCACAAGTTTCTACGATGGGGGTATTGCCCATCAGAAGGTCCATCAAGGAACAATGCTGTCATCAAGAATGCAAAACATTAGGTGTTGATAATTGGTCAATCAGCTTTCAATGTGTTTACTTCATGAAGATTTGTAACAGACAAGGACACAGTTCTGTGTTAGCTTTACACTGGGCACTGTTGAAATATAATTCAAGTCAAGATAAAACTTGGATTCAATCCTTCTTTCAGATCAATAAGAGTCTGAATCCATAATGGATCCAGAAAGGATTTCTTTCCATTGTGAGGAAAATGTGCAGGTTTTCTCAAGTCAGGACAGAAAGACACCCCAACTTTCAAGCACTTTCCAAAAATTCCTTCAAAGAATGTGCATAAAGTTGAAGTATATCTCATACTGAAATTTCCAAAGACATATATGGCTGAAGAAGACAAATGTCCAGAGGACATATAACTACCCCAACAAGAAGCACTTACTGCAGCGAGCAACAAAGTCAGTGTTTGTGTCGGGGTAATTACTCTGACCAGATATATAAAGCGTCGTGTGAATCCTGGACTGCAATCTGTTGAATATAAACTATGCTTTAGTTTCAATTTTACTTTGCATTGTGGACATTGTCACAACCAAGACAACCCCAAAGAGAAGCACTTGTGAATAAAAGAATCAACAGTGGTTCCTTTGAGGTGATCTGAGAGTGATTGAAGACAGAACATGATGGCACCAGGTTCAAACACGATGGATACTAGGGCCGTCTTCGAACCAACGACTTACAAATAAAACATTAAATGGCATAAAATGAATCAACTCTTCATTCTGAGTGTTTGAAAGGTCAGCAAGACTACCCCAACAATTAGCACTTACTGTATTCCAAATATCAAGTCAGTGCCTGTGTTAAGGTCATTTTGCAGACCAAATCCTGAAAAACACCTTTTGGATCAAAAGCTCTCAAGAGAGAGAGAAGCACTTATGGACACTATTCAGCATCAGTGTGTCTGTTTGAGGGATTCTCCGTGCAATATCTTCATCAGCTAGCGTTGGTAGAGTTTGTCTCTTTCAACCGTCCCAACAGGAAGCACTTCCTGAATAAAAAAAAAACAACTAAACAGTTAATGCTCATGTTGGGCCCATAGCAAGGACTGTTCATCAGACCTCTTTCTTCCATGAAGTCCAGAGCAGCTCTTCTTCCATGTTGTTTCTCACATGCAGTTTTCTGATGAGGTTTGTCCAACTTTTATCCTGAATGCTTCCACAAACTCCACCTATTTCTTCCACAAGTTTCTACGATGGGGGTATTGCCCATCAGACTGTCCATCAAGGAACAATGCTGTCATCAAGAATGCAAAACATTAGGTGTTGATGATTGGTCAATCAGCTTTCAATGTGTTTACTTCATGAAGATTTGTAACAGACAAGGACACAGTTCTGTGTTAGCTTTACACTGGGCACTGTTGAAATATAATTCAAGTCAAGATAAAACTTGGATTCAATCCTTCTTTCAGATCAATAAGAGTCTGAATCCATAATGGATCCAGAAAGGATTTCTTTCCATTGTGAGGAAAATGTGCAGGTTTTCTCAAGTCAGGACAGAAAGACACCCCAACTTTCAAGCACTTTCCAAAAATTCCTTCAAAGAATGTGCATAAAGTTGAAGTATATCTCATACTGAAATTTCTAAAGACATATATGGCTGAAGAAGACAAATGTCCAGAGGACATATAACTACCCCAACAAGAAGCACTTACTGCAGCGAGCAACAAAGTCAGTGTTTGTGTCGGGGTAATTACTCTGACCAGATATATAAAGCGTCGTGTGAATCCTGGACTGCAATCTGTTGAATATAAACTATGCTTTAGTTTCAATTTTACTTTGCATTGTGGACATTGTCACAACCAAGACAACCCCAAAGAGAAGCACTTGTGAATAAAAGAATCAACAGTGGTTCCTTTGAGGTGATCTTAGAGTGATTGAAGACAGATCATGATGGCACCAGGTTCAAACACGATGGATACTAGGGCCGTCTTCGAACCAACGCCTTACAAATAAAACATTAAATGGCATAAAATGAATCAACTCTTCATTCTGAGTGTTTGAAATGTCAGCAAGACTACCCCAACAATTAGCACTTACTGTATTCCAAATATCAAGTCAGTGCCTGTGTTAAGGTCATTTTGCAGACCAAATCCTGAAAAACACCTTTTGGATCAAAAGCTCTCAAGAGAGAGAGAAGTTATGGACACTATTCAGCATCAGTGTGTCTGTTTGAGGGATTCTCCGTGCAATATCTTCATCAGCTAGCGTTGGTAGAGTTTGTCTCTTTCAACCGTCCCAACAGGAAGCACTTCCTGAATAAAAAAAAACAACTAAACAGTTAATGCTCATGTTGGGCCCATAGCAAGGACTGTTCATCAGACCTCTTTCTTCCATGAAGTCCAGAGCAGCTCTTCTTCCATGTTGTTTCTCACATGCAGTTTTCTGATGAGGTTTGTCCAACTTTTATCCTGAATGCTTCCACAAACTCCACCTATTTCTTCCACAAGTTTCTACGATGGGGGTATTCCCCATCAGAAGGTCCATCAAGGAACAATGCTGTCATCAAGAATGCAAAACATTAGGTGTTGATGATTGGTCAATCAGCTTTCAATGTGTTTACTTCATGAAGATTTGTAACAGACAAGGACACAGTTCTGTGTTAGCTTTACACTGGGCACTGTTGAAATATAATTCAAGTCAAGTCAAGATAAAACTTCAATCCTTCTTTCAGATCAATAAGAGTCTGAATCCATAATGGATCCAGAAAGGATTTCTTTCCATTGTGAGGAAAATGTGCAGGTTTTCTCAAGTCAGGACAGAAAGACACCCCAACTTTCAAGCACTTTCCAAAAATTCCTTCAAAGAATGTGCATAAAGTTGAAGTATATCTCATACTGAAATTTCCAAAGACATATATGGCTGAAGAAGACAAATGTCCAGAGGACATATAACTACCCCAACAAGAAGCACTTACTGCAGCGAGCAACAAAGTCAGTGTTTGTGTCGGGGTAATTACTCTGACCAGATATATAAAGCGTCGTATGAATCCTGGACTGCAATCTGTTGAATATAAACTATGCTTTAGTTTCAATTTTACTTTGCATTGTGGACATTGTCACAACCAAGACAACCCCAAAGAGAAGCACTTGTGAATAAAAGAATCAACAGTGGTTCCTTTGAGGTGATCTGAGAGTGATTGAAGACAGAACATGATGGCACCAGGTTCAAACACGATGGATACTAGGGCCGTCTTCGAACCAACGACTTACAAATAAAACATTAAATGGCATAAAATGAATCAACTCTTCATTCTGAGTGTTTGAAAGGTCAGCAAGACTACCCCAACAATTAGCACTTACTGTATTCCAAATATCAAGTCAGTGCCTGTGTTAAGGTCATTTTGCAGACCAAATCCTGAAAAACACCTTTTGGATCAAAAGCTCTCAAGAGAGAGAGAAGCACTTATGGACACTATTCAGCATCAGTGTGTCTGTTTGAGGGATTCTCCGTGCAATATCTTCATCAGCTAGCGTTGGTAGAGTTTGTCTCTTTCAACCGTCCCAACAAGAAGCACTTCCTGAATAAAAAAAAACAACTAAACAGTTAATGCTCATGTTGGGCCCATAGCAAGGACTGTTCATCAGACCTCTTTCTTCCATGAAGTCCAGAGCAGCTCTTCTTCCATGTTGTTTCTCACATGCAGTTTTCTGATGAGGTTTGTCCAACTTTTATCCTGAATGCTTCCACAAACTCCACCTATTTCTTCCACAAGTTTCTACGATGGGGGTATTGCCCATCAGAAGGTCCATCAAGGAACAATGCTGTCATCAAGAATGCAAAACATTAGGTGTTGATGATTGGTCAATCAGCTTTCAATGTGTTTACTTCATGAAGATTTGTAACAGACAAGGACACAGTTCTGTGTTAGCTTTACACTGGGCACTGTTGAAATATAATTCAAGTCAAGATAAAACTTGGATTCAATCCTTCTTTCAGA
Organism: Telmatherina bonti; assembly: GCF_933228915.1. Taxonomy (NCBI): domain Eukaryota; kingdom Metazoa; phylum Chordata; class Actinopteri; order Atheriniformes; family Telmatherinidae; genus Telmatherina; species Telmatherina bonti. The sequence goes on from NC_136610.1 coordinate 6,102,038, forward strand.
TCAATAAGAGTCTGAATCCATAATGGATCCAGAAAGGATTTCTTTCCATTGTGAGGAAAATGTGCAGGTTTTCTCAAGTCAGGACAGAAAGACACCCCAACTTTCAAGCACTTTCCAAAAATTCCTTCAAAGAATGTGCATAAAGTTGAAGTATATCTCATACTGAAATTTCCAAAGACATATATGGCTGAAGAAGACAAATGTCCAGAGGACATATAACTACCCCAGCAAGAAGCACTTACTGCAGCGAGCAACAAAGTCAGTGTTTGTGTCGGGGTAATTACTCTGACCAGATATATAAAGCGTCGTGTGAATCCTGGACTGCAATCTGTTGAATATAAACTATGCTTTAGTTTCAATTTTACTTTGCATTGTGGACATTGTCACAACCAAGACAACCCCAAAGAGAAGCACTTGTGAATAAAAGAATCAACAGTGGTTCCTTTGAGGTGATCTGAGAGTGATTGAAGACAGATGATGATGGCACCAGGTTCAAACACGATGGATACTAGGGCCGTCTTCGAACCAACGCCTTACAAATAAAACATTAAATGGCATAAAATGAATCAACTCTTCATTCTGAGTGTTTGAAAGGTCAGCAAGACTACCCCAACAATTAGCACTTACTGTATTCCAAATATCAAGTCAGTGCCTGTGTTAAGGTCATTTTGCAGACCAAATCCTGAAAAACACCTTTTGGATCAAAAGCTCTCAAGAGAGAGAGAAGCACTTATGGACACTATTCAGCAAACCAGTGTGTCTGTTTGAGGGATTCTCCGTGCAATATCTTCATCAGCTAGCGTTGGTAGAGTTTGTCTCTTTCAACCGTCCCAACAAGAAGCACTTCCTGAATAAAAAAAAACAACTAAACAGTTAATGCTCATGTTGGGCCCATAGCAAGGACTGTTCATCAGACCTCTTTCTTCCATGAAGTCCAGAGCAGCTCTTCTTCCATGTTGTTTCTCACATGCAGTTTTCTGATGAGGTTTGTCCAACTTTTATCCTGAATGCTTCCACAAACTCCACCTATTTCTTCCACAAGTTTCTACGATGGGGGTATTGCCCATCAGAAGGTCCATCAAGGAACAATGCTGTCATCAAGAATGCAAAACATTAGGTGTTGATAATTGGTCAATCAGCTTTCAATGTGTTTACTTCATGAAGATTTGTAACAGACAAGGACACAGTTCTGTGTTAGCTTTACACTGGGCACTGTTGAAATATAATTCAAGTCAAGATAAAACTTGGATTCAATCCTTCTTTCAGATCAATAAGAGTCCGAATTCATAATGGATCCAGAAAGGATTTCTTTCCATTGTGAGGAAAGTGTGCAGGTTTTCTCAAGTCAGGACAGAAAGACACCCCAACTTTCAAGCACTTTCCAAAAATTCCTTCAAAGAATGTGCATAAAGTTGAAGTATATCTCATACTGAAATTTCCAAAGACATATATGGCTGAAGAAGACAAATGTCCAGAGGACATATAACTACCCCAGCAAGAAGCACTTACTGCAGCGAGCCACAAAGTCAGTGTTTGTGTCGGGGTAATTACTCTGACCAGATATATAAAGCGTCGTGTGAATCCTGGACTGCAATCTGTTGAATATAAACTATGCTTTAGTTTCAATTTTACTTTGCATTGTGGACATTGTCACAACCAAGACAACCCCAAAGAGAAGCACTTGTGAATAAAAGAATCAACAGTGGTTCCTTTGAGGTGATCTGAGAGTGATTGAAGACAGAACATGATGGCACCAGGTTCAAACACGATGGATACTAGGGCCGTCTTCGAACCAACGACTTACAAATAAAACATTAAATGGCATAAAATGAATCAACTCTTCATTCTGAGTGTTTGAAAGGTCAGCAAGACTACCCCAACAATTAGCACTTACTGTATTCCAAATATCAAGTCAGTGCCTGTGTTAAGGTCATTTTGCAGACCAAATCCTGAAAAACACCTTTTGGATCAAAAGCTCTCAAGAGAGAGAGAAGCACTTATGGACACTATTCAGCATCAGTGTGTCTGTTTGAGGGATTCTCCGTGCAATATCTTCATCAGCTAGCGTTGGTAGAGTTTGTCTCTTTCAACCGTCCCAACAGGAAGTACTGCCTGATTAAAAAAAACAACTAAACAGTTAATGCTCATGTTGGGCCCATAGCAAGGACTGTTCATCAGACCTCTTTCTTCCATGAAGTCCAGAGCAGCTCTTCTTCCATGTTGTTTCTCACATGCAGTTTTCTGATGAGGTTTGTCCAACTTTTATCCTGAATGCTTCCACAAACTCCACCTATTTCTTCCACAAGTTTCTACGATGGGGGTATTGCCCATCAGAAGGTCCATCAAGGAACAATGCTGTCATCAAGAATGCAAAACATTAGGTGTTGATGATTGGTCAATCAGCTTTCAATGTGTTTACTTCATGAAGATTTGTAACAGACAAGGACACAGTTCTGTGTTAGCTTTACACTGGGCACTGTTGAAATATAATTCAAGTCAAGATAAAACTTGGATTCAATCCTTCTTTCAGATCAATAAGAGTCTGAATCCATAATGGATCCAGAAAGGATTTCTTTCCATTGTGAGGAAAATGTGCAGGTTTTCTCAAGTCAGGACAGAAAGACACCCCAACTTTCAAGCACTTTCCAAAAATTCCTTCAAAGAATGTGCATAAAGTTGAAGTATATCTCATACTGAAATTTCCAAAGACATATATGGCTGAAGAAGACAAATGTCCAGAGGACATATAACTACCCCAGCAAGAAGCACTTACTGCAGCGAGCAACAAAGTCAGTGTTTGTGTCGGGGTAATTACTCTGACCAGATATATAAAGCGTCGTGTGAATCCTGGACTGCAATCTGTTGAATATAAACTATGCTTTAGTTTCAATTTTACTTTGCATTGTGGACATTGTCACAACCAAGACAACCCCAAAGAGAAGCACTTGTGAATAAAAGAATCAACAGTGGTTCCTTTGAGGTGATCTGAGAGTGATTGAAGACAGATCATGATGGCACCAGGTTCAAACACGATGGATACTAGGGCCGTCTTCGAACCAACGCCTTACAAATAAAACATTAAATGGCATAAAATGAATCAACTCTTCATTCTGAGTGTTTGAAATGTCAGCAAGACTACCCCAACAATTAGCACTTACTGTATTCCAAATATCAAGTCAGTGCCTGTGTTAAGGTCATTTTGCAGACCAAATCCTGAAAAACACCTTTTGGATCAAAAGCTCTCAAGAGAGAGAGAAGCACTTATGGACACTATTCAGCATCAGTGTGTCTGTTTGAGGGATTCTCCGTGCAATATCTTCATCAGCTAGCGTTGGTAGAGTTTGTCTCTTTCAACCGTCCCAACAGGAAGCACTTCCTGAATAAAAAAAAACAACTAAACAGTTAATGCTCATGTTGGGCCCATAGCAAGGACTGTTCATCAGACCTCTTTCTTCCATGAAGTCCAGAGCAGCTCTTCTTCCATGTTGTTTCTCACATGCAGTTTTCTGATGAGGTTTGTCCAACTTTTATCCTGAATGCTTCCACAAACTCCACCTATTTCTTCCACAAGTTTCTACGATGGGGATATTCCCCATCAGAAGGTCCATCAAGGAACAATGCTGTCATCAAGAATGCAAAACATTAGGTGTTGATGATTGGTCAATCAGCTTTCAATGTGTTTACTTCATGAAGATTTGTAACAGACAAGGACACAGTTCTGTGTTAGCTTTACACTGGGCACTGTTGAAATATAATTCAAGTCAAGATAAAACTTGGATTCAATCCTTCTTTCAGATCAATAAGAGTCTGAATCCATAATGGATCCAGAAAGGATTTCTTTCCATTGTGAGGAAAATGTGCAGTTTTTCTCAAGTCAGGACAGAAAGACACCCCAACTTTCAAGCACTTTCCAAAAATTCCTTCAAAGAATGTGCATAAAGTTGAAGTATATCTCATACTGAAATTTCCAAAGACATATATGGCTGAAGAAGACAAATGTCCAGAGGACATATAACTACCCCAGCAAGAAGCACTTACTGCAGCGAGCAACAAAGTCAGTGTTTGTGTCGGGGTAATTACTCTGACCAGATATATAAAGCGTCGTGTGAATCCTGGACTGCAATCTGTTGAATATAAACTATGCTTTAGTTTCAATTTTACTTTGCATTGTGGACATTGTCACAACCAAGACAACCCCAAAGAGAAGCACTTGTGAATAAAAGAATCAACAGTGGTTCCTTTGAGGTGATCTGAGAGTGATTGAAGACAGATCATGATGGCACCAGGTTCAAACACGATGGATACTAGGGCCGTCTTCGAACCAACGCCTTACAAATAAAACATTAAATGGCATAAAATGAATCAACTCTTCATTCTGAGTGTTTGAAATGTCAGCAAGACTACCCCAACAATTAGCACTTACTGTATTCCAAATATCAAGTCAGTGCCTGTGTTAAGGTCATTTTGCAGACCAAATCCTGAAAAACACCTTTTGGATCAAAAGCTCTCAAGAGAGAGAGAAGCACTTATGGACACTATTCAGCATCAGTGTGTCTGTTTGAGGGATTCTCCGTGCAATATCTTCATCAGCTAGCGTTGGTAGAGTTTGTCTCTTTCAACCGTCCCAACAGGAAGCACTTCCTGAATAAAAAAAAACAACTAAACAGTTAATGCTCATGTTGGGCCCATAGCAAGGACTGTTCATCAGACCTCTTTCTTCCATGAAGTCCAGAGCAGCTCTTCTTCCATGTTGTTTCTCACATGCAGTTTTCTGATGAGGTTTGTCCAACTTTTATCCTGAATGCTTCCACAAACTCCACCTATTTCTTCCACAAGTTTCTACGATGGGGATATTCCCCATCAAAAGGTCCATCAAGGAACAATGCTGTCATCAAGAATGCAAAACATTAGGTGTTGATGATTGGTCAATCAGCTTTCAATGTGTTTACTTCATGAAGATTTGTAACAGACAAGGACACAGTTCTGTGTTAGCTTTACACTGGGCACTGTTGAAATATAATTCAAGTCAAGTCAAGATAAAACTTCAATCCTTCTTTCAGATCAATAAGAGTCTGAATCCATAATGGATCCAGAAAGGATTTCTTTCCATTGTGAGGAAAATGTGCAGGTTTTCTCAAGTCAGGACAGAAAGACACCCCAACTTTCAAGCACTTTCCAAAAATTCCTTCAAAGAATGTGCATAAAGTTGAAGTATATCTCATACTGAAATTTCCAAAGACATATATGGCTGAAGAAGACAAATGTCCAGAGGACATATAACTACCCCAACAAGAAGCACTTACTGCAGCGAGCAACAAAGTCAGTGTTTGTGTCGGGGTAATTACTCTGACCAGATATATAAAGCGTCGTATGAATCCTGGACTGCAATCTGTTGAATATAAACTATGCTTTAGTTTCAATTTTACTTTGCATTGTGGACATTGTCACAACCAAGACAACCCCAAAGAGAAGCACTTGTGAATAAAAGAATCAACAGTGGTTCCTTTGAGGTGATCTGAGAGTGATTGAAGACAGAACATGATGGCACCAGGTTCAAACACGATGGATACTAGGGCCGTCTTCGAACCAACGACTTACAAATAAAACATTAAATGGCATAAAATGAATCAACTCTTCATTCTGAGTGTTTGAAAGGTCAGCAAGACTACCCCAACAATTAGCACTTACTGTATTCCAAATATCAAGTCAGTGCCTGTGTTAAGGTCATTTTGCAGACCAAATCCTGAAAAACACCTTTTGGATCAAAAGCTCTCAAGAGAGAGAGAAGCACTTATGGACACTATTCAGCATCAGTGTGTCTGTTTGAGGGATTCTCCGTGCAATATCTTCATCAGCTAGCGTTGGTAGAGTTTGTCTCTTTCAACCGTCCCAACAAGAAGCACTTCCTGAATAAAAAAAAACAACTAAACAGTTAATGCTCATGTTGGGCCCATAGCAAGGACTGTTCATCAGACCTCTTTCTTCCATGAAGTCCAGAGCAGCTCTTCTTCCATGTTGTTTCTCACATGCAGTTTTCTGATGAGGTTTGTCCAACTTTTATCCTGAATGCTTCCACAAACTCCACCTATTTCTTCCACAAGTTTCTACGATGGGGGTATTGCCCATCAGAAGGTCCATCAAGGAACAATGCTGTCATCAAGAATGCAAAACATTAGGTGTTGATAATTGGTCAATCAGCTTTCAATGTGTTTACTTCATGAAGATTTGTAACAGACAAGGACACAGTTCTGTGTTAGCTTTACACTGGGCACTGTTGAAATATAATTCAAGTCAAGTCAAGATAAAACTTCAATCCTTCTTTCAGATCAATAAGAGTCTGAATCCATAATGGATCCAGAAAGGATTTCTTTCCATTGTGAGGAAAATGTGCAGGTTTTCTCAAGTCAGGACAGAAAGACACCCCAACTTTCAAGCACTTTCCAAAAATTCCTTCAAAGAATGTGCATAAAGTTGAAGTATATCTCATACTGAAATTTCCAAAGACATATATGGCTGAAGAAGACAAATGTCCAGAGGACATATAACTACCCCAACAAGAAGCACTTACTGCAGCGAGCAACAAAGTCAGTGTTTGTGTCGGGGTAATTACTCTGACCAGATATATAAAGCGTCGTATGAATCCTGGACTGCAATCTGTTGAATATAAACTATGCTTTAGTTTCAATTTTACTTTGCATTGTGGACATTGTCACAACCAAGACAACCCCAAAGAGAAGCACTTGTGAATAAAAGAATCAACAGTGGTTCCTTTGAGGTGATCTGAGAGTGATTGAAGACAGAACATGATGGCACCAGGTTCAAACACGATGGATACTAGGGCCGTCTTCGAACCAACGACTTACAAATAAAACATTAAATGGCATAAAATGAATCAACTCTTCATTCTGAGTGTTTGAAAGGTCAGCAAGACTACCCCAACAATTAGCACTTACTGTATTCCAAATATCAAGTCAGTGCCTGTGTTAAGGTCATTTTGCAGACCAAATCCTGAAAAACACCTTTTGGATCAAAAGCTCTCAAGAGAGAGAGAAGCACTTATGGACACTATTCAGCATCAGTGTGTCTGTTTGAGGGATTCTCCGTGCAATATCTTCATCAGCTAGCGTTGGTAGAGTTTGTCTCTTTCAACCGTCCCAACAAGAAGCACTTCCTGAATAAAAAAAAACAACTAAACAGTTAATGCTCATGTTGGGCCCATAGCAAGGACTGTTCATCAGACCTCTTTCTTCCATGAAGTCCAGAGCAGCTCTTCTTCCATGTTGTTTCTCACATGCAGTTTTCTGATGAGGTTTGTCCAACTTTTATCCTGAATGCTTCCACAAACTCCACCTATTTCTTCCACAAGTTTCTACGATGGGGGTATTGCCCATCAGAAGGTCCATCAAGGAACAATGCTGTCATCAAGAATGCAAAACATTAGGTGTTGATAATTGGTCAATCAGCTTTCAATGTGTTTACTTCATGAAGATTTGTAACAGACAAGGACACAGTTCTGTGTTAGCTTTACACTGGGCACTGTTGAAATATAATTCAAGTCAAGATAAAACTTGGATTCAATCCTTCTTTCAGATCAATAAGAGTCCGAATTCATAATGGATCCAGAAAGGATTTCTTTCCATTGTGAGGAAAGTGTGCAGGTTTTCTCAAGTCAGGACAGAAAGACACCCCAACTTTCAAGCACTTTCCAAAAATTCCTTCAAAGAATGTGCATAAAGTTGAAGTATATCTCATACTGAAATTTCCAAAGACATATATGGCTGAAGAAGACAAATGTCCAGAGGACATATAACTACCCCAACAAGAAGCACTTACTGCAGCGAGCAGTACTTACTGCAAGTCAGTGTTTGTGTCGGGGTAATTACTCTGACCAGATATATAAAGCGTCGTGTGAATCCTGGACTGCAATCTGTTGAATATAAACTATGCTTTAGTTTCAATTTTACTTTGCATTGTGGACATTGTCACAACCAAGACAACCCCAAAGAGAAGCACTTGTGAATAAAAGAATCAACAGTGGTTCCTTTGAGGTGATCTGAGAGTGATTGAAGACAGAACATGATGGCACCAGGTTCAAACACGATGGATACTAGGGCCGTCTTCGAACCAACGCCTTACAAATAAAACATTAAATGGCATAAAATGAATCAACTCTTCATTCTGAGTGTTTGAAAGGTCAGCAAGACTACCCCAACAGTTAGCACTTACTGTATTCCAAATATCAAGTCAGTGCCTGTGTTAAGGTCATTTTGCAGACCAAATCCTGAAAAACACCTTTTGGATCAAAAGCTCTCAAGAGAGAGAGAAGCACTTATGGACACTATTCAGCATCAGTGTGTCTGTTTGAGGGATTCTCCGTGCAATATCTTCATCAGCTAGCGTTGGTAGAGTTTGTCTCTTTCAACCGTCCCAACAGGAAGCACTTCCTGAATAAAAAAATACAACTAAACAGTTAATGCTCATGTTGGGCCCATAGCAAGGACTGTTCATCAGACCTCTTTCTTCCATGAAGTCCAGAGCAGCTCTTCTTCCATGTTGTTTCTCACATGCAGTTTTCTGATGAGGTTTCTACGATGGGGGTTTTGCCCATCAGAAGGTCCATCAAGGAACAATGCTGTCATCAAGAATGCAAAACATTAGGTGTTGATGATTGGTCAATCAGCTTTCAATGTGTTTACTTCATGAAGATTTGTAACAGACAAGGACACAGTTCTGTGTTAGCTTTACACTGGGCACTGTTGAAATATAATTCAAGTCAAGATAAAACTTGGATTCAATCCTTCTTTCAGATCAATAAGAGTCTGAATCCATAATGGATCCAGAAAGGATTTCTTTCCATTGTGAGGAAAATGTGCAGTTTTTCTCAAGTCAGGACAGAAAGACACCCCAACTTTCAAGCACTTTCCAAAAATTCCTTCAAAGAATGTGCATAAAGTTGAAGTATATCTCATACTGAAATTTCCAAAGACATATATGGCTGAAGAAGACAAATGTCCAGAGGACACATAACTACCCCAACAAGAAGCACTTACTGCAGCGAGCAACAAAGTCAGTGTTTGTGTCGGGGTAATTACTCTGACCAGATATATAAAGCGTCGTGTGAATCCTGGACTGCAATCTGTTGAATATAAACTATGCTTTAGTTTCAATTTTACTTTGCATTGTGGACATTGTCACAACCAAGACAACCCCAAAGAGAAGCACTTGTGAATAAAAGAATCAACAGTGGTTCCTTTGAGGTGATCTGAGAGTGATTGAAGACAGAACATGATGGCACCAGGTTCAAACACGATGGATACTAGGGCCGTCTTCGAACCAACGACTTACAAATAAAACATTAAATGGCATAAAATGAATCAACTCTTCATTCTGAGTGTTTGAAAGGTCAGCAAGACTACCCCAACAATTAGCACTTACTGTATTCCAAATATCAAGTCAGTGCCTGTGTTAAGGTCATTTTGCAGACCAAATCCTGAAAAACACCTTTTGGATCAAAAGCTCTCAAGAGAGAGAGAAGCACTTATGGACACTATTCAGCATCAGTGTGTCTGTTTGAGGGATTCTCCGTGCAATATCTTCATCAGCTAGCGTTGGTAGAGTTTGTCTCTTTCAACCGTCCCAACAAGAAGCACTTCCTGAATAAAAAAAAACAACTAAACAGTTAATGCTCATGTTGGGCCCATAGCAAGGACTGTTCATCAGACCTCTTTCTTCCATGAAGTCCAGAGCAGCTCTTCTTCCATGTTGTTTCTCACATGCAGTTTTCTGATGAGGTTTGTCCAACTTTTATCCTGAATGCTTCCACAAACTCCACCTATTTCTTCCACAAGTTTCTACGATGGGGGTATTGCCCATCAGAAGGTCCATCAAGGAACAATGCTGTCATCAGGAATGCAAAACATTAGGTGTTGATGATTGGTCAATCAGCTTTCAATGTGTTTACTTCATGAAGATTTGTAACAGACAAGGACACAGTTCTGTGTTAGCTTTACACTGGGCACTGTTGAAATATAATTCAAGTCAAGATAAAACTTGGATTCAATCCTTCTTTCAGATCAATAAGAGTCTGAATCCATAATGGATCCAGAAAGGATTTCTTTCCATTGTGAGGAAAATGTGCAGGTTTTCTCAAGTCAGGACAGAAAGACACCCCAACTTTCAAGCACTTTCCAAAAATTCCTTCAAAGAATGTGCATAAAGTTGAAGTATATCTCATACTGAAATTTCCAAAGACATATATGGCTGAAGAAGACAAATGTCCAGAGGACATATAACTACCCCAACAAGAAGCACTTACTGCAGCGAGCAACAAAGTCAGTGTTTGTGTCGGGGTAATTACTCTGACCAGATATATAAAGCGTCGTGTGAATCCTGGACTGCAATCTGTTGAATATAAACTATGCTTTAGTTTCAATTTTATTTTGCATTGTGGACATTGTCACAACCAAGACAACCCCAAAGAGAAGCACTTGTGAATAAAAGAATCAACAGTGGTTCCTTTGAGGTGATCTGAGAGTGATTGAAGACAGAACATGATGGAACCAGGTTCAAACACGATGGATACTAGGGCCGTCTTCGAACCAACGACTTACAAATAAAACATTAAATGGCATAAAATGAATCAACTCTTCATTCTGAGTGTTTGAAAGGTCAGCAAGACTACCCCAACAATTAGCACTTACTGTATTCCAAATATCAAGTCAGTGCCTGTGTTAAGGTCATTTTGCAGACCAAATCCTGAAAAACACCTTTTGGATCAAAAGCTCTCAAGAGAGAGAGAAGCACTTATGGACACTATTCAGCATCAGTGTGTCTGTTTGAGGGATTCTCCGTGCAATATCTTCATCAGCTAGCGTTGGTAGAGTTTGTCTCTTTCAACCGTCCCAACAGGAAGCACTTCCTGAATAAAAAAAAAACAACTAAACAGTTAATGCTCATGTTGGGAATAAGGTTTGTCCAACTTTTATCCTGAATGCTTCCACAAACTCCACCTATTTCTTCCACAAGTTTCTACGATGGGGGTATTGCCCATCAGAAGGTCCATCAAGGAACAATGCTGTCATCAAGAATGCAAAACATTAGGTGTTGATAATTGGTCAATCAGCTTTCAATGTGTTTACTTCATGAAGATTTGTAACAGACAAGGACACAGTTCTGTGTTAGCTTTACACTGGGCACTGTTGAAATATAATTCAAGTCAAGATAAAACTTGGATTCAATCCTTCTTTCAGATCAATAAGAGTCTGAATCCATAATGGATCCAGAAAGGATTTCTTTCCATTGTGAGGAAAATGTGCAGGTTTTCTCAAGTCAGGACAGAAAGACACCCCAACTTTCAAGCACTTTCTAAAAATTCCTTCAAAGAATGTGCATAAAGTTGAAGTATATCTCATACTGAAATTTCCAAAGACATATATGGCTGAAGAAGACAAATGTCCAGAGGACATATAACTACCCCAACAAGAAGCACTTACTGCAGCGAGCAACAAAGTCAGTGTTTGTGTCGGGGTAATTACTCTGACCAGATATATAAAGCGTCGTGTGAATCCTGGACTGCAATCTGTTGAATATAAACTATGCTTTAGTTTCAATTTTACTTTGCATTGTGGACATTGTCACAACCAAGACAACCCCAAAGAGAAGCACTTGTGAATAAAAGAATCAACAGTGGTTCCTTTGAGGTGATCTGAGAGTGATTGAAGACAGAACATGATGGCACCAGGTTCAAACACGATGGATACTAGGGCCGTCTTCGAACCAACGACTTACAAATAAAACATTAAATGGCATAAAATGAATCAACTCTTCATTCTGAGTGTTTGAAAGGTCAGCAAGACTACCCCAACAATTAGCACTTACTGTATTCCAAATATCAAGTCAGTGCCTGTGTTAAGGTCATTTTGCAGACCAAATCCTGAAAAACACCTTTTGGATCAAAAGCTCTCAAGAGAGAGAGAAGCACTTATGGACACTATTCAGCATCAGTGTGTCTGTTTGAGGGATTCTCCGTGCAATATCTTCATCAGCTAGCGTTGGTAGAGTTTGTCTCTTTCAACCGTCCCAACAGGAAGCACTTCCTGAATAAAAAAAACAACTAAACAGTTAATGCTCATGTTGGGCCCATAGCAAGGACTGTTCATCAGACCTCTTTCTTCCATGAAGTCCAGAGCAGCTCTTCTTCCATGTTGTTTCTCACATGCAGTTTTCTGATGAGGTTTGTCCAACTTTTATCCTGAATGCTTCCACAAACTCCACCTATTTCTTCCACAAGTTTCTACGATGGGGGTATTGCCCATCAGAAGGTCCATCAAGGAACAATGCTGTCATCAAGAATGCAAAACATTAGGTGTTGATGATTGGTCAATCAGCTTTCAATGTGTTTACTTCATGAAGATTTGTAACAGACAAGGACACAGTTCTGTGTTAGCTTTACACTGGGCACTGTTGAAATATAATTCAAGTCAAGATAAAACTTGGATTCAATCCTTCTTTCAGATCAATAAGAGTCTGAATCCATAATGGATCCAGAAAGGATTTCTTTCCATTGTGAGGAAAATGTGCAGTTTTTCTCAAGTCAGGACAGAAAGACACCCCAACTTTCAAGCACTTTCCAAAAATTCCTTCAAAGAATGTGCATAAAGTTGAAGTATATCTCATACTGAAATTTCCAAAGACATATATGGCTGAAGAAGACAAATGTCCAGAGGACATATAACTACCCCAACAAGAAGCACTTACTGCAGCGAGCAACAAAGTCAGTGTTTGTGTCGGGGTAATTACTCTGACCAGATATATAAAGCGTCGTGTGAATCCTGGACTGCAATCTGTTGAATATAAACTATGCTTTAGTTTCAATTTTACTTTGCATTGTGGACATTGTCACAACCAAGACAACCCCAAAGAGAAGCACTTGTGAATAAAAGAATCAACCGTGGTTCCTTTGAGGTGATCTGAGAGTTATTGAAGACAGATCATGATGGCACCAGGTTCAAACACGATGGATACTAGGGCCGTCTTCGAACCAACGACTTACAAATAAAACATTAAATGGCATAAAATGAATCAACTCTTCATTCTGAGTGTTTGAAAGGTCAGCAAGACTACCCCAACAGTTAGCACTTACTGTATTCCAAATATCAAGTCAGTGCCTGTGTTAAGGTCATTTTGCAGACCAAATCCTGAAAAACACCTTTTGGATCAAAAGCTCTCAAGAGAGAGAGAAGCACTTATGGACACTATTCAGCATCAGTGTGTCTGTTTGAGGGATTCTCCGTGCAATATCTTCATCAGCTAGCGTTGGTAGAGTTTGTCTCTTTCAACTGTCCCAACAGGAAGCACTTCCTTAATAAAAAAAAACAACTAAACAGTTAATGCTCATGTTGGGCCCATAGCAAGGACTGTTCATCAGACCTCTTTCTTCCATGAAGTCCAGAGCAGCTCTTCTTCCATGTTGTTTTTCACATGCAGTTTTCTGATGAGGTTTGTCCAACTTTTATCCTGAATGCTTCCACATACTCCACCTACTTCTTCCACAAGTTTCTACGATGGGGGTATTGCCCATCAGACGGTCCATCAAGGAACAATGCTGTCATCAAGAATGCAAAACATTAGGTGTTGATGATTGGTCAATCAGCTTTCAATGTGTTTACTTCATGAAGATTTGTAACAGACAAGGACACAGTTCTGTGTTAGCTTTACACTGGGCACTGTTGAAATATAATTCAAGTCAAGATAAAACTTGGATTCAATCCTTCTTTCAGATCAATAAGAGTCTGAATCCATAATGGATCCAGAAAGGATTTCTTTCCATTGTGAGGAAAATGTGCAGTTTTTCTCAAGTCAGGACAGAAAGACACCCCAACTTCCAAGCACTTTCCAAAAATTCCTTCAAAGAATGTGCATAAAGTTGAAGTATATATCATACTGAAATTTCCAAAGACATATATGGCTGAAGAAGACAAATGTCCAGAGGACATATAACTACCCCAACAAGAAGCACTTACTGCAGCGAGCAACAAAGTCAGTGTTTGTGTCGGGGTAATTACTCTGACCAGATATATAAAGCGTCGTGTGAATCCTGGACTGCAATCTGTTGAATATAAACTATGCTTTAGTTTCAATTTTACTTTGCATTGTGGACATTGTCACAACCAAGACAACCCCAAAGAGAAGCACTTGTGAATAAAAGAATCAACAGTGGTTCCTTTGAGGTGATCTGAGAGTGATTGAAGACAGATCATGATGGCACCAGGTTCAAACACGATGGATACTAGGGCCGTCTTCGAACCAACGACTTACAAATAAAACATTAAATGGCATAAAATGAATCAACTCTTCATTCTGAGTGTTTGAAATGTCAGCAAGACTACCCCAACAATTAGCACTTACTGTATTCCAAATTTCAAGTCAGTGCCTGTGTTAAGGTCATTTTGCAGACCAAATCCTGAAAAACACCTTTTGGATCAAAAGCTCTCAAGAGAGAGAGAAGCACTTATGGACACTATTCAGCATCAGTGTGTCTGTTTGAGGGATTCTCCGTGCAATATCTTCATCAGCTAGCGTTGGTAGAGTTTGTCTCTTTCAACCGTCCCAACAGGAAGCACTTCCTGAATAAAAAAATACAACTAAACAGTTAATGCTCATGTTGGGCCCATAGCAAGGACTGTTCATCAGACCTCCTTCTTCCATGAAGTCCAGAGCAGCTCTTCTTCCATGTTGTTTCTCACATGCAGTTTTCTGATGAGGTTTGTCCAACTTTTATCCTGAATGCTTCCACAAACTCCACCTATTTCTTCCACAAGTTTCTACGATGGGGGTATTGCCCATCAGAAGGTCCATCAAGGAACAATGCTGTCATCAAGAATGCAAAACATTAGGTGTTGATAATTGGTCAATCAGCTTTCAATGTGTTTACTTCATGAAGATTTGTAACAGACAAGGACACAGTTCTGTGTTAGCTTTACACTGGGCACTGTTGAAATATAATTCAAGTCAAGATAAAACTTGGATTCAATCCTTCTTTCAGATCAATGAGTCCGAATCCATAATGGATCCAGAAAGGATTTCTTTCCATTGTGAGGAAAGTGTGCAGGTTTTCTCAAGTCAGGACAGAAAGACACCCCAACTTTCAAGCACTTTCCAAAAATTCCTTCAAAGAATGTGCATAAAGTTGAAGTATATCTCATACTGAAATTTCCAAAGACATATATGGCTGAAGAAGACAAATGTCCAGAGGACATATAACTACCCCAACAAGAAGCACTTACTACAGCGAGCAACAAAGTCAGTGTTTGTGTCGGGGTAATTACTCTGACCAGATATATAAAGCGTCGTGTGAATCCTGGACTGCAATCTGTTGAATATAAACTATGCTTTAGTTTCAATTTTACTTTGCATTGTGGACATTGTCACAACCAAGACTACCCCAAAGAGAAGCACTTGTGAATAAAAGAATCAACAGTGGTTCCTTTGAGGTGATCTGAGAGTGATTGAAGACAGAACATGATGGCACCAGGTTCAAACACGATGGATACTAGGGCCGTCTTCGAACCAACGACTTACAAATAAAACATTAAATGGCATAAAATGAATCAACTCTTCATTCTGAGTGTTTGAAAGGTCAGCAAGACTACCCCAACAATTAGCACTTACTGTATTCCAAATATGATTGATGATTTAAATGAATGGATCATGAATAGACTTTTGCAGAACTTGACAACAAACTGTGGAGATGAATTTGATTTGAATAAGATGTTCAAATTACCATGTACAGAGGTGTGGTGTCAAATGATCAAGTCAACAACCTACATGGCTGCCTTTCATTTGTAAGTGTAGCCATTACCTACCTAATTGCTGACTCCTTCAACATGCTCCATCTATTTCTGTTGTAAACAATGCTTCCAAAGACATTTAGCTGAAGCAGATAAGGTCTGAGATGGCCAACAAGAAGTTACTACAGTCAGTGAGTGTTGGGCTAGTCAATCCTGGATTGCAATTTGTTGAAACTATGGTTTACATTTTGGAGTCCTATTAATAAGGTGGTGCTATTTTGGAAGTGTGTGTTGTTTGAGTAGAGTTTGATTAGAGATCACTAGTGCCACAAGCAAACACGGCAAGGATGGGACTCAAACCCATGCTTGCAAAGCACAATATATTAGCAGTCCATCGCCTTAACCACTCGGCCACCTCGTCTGCTTACTGTACATTTGCTGTCTGAAAACCTTACTGTATATGAGATGCTCTTCTTTTTTTCAATGTACATGCTGTGACACCGAAACTGAGAAGCAAATGAAAACTATGAAAACTGGAAGCAAGGTAAATAGTTTGACATCACACAGTAAGATTTGAGGTCAAATCATGGCCTGCTTAGCATGTGAGAGGTAATGGGATCAATGCCTGTATCCTCCACAAGATTACCACAAACCTGTGAGGTTTCAAATGAACAACAAATACATTGTAAAGGGGGCCTGCTAGATTAGCATTTCACACACAGCATCAAGTCCAGTGTAGTTTTTCTTCTATGTTGTCTCTTGTTTAGTGTTCTGAAGACAACAGTCCATCTTAAATGCTGAATCCTTCAGCGCGCTCCATCTTCTTCTTCTAAAGTTTCTAAGGTGGAAGTAACGGCCATCAGAAGGTCACACAAACAAAGAACAACAGTCTCCTCAAGAATGCAAAACATTGGGTGTTAATGTGTTCTAATTCAGCCTGCGAAAGACACTCAAGTTTTCAAGCACTTTCCAACAATACCTTTGAGAGAAAGTGCATAAAGTTTAAGTGTTTCTAAAACTGATTTAAGCTGAAGCAGACAAGGTTTGAGATGGCATATAACTACCCCAACAAGAAGCACTGGATGGACTGGGAATACTGGATTGCAAAGCATAAAACTATGCTTTACATTTTTGCATTGTGGACATTGTCACAACCAAGACAACCCCAAAGAGAAGCACTTGTGAATAAAAGAATCAACAGTGGTTCCTTTGAGGTGATCTGAGAGTGATTGAATACAGATCATGATGGCACCAGGTTCAAACACGATGGATACTAGGGCCGTCTTCGAACCAACGACTTACAAATAAAACATTAAATGGCATAAAATGAATCAACTCTTCATTCTGAGTGTTTGAAAGGTCAGCAAGACTACCCCAACAATTAGCACTTACTGTAATCCAAATTTCAAGTCAGTGCCTGTGTTAAGGTCATTTTGCAGACCAAATCCTGAAAAACACCTTTTGGATCAAAAGCTCTCAAGAGAGAGAGAAGCACTTATGGACACTATTCAGCATCAGTGTGTCTGTTTGAGGGATTCTCCGTGCAATATCTTCATCAGCTAGCGTTGGTAGAGTTTGTCTCTTTCAACCGTCCCAACAGGAAGCACTTCCTGAATAAAAAAAAAAACTACTAAACAGTTAATGCTCATGTTGGGCCCATAGCAAGGACTGTTCATCAGACCTCTTTCTTCCATGAAGTCCAGAGCAGCTCTTCTTCCATGTTGTTTCTCACATGCAGTTTTCTGATGAGGTTTGTCCAACTTTTATCCTGAATGCTTCCACAAACTCCACCTATTTCTTCCACAAGTTTCTACGATGGGGGTATTGCCCATCAGAAGGTCCATCAAGGAACAATGCTGTCATCAAGAATGCAAAACATTAGGTGTTGATGATTGGTCAATCAGCTTTCAATGTGTTTACTTCATGAAGATTTGTAACAGACAAGGACACAGTTCTGTGTTAGCTTTACACTGGGCACTGTTGAAATATAATTCAAGTCAAGATAAAACTTGGATTCAATCCTTCTTTCAGATCAATAAGAGTCTGAATCCATAATGGATCCAGAAAGGATTTCTTTCCATTGTGAGGAAAATGTGCAGGTTTTCTCAAGTCAGGACAGAAAGACACCCCAACTTTCAAGCACTTTCCAAAAATTCCTTCAAAGAATGTGCATAAAGTTGAAGTATATCTCATACTGAAATTTCCAAAGACATATATGGCTGAAGAAGACAAATGTCCAGAGGACATATAACTACCCCAACAAGAAGCACTTACTGCAGCGAGCAACAAAGTCAGTGTTTGTGTCGGGGTAATTACTCTGACCAGATATATAAAGCGTCGTGTGAATCCTGGACTGCAATCTGTTGAATATAAACTATGCTTTAGTTTCAATTTTACTTTGCATTGTGGACATTGTCACAACCAAGACAACCCCAAAGAGAAGCACTTGTGAATAAAAGAATCAACCGTGGTTCCTTTGAGGTGATCTGAGAGTTATTGAAGACAGATCATGATGGCACCAGGTTCAAACACGATGGATACTAGGGCCGTCTTCGAACCAACGACTTACAAATAAAACATTAAATGGCATAAAATGAATCAACTCTTCATTCTGAGTGTTTGAAAGGTCAGCAAGACTACCCCAACAGTTAGCACTTACTGTATTCCAAATATCAAGTCAGTGCCTGTGTTAAGGTCATTTTGCAGACCAAATCCTGAAAAACACCTTTTGGATCAAAAGCTCTCAAGAGAGAGAGAAGCACTTATGGACACTATTCAGCATCAGTGTGTCTGTTTGAGGGATTCTCCGTGCAATATCTTCATCAGCTAGCGTTGGTAGAGTTTGTCTCTTTCAACTGTCCCAACAGGAAGCACTTCCTTAATAAAAAAAAACAACTAAACAGTTAATGCTCATGTTGGGCCCATAGCAAGGACTGTTCATCAGACCTCTTTCTTCCATGAAGTCCAGAGCAGCTCTTCTTCCATGTTGTTTTTCACATGCAGTTTTCTGATGAGGTTTGTCCAACTTTTATCCTGAATGCTTCCACATACTCCACCTACTTCTTCCACAAGTTTCTACGATGGGGGTATTGCCCATCAGACGGTCCATCAAGGAACAATGCTGTCATCAAGAATGCAAAACATTAGGTGTTGATGATTGGTCAATCAGCTTTCAATGTGTTTACTTCATGAAGATTTGTAACAGACAAGGACACAGTTCTGTGTTAGCTTTACACTGGGCACTGTTGAAATATAATTCAAGTCAAGATAAAACTTGGATTCAATCCTTCTTTCAGATCAATAAGAGTCTGAATCCATAATGGATCCAGAAAGGATTTCTTTCCATTGTGAGGAAAATGTGCAGTTTTTCTCAAGTCAGGACAGAAAGACACCCCAACTTCCAAGCACTTTCCAAAAATTCCTTCAAAGAATGTGCATAAAGTTGAAGTATATATCATACTGAAATTTCCAAAGACATATATGGCTGAAGAAGACAAATGTCCAGAGGACATATAACTACCCCAACAAGAAGCACTTACTGCAGCGAGCAACAAAGTCAGTGTTTGTGTCGGGGTAATTACTCTGACCAGATATATAAAGCGTCGTGTGAATCCTGGACTGCAATCTGTTGAATATAAACTATGCTTTAGTTTCAATTTTACTTTGCATTGTGGACATTGTCACAACCAAGACAACCCCAAAGAGAAGCACTTGTGAATAAAAGAATCAACAGTGGTTCCTTTGAGGTGATCTGAGAGTGATTGAAGACAGATCATGATGGCACCAGGTTCAAACACGATGGATACTAGGGCCGTCTTCGAACCAACGACTTACAAATAAAACATTAAATGGCATAAAATGAATCAACTCTTCATTCTGAGTGTTTGAAATGTCAGCAAGACTACCCCAACAATTAGCACTTACTGTATTCCAAATTTCAAGTCAGTGCCTGTGTTAAGGTCATTTTGCAGACCAAATCCTGAAAAACACCTTTTGGATCAAAAGCTCTCAAGAGAGAGAGAAGCACTTATGGACACTATTCAGCATCAGTGTGTCTGTTTGAGGGATTCTCCGTGCAATATCTTCATCAGCTAGCGTTGGTAGAGTTTGTCTCTTTCAACCGTCCCAACAGGAAGCACTTCCTGAATAAAAAAATACAACTAAACAGTTAATGCTCATGTTGGGCCCATAGCAAGGACTGTTCATCAGACCTCCTTCTTCCATGAAGTCCAGAGCAGCTCTTCTTCCATGTTGTTTCTCACATGCAGTTTTCTGATGAGGTTTGTCCAACTTTTATCCTGAATGCTTCCACAAACTCCACCTATTTCTTCCACAAGTTTCTACGATGGGGGTATTGCCCATCAGAAGGTCCATCAAGGAACAATGCTGTCATCAAGAATGCAAAACATTAGGTGTTGATGATTGGTCAATCAGCTTTCAATGTGTTTACTTCATGAAGATTTGTAACAGACAAGGACACAGTTCTGTGTTAGCTTTACACTGGGCACTGTTGAAATATAATTCAAGTCAAGTCAAGATAAAACTTCAATCCTTCTTTCAGATCAATAAGAGTCTGAATCCATAATGGATCCAGAAAGGATTTCTTTCCATTGTGAGGAAAATGTGCAGGTTTTCTCAAGTCAGGACAGAAAGACACCCCAACTTTCAAGCACTTTCCAAAAATTCCTTCAAAGAATGTGCATAAAGTTGAAGTATATCTCATACTGAAATTTCCAAAGACATATATGGCTGAAGAAGACAAATGTCCAGAGGACACATAACTACCCCAACAAGAAGCACTTACTGCAGCGAGCAACAAAGTCAGTGTTTGTGTCGGGGTAATTACTCTGACCAGATATATAAAGCGTCGTATGAATCCTGGACTGCAATCTGTTGAATATAAACTATGCTTTAGTTTCAATTTTACTTTGCATTGTGGACATTGTCACAACCAAGACAACCCCAAAGAGAAGCACTTGTGAATAAAAGAATCAACAGTGGTTCCTTTGAGGTGATCTGAGAGTGATTGAAGACAGAACATGATGGCACCAGGTTCAAACACGATGGATACTAGGGCCGTCTTCGAACCAACGACTTACAAATAAAACATTAAATGGCATAAAATGAATCAACTCTTCATTCTGAGTGTTTGAAAGGTCAGCAAGACTACCCCAACAATTAGCACTTACTGTATTCCAAATATCAAGTCAGTGCCTGTGTTAAGGTCATTTTGCAGACCAAATCCTGAAAAACACCTTTTGGATCAAAAGCTCTCAAGAGAGAGAGAAGCACTTATGGACACTATTCAGCATCAGTGTGTCTGTTTGAGGGATTCTCTGTGCAATATCTTCATCAGCTAGCGTTGGTAGAGTTTGTCTCTTTCAACCGTCCCAACAGGAAGCACTTCCTGAATAAAAAAAAAAACAACTAAACAGTTAATGCTCATGTTGGGCCCATAGCAAGGACTGTTCATCAGACCTCTTTCTTCCATGAAGTCCAGAGCAGCTCTTCTTCCATGTTGTTTCTCACATGCAGTTTTCTGATGAGGTTTGTCCAACTTTTATCCTGAATGCTTCCACAAACTCCACCTATTTCTTCCACAAGTTCCTACGATGGGGGTATTGCCCATCAGAAGGTCCATCAAGGAACAATGCTGTCATCAAGAATGCAAAACATTAGGTGTTGATAATTGGTCAATCAGCTTTCAATGTGTTTACTTCATGAAGATTTGTAACAGACAAGGACACAGTTCTGTGTTAGCTTTACACTGGGCACTGTTGAAATATAATTCAAGTCAAGATAAAACTTGGATTCAATCCTTCTTTCAGATCAATAAGAGTCTGAATCCATAATGGATCCAGAAAGGATTTCTTTCCATTGTGAGGAAAATGTGCAGTTTTTCTCAAGTCAGGACAGAAAGACACCCCAACTTTCAAGCACTTTCCAAAAATTCCTTCAAAGAATGTGCATAAAGTTGAAGTATATCTCATACTGAAATTTCCAAAGACATATATGGCTGAAGAAGACAAATGTCCAGAGGACATATAACTACCCCAACAAGAAGCACTTACTGCAGCGAGCAACAAAGTCAGTGTTTGTGTCGGGGTAATTACTCTGACCAGATATATAAAGCGTCGTGTGAATCCTGGACTGCAATCTGTTGAATATAAACTATGCTTTAGTTTCAATTTTACTTTGCATTGTGGACATTGTCACAACCAAGACAACCCCAAAGAGAAGCACTTGTGAATAAAAGAATCAACAGTGGTTCCTTTGAGGTGATCTGAGAGTGATTGAAGACAGAACATGATGGCACCAGGTTCAAACACGATGGATACTAGGGCCGTCTTCGAACCAACGACTTACAAATAAAACATTAAATGGCATAAAATGAATCAACTCTTCATTCTGAGTGTTTGAAAGGTCAGCAAGACTACCCCAACAATTAGCACTTACTGTATTCCAAATATCAAGTCAGTGCCTGTGTTAAGGTCATTTTGCAGACCAAATCCTGAAAAACACCTTTTGGATCAAAAGCTCTCAAGAGAGAGAGAAGCACTTATGGACACTATTCAGCATCAGTGTGTCTGTTTGAGGGATTCTCCGTGCAATATCTTCATCAGCTAGCGTTGGTAGAGTTTGTCTCTTTCAACCGTCCCAACAGGAAGTACTGCCTGATTAAAAAAAACAACTAAACAGTTAATGCTCATGTTGGGCCCAAAGCAAGGACTGTTCATCAGACCTCTTTCTTCCATGAAGTCCAGAGCAGCTCTTCTTCCATGTTGTTTCTCACATGCAGTTTTCTGATGAGGTTTGTCCAACTTTTATCCTGAATGCTTCCACAAACTCCACCTATTTCTTCCACAAGTTTCTACGATGGGGGTATTGCCCATCAGAAGGTCCATCAAGGAACAATGCTGTCATCAAGAATGCAAAACATTAGGTGTTGATGATTGGTCAATCAGCTTTCAATGTGTTTACTTCATGAAGATTTGTAACAGACAAGGACACAGTTCTGTGTTAGCTTTACACTGGGCACTGTTGAAATATAATTCAAGTCAAGATAAAACTTGGATTCAATCCTTCTTTCAGATCAATAAGAGTCTGAATCCATAATGGATCCAGAAAGGATTTCTTTCCATTGTGAGGAAAATGTGCAGTTTTTCTCAAGTCAGGACAGAAAGACACCCCAACTTTCAAGCACTTTCCAAAAATTCCTTCAAAGAATGTGCATAAAGTTGAAGTATATCTCATACTGAAATTTCCAAAGACATATATGGCTGAAGAAGACAAATGTCCAGAGGACATATAACTACCCCAACAAGAAGCACTTACTGCAGCGAGCAACAAAGTCAGTGTTTGTGTCGGGGTAATTACTCTGACCAGATATATAAAGCGTCGTGTGAATCCTGGACTGCAATCTGTTGAATATAAACTATGCTTTAGTTTCAATTTTACTTTGCATTGTGGACATTGTCACAACCAAGACAACCCCAAAGAGAAGCACTTGTGAATAAAAGAATCAACAGTGGTTCCTTTGAGGTGATCTGAGAGTGATTGAAGACAGATCATGATGGCACCAGGTTCAAACACGATGGATACTAGGGCCGTCTTCGAACCAACGACTTACAAATAAAACATTAAATGGCATAAAATGAATCAACTCTTCATTCTGAGTGTTTGAAAGGTCAGCAAGACTACCCCAACAATTAGCACTTACTGTATTCCAAATATCAAGTCAGTGCCTGTGTTAAGGTCATTTTGCAGACCAAATCCTGAAAAACACCTTTTGGATCAAAAGCTCTCAAGAGAGAGAGAAGCACTTATGGACACTATTCAGCATCAGTGTGTCTGTTTGAGGGATTCTCCGTGCAATATCTTCATCAGCTAGCGTTGGTAGAGTTTGTCTCTTTCAACCGTCCCAACAGGAAGTACTGCCTGATTAAAAAAAACAACTAAACAGTTAATGCTCATGTTGGGCCCATAGCAAGGACTGTTCATCAGACCTCTTTCTTCCATGAAGTCCAGAGCAGCTCTTCTTCCATGTTGTTTCTCACATGCAGTTTTCTGATGAGGTTTGTCCAACTTTTATCCTGAATGCTTCCACAAACTCCACCTATTTCTTCCACAAGTTTCTACGATGGGGGTATTGCCCATCAGAAGGTCCATCAAGGAACAATGCTGTCATCAAGAATGCAAAACATTAGGTGTTGATGATTGGTCAATCAGCTTTCAATGTGTTTACTTCATGAAGATTTGTAACAGACAAGGACACAGTTCTGTGTTAGCTTTACACTGGGCACTGTTGAAATATAATTCAAGTCAAGATAAAACTTGGATTCAATCCTTCTTTCAGATCAATAAGAGTCTGAATCCATAATGGATCCAGAAAGGATTTCTTTCCATTGTGAGGAAAATGTGCAGTTTTTCTCAAGTCAGGACAGAAAGACACCCCAACTTTCAAGCACTTTCCAAAAATTCCTTCAAAGAATGTGCATAAAGTTGAAGTATATCTCATACTGAAATTTCCAAAGACATATATGGCTGAAGAAGACAAATGTCCAGAGGACATATAACTACCCCAGCAAGAAGCACTTACTGCAGCGAGCAACAAAGTCAGTGTTTGTGTCGGGGTAATTACTCTGACCAGATATATAAAGCGTCGTGTGAATCCTGGACTGCAATCTGTTGAATATAAACTATGCTTTAGTTTAAATTTTACTTTGCATTGTGGACATTGTCACAACCAAGACAACCCCAAAGAGAAGCACTTGTGAATAAAAGAATCAACAGTGGTTCCTTTGAGGTGATCTGAGAGTGATTGAAGACAGATCATGATGGCACCAGGTTCAAACACGATGGATACTAGGGCCGTCTTCGAACCAACGCCTTACAAATAAAACATTAAATGGCATAAAATGAATCAACTCTTCATTCTGAGTGTTTGAAAGGTCAGCAAGACTACCCCAACAATTAGCACTTACTGTATTCCAAATATCAAGTCAGTGCCTGTGTTAAGGTCATTTTGCAGACCAAATCCTGAAAAACACCTTTTGGATCAAAAGCTCTCAAGAGAGAGAGAAGCACTTATGGACACTATTCAGCATCAGTGTGTCTGTTTGAGGGATTCTCCGTGCAATATCTTCATCAGCTAGCGTTGGTAGAGTTTGTCTCTTTCAACCGTCCCAACAAGAAGCACTTCCTGAATAAAAAAAAACAACTAAACAGTTAATGCTCATGTTGGGCCCATAGCAAGGACTGTTCATCAGACCTCTTTCTTCCATGAAGTCCAGAGCAGCTCTTCTTCCATGTTGTTTCTCACATGCAGTTTTCTGATGAGGTTTGTCCAACTTTTATCCTGAATGCTTCCACAAACTCCACCTATTTCTTCCACAAGTTTCTACGATGGGGGTATTGCCCATCAGAAGGTCCATCAAGGAACAATGCTGTCATCAAGAATGCAAAACATTAGGTGTTGATAATTGGTCAATCAGCTTTCAATGTGTTTACTTCATGAAGATTTGTAACAGACAAGGACACAGTTCTGTGTTAGCTTTACACTGGGCACTGTTGAAATATAATTCAAGTCAAGATAAAACTTGGATTCAATCCTTCTTTCAGATCAATAAGAGTCCGAATTCATAATGGATCCAGAAAGGATTTCTTTCCATTGTGAGGAAAGTGTGCAGGTTTTCTCAAGTCAGGACAGAAAGACACCCCAACTTTCAAGCACTTTCCAAAAATTCCTTCAAAGAATGTGCATAAAGTTGAAGTATATCTCATACTGAAATTTCCAAAGACATATATGGCTTAAGAAGACAAATGTCCAGAGGACATATAACTACCCAACAAGAAGCACTTACTGCAGCGAGCCACAAAGTCAGTGTTTGTGTCGGGGTAATTACTCTGACCAGATATATAAAGCGTCGTGTGAATCCTGGACTGCAATCTGTTGAATATAAACTATGCTTTAGTTTCAATTTTACTTTGCATTGTGGACATTGTCACAACCAAGACAACCCCAAAGAGAAGCACTTGTGAATAAAAGAATCAACAGTGGTTCCTTTGAGGTGATCTGAGAGTGATTGAAGACAGAACATGATGGCACCAGGTTCAAACACGATGGATACTAGGGCCGTCTTCGAACCAACGACTTACAAATAAAACATTAAATGGCATAAAATGAATCAACTCTTCATTCTGAGTGTTTGAAAGGTCAGCAAGACTACCCCAACAATTAGCACTTACTGTATTCCAAATATCAAGTCAGTGCCTGTGTTAAGGTCATTTTGCAGACCAAATCCTGAAAAACACCTTTTGGATCAAAAGCTCTCAAGAGAGAGAGAAGCACTTATGGACACTATTCAGCATCAGTGTGTCTGTTTGAGGGATTCTCCGTGCAATATCTTCATCAGCTAGCGTTGGTAGAGTTTGTCTCTTTCAACCGTCCCAACAGGAAGTACTGCCTGATTAAAAAAAACAACTAAACAGTTAATGCTCATGTTGGGCCCATAGCAAGGACTGTTCATCAGACCTCTTTCTTCCATGAAGTCCAGAGCAGCTCTTCCTTCATGTTGTTTCTCACATGCAGTTTTCTGATGAGGTTTGTCCAACTTTTATCCTGAATGCTTCCACAAACTCCACCTATTTCTTCCACAAGTTTCTACGATGGGGGTATTGCCCATCAGAAGGTCCATCAAGGAACAATGCTGTCATCAAGAATGCAAAACATTAGGTGTTGATGATTGGTCAATCAGCTTTCAATGTGTTTACTTCATGAAGATTTGTAACAGACAAGGACACAGTTCTGTGTTAGCTTTACACTGGGCACTGTTGAAATATAATTCAAGTCAAGATAAAACTTGGATTCAATCCTTCTTTCAGATC